>NC_137833.1:57679025-58209025 GCF_963921795.1 Nannobrachium achirus
TGGCAGACTGACAGACAGACAGACAGACATAACAGCAGTTAATGTGTTGAGTGGGAGGGTTGGATGGAGCGGCAGACAGACAGACAGACATAACAACGCTCACATTTCACTGTAGGCAGGGGCGGCCTTGGGAACTGGATGCCCGTTTCAGGAGCTATTGATGAATGTTATGTCAGTAACTCTATCAGATGAACTTGACTTGACTTTGGACAGGTGGATTAGTTTAACTCATTACTTTACTTTAGTTAAATCTTCCACTTGGTAATTGAATCTTGACATAAAATAATAATCCTTAGTGTTTCTTTAGCAATAGTGAGTGACAAAACAGCTTGCCTTGGCAACAGAAGAACGTGCAGTGACAAGTTGCAAGTCGAACAAGGCTTGCTGGCTAGCTCTTGGAGGCCCCCTGGTGGCTGAGGCCCGTTTCAATTTAAACTGGTGAAACATATCTAAGGCCGCCCCTGACTGTAGGCAGTGGTGTCGCACAAAATTCTGGGCCCTGGGTGCAAGGATTCACTCACATTTTGTGCTTTAACCATTGAAAAATAGCAGATATACAAGGACCCCAGGTGGTCCCCGGACCTTACGTTGACAAACCACTAACAATCACTAACAATAATGTGTCTTGACTATAGTTGGTCATTAGGCCAACAAGCCTTTAGCAGCTCTGGAGAGCACTGTGTGATATACTGTGTAATTTGATTGCATCTTTATTATTTTATTACATTTTTTTATTGCTGATTAATCAGACGATTGTTTCGTTCCTGGATTGCTGACTGATGACAAAGTGTGCGCAGACACTGCAGGCAAGACTGTGGAAACCATTAGAAATACATCACTAGACGTTTAATGGCACAGGGGACTTGTATTAATGGAAATATGCGTGGGAAATGATAGAACGCATGACATTTAGCTTAATCGTGTGTGTGTGTGTGTGTGTGTGTGTGTGTGTGTGTGTGTGTGTGTGTGTGTGTGTGTGTGTGTGTGTGCGTGCATCCGTGCGTGCGTGCGTGTGTGTGTGTTGCGGGAACAGCTGAAGATTAATAAAGAGGAGTGTGTGTCATCAAGATTAACATCTGGGAGAAGGAGTAGGGTGGGGGAGGGGTGGGGGAGGACAGCTGTGCACAGATTAAACGCTCACATTTCAATGCCTTGTTGTGCAGCTCAACAAGTTCCACTGCATGTGTGTGTGCGTGCGCTGTGTGTACTTGTGAGTGCGCGCCGTGTGAGTGTGTGTATGCGTGTGTGTGCACAATAGTTAGATTGGGTAAAAATGCAGAGGGCAAATTCCACATGTGTGCAATTGTACAGTGGTTCTCAAACTTTTTCATGTCAAGGACCCCCAAATTGACAAATATTAGCCCGAGGACCCCCCTAAGAGAAGATGTTTACGGTTATAGCAGTGATTCTCAACCATGTTAATTTCAAGGACCCCCAGTTTAATATGCATTAAGACCACGGACGACCATTTGATACCATTTTGATCTCCTGGTCCCCAATCTACATCGTATCATCAGTGTAATCAGTAATTTAACTCTGAGATTGTGCAAATGCAACAAACTGGTCCATTTGCTCTAGTACAGGGGTGCCCAAAAGGTAGATCGTGATCTACCGGTAGATCACCAAGGGTGTGCTGGAAGACCACATGACATGCCTCTAAAAACATATAATTAAAATATAAAAAAGAATATGTCAATATGACATCAAGAAGGGCCTGTCATCTCCCTTCATAGCTTCTAAAGTAGGCAAACCTCCCAATGCAATACTTTGTTCAAGAGTCATTAGAATTACACATAACCTGAAAACCTACCACTTTCATACAGAATGGGATGAAGACATTTCCCCCAGTATTTCCCATTTATTTCCCCCTTACAGTAAGTGTGTTTGTCTAAAATATAACGCCAGTGCTGCCATTCTGGGGGGAGTGGGACTGAGTTACTAGGGCCCAAGGTGGAGGGGCTTTAATTATTTTATACACCACTATAGCTATTGAAAAATAGAAGATCCTCAAGCTCACAGCGAGCTTGTAGATCTGCTATTTTTGAAAAGCGTGAAAATATGTGCAAGTCTTTGAATATTTATATTTTTAAGCAAACATTTGTAACTCAAATTTTGCTTCTCGGGGGTCCCTATAACTAAATATTTTGAGATGGGGGTCCGTCACATGAAAAGGTTTGAGCACCACTGACATTGAAAAACTTTAGAAGGATTTGAAATATTCAAAGACTTTTCACGATTTTCAAAAATAGCAGATCTAAAAATTGAAGCTGATGAATGGGTACTCTCTCCTGATTGGTTGAAATTGGCAACCCACCTGATTTATTTTCTTCTTTTCACTAAAGAACTGTTACTGAACAAACACTCTTCAGCAATGATTACTATCGCAATGTACAGCTACAGTATTTAACACTGTTATTGAACAAACACTGTAGCAGCTTGCTATCAGACTATAGAGTTTTAACTTTTTCCAAAAAAAAGGTTTTTGTTTAGCCATAAAATATGACTATATGAGCATGACACTTACAGTACCTTTAATCTTTCCACAAATCTAATTCATCACAGAGTTTATGTATCCTGGTGTATGGCATCGTTGCATCATTCAGTCCCATTCACACAGACATTTACAAGGACAGCAATGATCTCAAAGAAAAGCAGAAGATGCAAAAAAAGCAAAAGACACACACACACACACACACACACACACACACACACACACACACACACACACACACACACACACACACACACACACACACACACACACACACACAGCTATTTATGATATATTTAAAAATAAATCTAAGACATTGAATGATGCCTGATATTTCAGTGAAACCGATATATTGATCAGAACGCAATATGTCGGCCTATATTCGAATGCCTTTCACGTCAGAAGCAAAAAGCACATGCAGCACACATAAGACCAACTCCCAGAAGAATAAACTTTAGAATCACTCACTTCTAGTATGCAAGGCGTTCAGCTAAAACCACTGCTTCCCACTCCGGATAAAAAAAAAACTGATTCAAACGTTGGACAAAAGTCAACACAGGCTTTCTGGTTGTAACTTGAAAAGAACGACGCAGTTTGACTTCTTGCGGAGATTTATTCAGTCTAAGGTTACCTTCACATGGCCGCAGGGACATGCAGAGAATATTAGAGAGGCAGGGGCTGACATTTCTTAAAAGGGCCTTTTGGTGAAAATATCGAAAATAGCAGACCTCCAAGCTCACGACGCGTTGTGCTGCGACGCGCTGTGACGCGCTGTGATTGCGCTGTGAGCTTGGAGGTCTGCTATTTTCACTACTTGCATTCATGATCTGGAGAGGGCACTTTTTTTACAGATGATAGAAGGGCAGGGGCTCAAGCCCCCTTTGATGTCTATGTGTGCACGTGCCTGCACAGCCACTCCATGGAGCCTTTGTCCTCTGGTCCACTTACACTATGATTAGTCATGCCACTCCTCTTTTTACTGTGAGAGTGCTAAATACTCTAACACACTCACACCCACGCCCGCCCGCCCGCCCGCCCGCCCACACACACACACACACACACACACACACACACACACACACACACACACACACACACACACACACACACGTAACCGCCTTATTGATTCAAACCTGAGTCTCTTGTATGGGTAAACAACTACAGCCTATAAGGCTCCAATACCTGATGACTAAAGATGACATTTGGCTTCTGGGCTTCAGGCAGGACTACATGTTCAGCCCTTTGATCCCCCACAAAGCTGAACATTATAGATGCCGGACCCCAATGTAACCCCACAACTGCTCAGCCAAAGGGGAATCCTGGCCAAGGAACGTATCAGGTTTACACATACGTGTCTCTCTCTCGCATGCACGCACGCACGCACGCACGCACGCACGCACGCACGCACGCACGCACGCACGCACGCACGCACGCACACCTGTTGCAACAGTAACCAAAGTACACCTTTGTTCAAGGGTGTGTCTGAGAGCACACACTTCCCCTTTTCAAACACTGACCAGGACACACACACACACACACACACACACACACACACACACACACACACACACACACACACACACACACACACACAGGAATGCACTTAGGCAAACACACACACACACACACACACACACACACACACACACACACACACACACACACACACACACACACACACACACACACACACACACACACACACACACACACACACACACAGGAATGCACTTAGGCAAACACACACACACACACACACACACACACACACACACACACACACACACACACACACACACACACACACACACACACACACACACACACACCTGTGCCTTTAACATCACACGTCACAGTTCACACACTGCTGCACGTTAGTTTGCTTAAGTCAAACACACACGCTCACGCGCTCACACACACACACACACACACACACACACACACACACACACACACACACACACACACACACACACACACACACACACACACACAGTTAAGGGTTAATTTCTTTTCTCAAGGTCATTCATACAGTGGTTGTTTCTGTCTCAATGAATAAAATAAGAATCACAATCCCAAGAGACAAATCTGAATTGATCACTGTGCAATACAGTGAGCTGGAAAAATACATGGTTACTAGAGGGCTACCAGGGGTCCTTGGGGGGTTCCAGGGGGTCCCCAGCTAAATTAGGAACAGTTACTATTAAGCCCCATTTAAAATACATACGGTAAATAATAGAAGTTCAGTCACCCGAAAGAGACTTGGAGTAGAACCGCTGCTCCTACACTTGGAAAGGAGTCAGTGGTTGGGGCATCTAGTACGGATGCCCCCCGAAGGTCCTCGATGCGCGTCCCACTGGGAGGAGACCCTGTGGCAGACCAAAGACCAGATGAAGGGATTATATCTCCAAACTGGCTTGGGAACGCCTCGGTATACTCCCTGAGGGAGTGGAGGAAGTTGCTCAGGATAAGGAAATCTGGAGGTCTCAGTTGGAACTGTTACCCCCGCGACCCTATTCCGGATAAGCGGTTGAAGATGGATGGATGGATGGACATTGTTAAGCACAAAATAGATTGAAAGTGTTTAAATTCACTAATAATTTCAGCAGTACTAATAATTTCTCTTATCCAATGAGAGAATGTATTAGATTAATTAGAATGACTGTAGAAAAGGATTTCACATCATACAGGTTTGTCGGATAGGTTGCCATAGTTATATGATAGGTCTGACCCCGTCACGGAATGCTTGGTATATACTCCATATTATATGGAGCTAACTGACATATCTAAGCCTGCCATCACAGACTCCAGGGGCGTCACACCAAATTCTGGGCCCTGG
The DNA here is from genome assembly GCF_963921795.1 of Nannobrachium achirus. Lineage (NCBI taxonomy): Eukaryota > Metazoa > Chordata > Actinopteri > Myctophiformes > Myctophidae > Nannobrachium > Nannobrachium achirus. The sequence continues at coordinate 57,684,356 of NC_137833.1, forward strand.
GTACAAGGATTCACTGCGGGCCCCCCATGAATGTTAACTATTGAAAAACAGCAGATATACAAGCTCACAGCGCGGCACCGAGTGCCGCGCTGCGAGCTTGTAGATCTGCTATTTTTGTGAAATTGTTAAATTGTGAAAATGTGTGCAAGAAACCCATGTTTCCATGTCAGTGATGCTTCATGTGAAGGACCCCCAAAATGATATGAATTTGGCCACGGACCCCCATCTCAAAATATTTAGTTCCAGGGACCCCCCAAGAAGCAAAATTTGAGTTACAAATGTTCGCTTAAAAAATACATAATTCAAAGATTTGCACATATTTTCACGACTTTTCAAAAATAGCAGATCTACAAGCTCGCAGCGCGGCACTCGGTGCCGCGCTGTGAGCTTGTATATCTGCTATTTTTCAATAGCTAAAGTTACTATAGGGCCCCTCCACCTTGGGCCCTTCCTACCCCTTGTGACGCCCCTGCCTGCCATCACAGACTCCATCTTTGGGCGTGCCCGGCATTGGGACTCACTCCATGTATGGATGTGACTGAGTTCGATCAGGTCCCACAGCAGGAGCTTACCGTGTACCAGCCAGGCTATCTGGCCTTACAACCAGGGATGTGCAGAGAATGTTAGAGAGGCAGGGGCTGCAATTTCTAAAAGAGCTTTTTGGGGGAAATATCAAAAATAGCAGACCTCCAAGCTCCGAGCTGTCAAAATAAAAAACAACTTAATACTTCCTATCATGGTTAATATGAGCATATACACTCGGACTGAAAGACCTGCAGTCCCGTAGTCCTACACCGGCCATGTTGAGGACCAACACAGGTGTTCTGATTGGCGTAGAACATTAGTTCTCAGTCAGACAAATAGAAACACCTGTGTTGGTCCTAAACATGGCCGTTTAGGACTACAAATGAAACCCATGAATTGAGTAAAAGATTAGCTATTTCTAGAATAAGTAAAATATTCAAGGTACTTTTAATTTAACATTGTAGTTTTAGGGTGCAAATATTAAGGCATATTTGTCTTATTAGCCAGGGATCCTTTTACACCCGTGGTCTTATTTATGTGTGACACTACTCTTGTACGACAAAGTAGGGCATTTATTCAAGAAAAAAACTAAAAAACATAAAATAGCCTAAGTAAAGATGTTTACTGACGATATTGAAGCATTGTGACGGCTCCAGTTAAGCTCGTAACACTTCCACCATGTCGTCAGCAGTATGTTGTCAACAGAAGAAGATAAAGAAGCTTTTTTAAGTCAAACACTAGATGACCTTGTAATCCACAGAGAAACAAACCAACCGGGGCTGCCTGGGATTAAAGTCTTTACGCTTTAATAACAGGAGGAAACTACTGTTCAAAGCCACAGAGCTACGCTGCGCTGTGGTGTATTTCATTACAGAGACAATGGAGAGAACTGAATTGATTCCCACAGGATCAATTATAGCGGTCTGTCTGTGTGCCTGTCAAGAAAGATATGCACAAGAAACGTATAAACCGTGCATAATGAGTAAGGAAGCGTAACTTCGGTCCATTATATCTCCCCTTTAATAATACCAATTGGTATTGTGTTTTATATATTTTTTATCGCTGATTAGTAACCTTTACAACGAGGTACAGCTCGTAAGCATTGGGCATTCGTGGAATGAGCAACACAGCCAAACTAGCCTGCAATGCTGTTAGTCGGCTATTCACCTTTGTTGCATTGAATGATTGCTCTCTCCCACAGTAATAAAGTGGAAAATAACACATATGTATTATTAATTTTACTGCTCAGTGTCAGGGAAGCCCAACATTAAAGTGAATGCCAGCAGAACAGCATTGCAGGCTATTTTGGCAATTGTTGAGGGGGCGCTACCCACACGTTTGGCTGTGTTGCTCTTTCAATGAATGCCCAATACTTACAAGCTGTACCTCGTTGTAAAGGTGACTAAGTAAGGGATAATGAATGGCTCTGTGGGGATTGACGGTACTTAACAGAAGGGCTGTTATGTACCGTCAATCCCCAAGGAGCCATTCATTATCCCGCTTATTACCCGGCTACTAAATCAAATTAATAATTTGATTCAAAACTAAAAACAAAACAAAGTATTTCCTTGTTTACAGACGGCTGTAAGTGTTCCACAAGTGTTGCTCTGGGCGTCCTCCCAGCGCGACACGGTCGCCTTGGAAAACAAGGAAGTGCTAATTAGATAAGGTCCATTTTCTGGTACTAGGTCGTCTATTTCTTGCTTAAAATATTTTTTAAAACATTCTTCAGAGCAACGTTTAGTTGTAAATGTCGCTGTGTTTGTTTTCATGGCTGACATGTTTGATACAGCACAAGATTCACGCAGTGCAGCTTGACTGCAGCAGGTGGTCTGACTGAGTCTTTGATTAGGCAGCGGTCTGTTATAGACCGAAGTGGTCTGTTATCGGGGAATATCGGACCTCTGATTTCAGCGCTTGACCAATCAGAATCAAGCATTGAAACAAGCCGGGTAATAATCAACGATAAACGTGATATAAACACAACACCAATTGGTACCGATGTTTCTGGTTCACATTGGCACATTTCACTCAGGTTTTTTTTTCATCTCACTCATGTCACTTTGTCTGTTGAACTCACTCAGCTACAAAATATAAAGAAAAGAAAACAATTCACAGGAGGCAAGCAGTGATCACCCCATGATGTGCACTGCAATGTAGTTTCAAATGCACTACTTTGCAGATGCTTTTTTGAGAGTAAAAAAACTAAAAAAGAAGAAGACACGTGTGACATGCATGATCTGGGCAGATTGCTCCTGGAAATGTGCCAATCTCAACCCAAAACAACGGTTTTATTACAGGGGAGATATAATGGTCCGAAGTAAAGTGTCCTCACCTTTTGTGGGTAGTTTATACAGTAATAACTCTAGAACCGTAGGCCTTACAGATAGACGGTCTGTCACACAAACTCTATGCCCCCTGCAGCCTCCTCATGTTGTGACGACTGCACCCCATGACTAGTCTTGTGTAGCCAGACAACTATTCCACTCTCTGCGAGGGCTATATAGAGTCTGGAACTACACCTCCTGAACGGCGAGTAATGGAAGCTGACATTTCCGTTCATGAAAATATATTTTAAAATGTCATTTCTGCTAAAGCAGCAAGCTAAATATGCTTAGACGTTTTTGAGCGGTGGTCACAAGCTCCTATACGTGGCCGTGTGTGTGGGTCTGTCTGTCTGCGTGTCTGTCTGTCTGTCTGTAGCCTGCAGTAACCTTTTCTGACCACACATGTTAAGGGAGGGGCGCTGTTGTTCAGGCCAGGCCAGACCAGGCGCACACACACACACACACACACACACACGCACACACACACACACACACACACACACACACACACACACACACACACACACACACACACACACACAGGGGGGGGGGGGGGGGACAACGCTCAGTTCACACGGGTGTGATTTTTATTTATATTAGGATACATGTGCGGATGAAAAGGAAGTGGGGAGGAAGCTTCACGTCCGCTTTAACTGGATATACCCATCATTCTTCTTACGTTACCCCAGACTATGAAGGGAGCATTTCCTCATCATCATCATCATTTATTTAGCTCACGACCATGATCACATGGTATGGAGCACAGCTCATATTATATACATAAATAGTATACAAAACATAACAAACATTACAATAATATTCAAACAGACGTAGCAGAAAAGCGGGCATGACACATTATTTGAACAAGGGCAAGGTGTTCTTTAGGAAAGCTCCCAATTTACATATAACTTTTGCCTTGTCGGCTTGTAGTAATAAAATCAGTTTCCACATAGATGGATGGGTTGTATAGTACTTCGGCAAGTATTTTTGTCTGAGATTCAAAATAGTAAGGTTCTTACACTCAAACAGTACATGGTACTCATCCCCGACCCTTTATATCTGCCAGTAACCTTTGGAATTCTTGTGTTATTTACTCAGAAATTACAGATTGCCCTTCTATAATTAAGGTTTTCACACAGTAAGTATTTTTCTAGTTTAAACTCTTGTTTAAACTCCACATAAATGTCACATGATGTCATACTGCTAAGTTCACTTGTCCAATTTTGCAAAAACTGATCTTTCAGCCTTTGTTCGACAGTTTGTTTCAGCCAGTTAATGTTGCATTTCTGGGTCAGCCAGATATATGACAGACCACAGTCGTCCAGTATTCTCTTAACTTGAGAGACCCATGGTGATACATATACTCCTGTGTTAAACAGGTTAAGCAAACAGTTGTACATTATTCTACTCAATTTACTCTCTTTGCCTTCAATCAACCTGGCCCAGTATCCGATAAGTCTCATTTTAACTGAAATACAAATTTGGTATCTCCCCAGCTCTCCAAATCGCAGAGTCAACAGTCTGGCCACGCGAGACTACCCCATGACTGACTCTGTACCTTCAGAAAACATGTCCCAGTCGTGTCCCTGTCCTCTTTGAGGTCCTCTGACGATGCCCTCTTTGCTGTCCTCTGATGCTGTCCTGATTTCATGTGAGACCGCAGGGTTCACAGAGCAGACAGACTGGTTCATGTGAGGCGAGTACTCAGATTGTTTACTTAAGGGAGCACTCCCATTTTCTTAATCTTATCTTCATATTATTGGTCCTCAATTGGTCCATTATAATGTCTCATTGTCATTGGTGGGCTGTGGCCAGATCAGAAACACGCCTATCAATGCAATTATAGATGTGGATTCCAAGCTAATTGTCAAGTTTTTTATTTATTTAATTGAACATTATAATGTTCTTATTTGTTATCATAACAAGACCCGATTACTGAATGTCAGGTCTCCAGGTTTTATTCAGAATAGTAATGGGACGCATTGTGAGCTTGTAGATCGGCTATTTTCGTAAAGTATAAAATAGGGTTAAAGTGGTAAAACTGTTCCTCGTTTTGCTGTAAACACCCTGGAACTTCCTCAAGGACCCCTTGGGGTCCCCAGACCACACTTTGAGTCCCACTGCTCTAAAGATATGGAGAAAAATATATATTATTGTTATAGTAATAATAAATCCTATATTATACAACAAATGTAGAATTGAAGAACATTCAAGAATACATTATTGTGCAAACATGTTTTTTTTATTTATTTTTTTGACACGTTATAATGTTCTTATTTCTTTTATCATAACAAGACCCGATTACTGATTGTCAGGTCTCCAGGTTTTATTCAGAATATGACAGTGATTTACTACAACACTCCACTGGTAGAGTGGTTCACAAATGTTTTATTCGCAAGGACCCCCTTAACTCTGAGAGTGTACATTTGAACACTCTCAGAGTTACAGGCCTGTAGTCATTCAGGGCTATCTCTTAATGTGTTTCTGCTCTGGTAATATTTATGTCCGCTCATTCTGTATGTCTGTGGTATTTTGTATATCCATAGCATTTTTTTAATTTTGAAAACAATGTCCACCAAGCCAGCATGGTGATGACCCCTGCTTCAGGTTGAAGGTTGTAGGCTAGGCTATTTTCACAAAAAAGTATGGTGTGTTTTGTATCAAGTAATCTAAATCTGCAAAGCTGACACCTAAATGTAGAGGAGTACAAAGCGTGTTGTGGAGTAGTAGTATAAAGAATGACATTTTAAAACAAGTAAAGTAAAAGTGTGTGTGTGTGTGTGTGTGTGTGTGTGTGTGTGTGTGTGTGTGTGTGTGTGTGTGTGTGTGTGTGTGTGTGTGTGTGTGTGTGTGGTCTAATGTACTTTACTGTACAGTAATATGAATTAACAAGACTAACACAGTCTAAAAGGCCCACTGGCGCCCCCGAGAGGCCTTTTTGCTGCTTACACCCAACCAGACTAAAGTAGAATGGACACTGCCACCATCATACAGTGGAGTTAACTTTGGGGCTTGTTTTGGGTCTATTTGTGTTGAATTGTAATTTTCAGGCCCGTTGAAAATTCTAAAGCAGTGGTTCTCAAACATGTTCATGTCAAGGAAGGACCCCCAAATTCAAATGCATTCAGCAGATCCCCATCTGAAAATAGTTTCTGCCAGAGAAAAACATGTAAAGATTGATCAAAAAGTTTAGAAAACCTACAAGCTAAAAATGGCCAGTAATGGGACGCATTGTGAGCTTGTTGATCAGCTATTTTCATACAAAGTATAAAAGAGGGTTAAGGTGGTAAAACTGTTCCTCGTTTTGCTGTAAACACCCCGGAACTTCTTCAAGGACCCCTTGGGGTCCCCAGACCACACTTTGAGTCCCACTGCTCTAAAGATATGGAAAACATATATATTATTGTAATAGTAATGATAAATCCTATATTATACAAATGTCTGTAGAATTGAAGAAACTTCAAGAATACATTACTTTTGCACATACATGTCACACCTAAGACCAGATCACAGCTAAGAAAACATTGGTGTACACCAAAATGTTCTTAAAAACTGTGGGTCTAAGAAGAAATGTCCTCTTAGGAACGAATGAGGCCCATTCTGTGCAGGATTTCACAGTGCAAGCCCAGACAAAAATGTATTAAAAATAAAGACTGGCCAAAACAAAGTACCAAAAATAGGAAACATAAATGAACAAATGAAAAACGAACCTAAGGAAAACAACAAATCAGGAACTCAATGGGGCTGTTAAGTATGACATAATTGTGTAGGCAGAGGAGAATTTCTGCCCCCAGTTTCCGTGAATCTTTTTACTATTTTTACTATTTACACATTTTTCTTCTCTTTGTTGTTGAAAGGAAAGTGTTAGAATTATACTTTAGTCGTTATTTTTTAGTCGTTGTTTTTTGAAATAGCGAGGGACAGAAAATGCTCTGGGGGCAGATTCTCCTCTGCCTACAAAATGATGTCACGGCTTAAAAGCCCCATAACCCCCTTCACTTGTAGCATGCATGCCTTTAGGCAACTGTATGATGTTGCTCTGATCTGTTACTGTACATTGCAAAAAAGAAGCTAAAAGCTGACAATAGCAGAGCGATGGAGCTATGTAATCATGTAACTAACTGTGTATTTGTTTATTTGATTTTGTGTGTGAGTATTTTTATGTATACATACAAGGTGCTATATAAAATGGGGCTCCATAAATAGCTGGCACTGTAATAATTACGTAAAAGAGGTAGAGCCCGCACACCATCCAGGTAAAGGATCACTTTATTGAGACCTCAATGAAGTCATCCTTTACCTCAAGAAAGTGATCCTTTACCCGGAGGATCTCTAAGGCTCCTTTAAAGGAGTCAGCAAGACCAAAACACATATATGGTTAAATCTGTCTTTTATCATACCCCTTTATACCTGCTTTATTCCATTTTTTTCATAGCTGCCCCTGTTACTAGATTTCGGCTGCCCCTGTTGCTAGATTTCGCAGGCCCTCTCATAACTTTGGTTGGTCTCAGGATGTTGTGTAAACACAATCCAATAAAAAAATACTAACTTTGAAGCTGAAGAAATAACCGCACTAGAATAAAGTCTATCTACTCTGTTAGTTATGAGAGGGCCCGCAAAATCTAGCAACAGGGGCAGCCGAAATCTAGCAACAGGGGCAGCTATGAAAAAAATCGACAAAAAAAAAAAAGCTCACCTCTGGTTCATCCCATAGGCAGGAGAAAGAACCAGAAACCCGTTATTTGCCGGTGGAAAGGCCCCTGAGAGTTTACCAGAGTCTTGTATTAGAGAGTTCTGCCAATGCGGTGTCAGAAACAGCAGTGGTGACGTGGTTCATGTAACTCCAAATGTCACTTTTCCCTCATAGACTCCAATGAATTCTGTAAACTTCTGGTTCGTGCTTTGTCACTATTCGTCAATAGATGTGTATGTAGGAGGCCTGGCCCCATGAAGTGAACGGAGGTTTCGCGACTCTCTCTAATACAAGGCTCTGGGGAGTGTACGGTTCCATTTGTACACTTTACACAACTCTAAAAATGTATTTCATGAAGAGTCACAAAGTTAAAAGGAATTACCATTAACTCTTAAAAGGTGGTCTTAAGCATACTGTTACAAAGGTTATTAACTATTCAAACATTTTCAAAGTCCTCTGCCCAGCCATAAAACACACTCTAATCAGCCCTAGTGCAGTAAAAATTGCCCCAAAGTGACATTCTATACGTTTACGTTAATGTAGGCTTGTAATTGTTTAAATACAAAACGCTGCCTTAATTGTCCGGACAATGTAAAAAGCGTGGCATGTGTTCTTCACCAATCTTAGACCTTTCATGGCGCCACCATGAGGCTGATTTGAACATTTTGTAGTGTAATTTATTCCTTGTCCTTTTGCGAATGTGCGTGCACAATTTCATTACAATTGCACGCTGTGTTCATGATTTGAGGCATTTTGTTTGAAACGGATCAATCCTGCAAAGTTTGGAGGCTAATCTTAGCCAATCAGGATGGAATATTTAACTCATCCAGTGCCAGGAATCTCCACTAGAGGGTGCCCAATGGCCAGAGAATCCACCATAGACTGCGCAGCCGTGCGCAGCCATGACGCGCCTGAACACTTTCCTTTGTGTCATGAACAGGAACAGGATGAAGTTAGCTTGAAGTTAGCTATTGGCTACCAAGCATTTTAGAAGCCCTATTTTCGGCGATTTAGCCGTGATTAAACCTTGCACACCTCATGGATATGCATGGAACAGAGAAAATGAGCTCTAAAGATCCTGGATTGCATTGGAGTGGACGGCAAATATCGGCGGTGCGACGCTCTCGCGGGCCGATGTAAACAGATCGCGGCCGGCGGCCGGCTCGAAAATTTTGCCCGGTGCTTCGGTAAGGCCTCTGGATGTTTTTTTTATTTTTTATAAAAAGCCGGACTAGTTGCAGATCGGCACCCCGAACGATAAAAAGGTCGAAATAAAGCCGAACTAGTTCGGGATCCGCACTGTAAGAGTTAATATGGGACAGATCCGTCTTGATCATATGACTGTAGAGATACTGTATACTGATTTGTGTTAATTTTGGGTAATATCCAAAAAATGTGTCTTACATAAGTTGGCCTCCTGGTGGCGCTATAAAAGGCTGATGTGAAAAATGCAAGGAAAGGGTTTTTCCTTGGCCTCTAGGGAGTGCGCTTACAAAGAAACTGAACGGTGGAGTTATAGGTAAAACCACAAATTGGCCTGTTGTAGCGCCACCATGAAGCTGATTTCAAAGATTTTAAGTGACATTTCTTCCTCTGCCTAGTGGGAACATGTGTGCGATTTCATGTTAATTGCACTCTGCGTTTGTGATTTGAGGCATTTTGTCCAAAACGGACCAATCTTACAAACTTTGAAAGGTAGTTTTGCACAAATTGGCCTCCTGGTGACGCTAGAACAGGCCCATGTGAAAAGTGTGGGGCAGAGGTTCTGAATTGGCATCCAGGGAGTGCGCTTACAAAGTTTGAAACTGATCGGTGGAGTTATAGGCAAAGCCACGAATCGGCCTGTTATAGTGCCACCATGAGGCTGATTTCAAAAATTTGAAGTGGCATTTCTTCCTCAGCCTAGTGGGAACGTGTGTGCACAATTTCATGTTAATTGCACTCTGCGTTTGTGATTTGAGGCATTTTGTCCAAAACGGACCAATCTTACAAACTAATCAATCTCAGCCAATCTCAGCCAATCAGGATGGAATATGGACAATCAGACAGATCCATGTCGATCACATGACTGTAGAGATACTGTCTACCGATTTGCGTGATTTTTGGACAAAATCTGTAGGAGTAGTGTACAGAAATGTGTTTTGCAAACATCGGTCTCATGGTGGCGCTAGAACAGGGCCATTTGAAAAAATGTGGGGCAGAGGTTCTGAATTGGCATCCAGGGAGTGTGTGTGCTCATTTTGGCAGCGACTGGGCCAACGGCGCCGGAGATTAGCTGGTAACAAACTCAGAGGACGGACGGACGGACGCACAGACGAACAGGGGCGGAAACATACTCTCCCCCTGCCTTCGGCTGGTGGAGACAATTAAGGTAAGCTACATGAGAAATATTTTTAATTTTGTCTTTGAATCAATGAATGAAATTATTTTGAAATTTGTATTAATAAAAATGTCAACGTCCTGTTGACATTTTACAATGTGAAGATCCGGATTACAGATCCACGGATCCAGTTTGGATTTTCTTATTAACAAAATAGCTAAATCAACAGGAAGTTGAACATTTTCATTTAAAAAATAACGTTCTATAGTCCTACCAAAAATAAGGGACCCATAAAATGTGACCGCGACCCAGGGAAACAGTAGGCTACACTGTCAGTAGCCTCCATTGACTTGTACAATGTAAGTCAATGAGGAACACATTTTGAATTAAACATTTCTAATCAATGGAACAATTATTACAAACTTTGGAGTTACATAATGGTAAGGCAACTACAAACCCAAACCTCTACCAAAGTGGTCTATAGCCCTTTAAGTCATCATTGTGCTGATTGGACACACTTGTACTTCCTTCTCTCTCCTCTAGAGGGCAGTGACGGCTGTCTCCATCTCTGTAAACAAAAACATTCAGTTAACTTAGAATGGCAGGTTGTTCTATGAAAAGACAATGAACCAATAAGAATTGCACTTTAAGTGTGAAAATTAAACCAGTTTAAGACAGTTTAAAAGTCTAAAATAGTTTACAATTACCCTAGAAATTAAATACACTTTCTGGGGCCATTTCATTGTCTCCCCTGGCTTTTGTGTGCACCACAAACAGGGGAAAGTTATAGAGGGACAGTGGCTGAAGGGAACTTTTAGGGATTTTATTTACGTGTATATCCAGATTTAGAGGAACATCTCCAATTAAGATGGTGCTACTCAGGCCTATATATAATGATAATTCCTCCACAAGTTGAATAATATTTATACAAAAGTTAAATTTTTGTTAACACAGATAACGTCTTCTAAATTGGAGCGAGCATTGGAGCAACGTGTAACAACTGGAGTCCGGACTTCAGGGGAACGCTGCCAGTCAAAGTGACTACTGGCCAATCACAGCGTGTCTTTATTGGCGTATGTGTGACGAACGCGGAAGCGATGCAGATTCCCTTGGTTCCTCGATGCATTCTGTACGCCCCAGAGCCCAAGGAGGCGTCCACCTTTCTATGTCTAGTCTATGATTATAAGCATGTGATTGTGTGTAAGAGGAAGTGAATGTGGATGTGTGGGAGGAGCCTAAGATTCTCACCTTCAGTTGTCGGCACCAGAACATGTCCTGACAGACAGACAGACAGACAGACAGACAGACAGACAGACAGACAGACAGACAGACAGACATACATAAACAAGACATGGTCATCATAGAAAAAACAAAGCATAACGTGTTAGCTTACTAGTAAGACATGTGACCCTTTCGCCATCTAGCTAGTGATGTATATCGGACCAGTTACCCATATATGGAGACCCCTGGTACCCTATGGAGATCCATGCACTGTATATGGTACATCCCTTTTATGCCCTACATGGAGATCCCTGTCTGAACCAGCCACACATATATGGGCTGTCCTCCTCCATATATGGGCATATATGGGCATATATGGGTATTCCCATATGAAGTCCTGTTATATCTCCATATATGGGCATAAAAGGGAATCTGTTAGAGTGGTTCCCATGACATGGCCATCTGGCCAGTGATCGATGACATGAGGCATCTTCATATTATGGACACAAAAGGGATTCCGGGGAATACCCATATATGGACTTTTACATAATATGTCACCTGTGATATCACCTGTTATCACTGGCGGAACAAGTCAGAACCGGGCCCGTAAGCAAGCCACAATGATCAGACCCCCAATAGTTAGATTGGTGAACTGCTTAGGAGACATTGGCACAGCAGCCCATGAACTCTAGCCTACAACAACTATGCAATTTTGAATATCTTATTGGCCTACTCACCACTATTTGAAGGGGACTCCACAAGCGTTCACTTTCTATTGGCAGCATGGCCAGTCCAGTAAGTGTCTCTTGTCCCATTGTGCTTCTCAAGTAGTTTTTAATCCTTTTCAATTTTGAGAATTACCGCTCGGCACAGTTTATTTGTATTTCCGCTCGTATTGCTGAAGGCTAGCTGGCTTGTGTTGACAAGTGATTGATGATGACATAGTGTAAAGTTTTAAATGGGCCCGTCTGCCCCACCTAGAGGCGGAGCACGTGTCCAAATCCTAATTGCGACCGTCAGGTCGCAGTTACAATCAAAACCTCAACCAGCTGTCTGTCAGTCTGTCTGTCACACGTCACACTTTTGCCCTGCTCATATCTCCGCAACCGTTGCACCGATCCATGCCAAATGTTGCACACACACTCCTTGCCTGCCAAACCACAACCCATCCACCCATCAATTCTCACATGAACCTCTTCTAGCGCCACCATGAGGCAGATTCTTGCTAAACACATTTTTGGACACTGCTCCTACACATTTTGACCTAAAATCACGCAAATCGGTTCACAATATGTCTACACTCATGTCATCAACATGGATCTCTCCCATATAGCGCCACCATCAGGCCGATTTTTTCAAACACTTTTTTGGACACTGCTCCTACACATTTTGCTCTCAAATCACGCTGCGACCTGACGGTCGCTTATCTCCCGATTAGGGAGTCTTACTGGTAAACTAAAGATGATAAGATCCATGTGATCTGACCATAGCTGACGGCCGGGCCCCCGCGGTCCGCGGGCCGCTAAGCGGCCGCTTACTCAGCTTATACAGACGCTCCGCCCCTGCCTGTTATGTCACAGTGATGTGTCAGGGGAACCACAGTGTCAGGCGTGACCGACAGACAGACAGAGATACGCAGACAAGATGTGCCGGTTTTCATAGTTAACTTGCGATCTACGGTCGCAACAGGAACCCCGCTGTGTGGGCGAGACCGCAGTAACCAATCACAAGGTCAAGCTTAGTGGTCAGTTTGACCACAACATCACACATTGTGGCTAAAGAGGTCATGCAGGTACCCTAGCATTAAGGCAGTCTTTAAACCAGGGGTCTTCAACAGGGGCTCCGGGACCCCTAAATAAGGGGTCCTCAGAGTTGCTACAGGTGGTCTGCCAAATCTGTCCGCTTGAATCCTGACATCCCTTTTCTGAGGAGAACTTCAGCCAAAAACAACAGATCTACAAGCTCTCGAGGCACGCTGCAAGGCGTTGAGAGCTTATTGATCGGTTATTTTCGTCAAATAGGTTTGGTGTACTGTAGACTAGAGGGTTAAAGAGCAGACCAAGAGTGAAAGGTCACGTTTGCCTCAGTATCGACGGTTTAAGTAAGTCTATGAAGCTATCTATGAAATCTATGAAAAGGAATCTGCAACACAATTTCCTACAATTTGTAGTGGGGGTGTAATAAAAAAATATTATAGGTCACGACTCCAATAAAAATCCCATTTCCTTTTCTACACTTAAAAATATATATAGCCCTACTGTATTTCAAAAGATTTCTTTTCCTCTTTTTTTGTAATGATTAATAAAAGAATAATGTTATACTGTTTATAACAAACTAATCCAAGAAATTCCATAAATAATGATAATTAAGAAGTCGTGAAAATAGCTGATCTACAAGCTGGCAACGTGGCGCGAAGCAACGTGTTGCGCTGCTTGTTGATCTGCTATTCTCACTAGTTTGGGTCCCGACCTGAAAACTTTGGTCTAACCCATTGTAAATAGTTTGGGGTGTAAACATACCACTACTTGTGTTTGTGTGACGATAGAGCATGGTCCACATGTGACCATGTTTCTTCCAGTGGTAGTAGATGAATCCAGACAGGAACAAGACCCCGCCCAGAACCAGGCCAAATGCTCCCATGGCAATCCTGTTCCTGTCTGCCTTTGGCATGGAGTCGTCTGGGTCGTCTGAGAACAGAACAACCAAATGCTGTAGTATTAGAACTGTCTGGCGGCCATAGGCCATAGAAAGGCTGTCCGGGAGAAAATAGCAGACCAAAATAGCAGACCTCCAAGCTCACAACGTGAGCTTAGAGGTCTGCTATTTCGGTGCTTGATAACACACTGAACTAAGCATATCAAGTCAGTACTGGAGATGTGGTGTAACGGCATGGATATCTACACAGAGAGGGCATTTCTTTCAAAATAAGATGCTGCATTCAAGTTCAGAAGAGTTTGGACAAGGTGATTCTCTTGAATGCTGCCTTCAGGTATGGCATGGAATGAGAGGGCATTTTCATTTATTTCACCATAGTATAAACTCCATTTATGGTCTGGAAAGGGCATTTTTACAGACGGATAACATAATAATAATAAACTTTATTTATAGCATCCTTCATGCAGAGACTGCAGCACTGAGTGCTTCACATACAAACAAAGCAGGCAAAGAACAAAACACAAAAACAAAGCACGAGTGCTTCACACATATTGAAAATAATGCATAAGTAAAAGAAAAAACATAGAAATAATAATAAAAAATCACACCCAATGTGAAGTGAGCGGTGGCCGTGCTTGCATAACGTCTTCAGACTAGGATTTGAGTCTAGGATGTACAGGCTATGCTACACACACACGTTTTGCTATGGCAAAACGCTGAGGAAAAAGGCTACAGACACACGATGATGACATCACTAGACAAACATGATGCTACGTACACACATTTTGCTATGGGGTTAGGGTTTGGGTTAGGGTTAGGGTTAGGGTCAATTTGGGTAAGACTGAGTAGATTGAGTAATAGGTGGACAAATTGCCCACCTATTACTAACACCCCACAGCAAGCCCTGTTTCTAATGCTCTGCAATTGTCTGCCACTTGTAACTGATGACACGTGTCTTTGAGCAAGACACTTAAAGGGATGCTTCACTTTCTTTTTTTGTTCCATTTTTATACCATGATTTTTGTATCCCATTTTTTTTTCTTCCGGTGTCAATTGTCTAATTAATTAGGGAAAGTTAGCAGAGTCTTTGACCAATCTGGGAACTAAATGCTTACCAATAGCTTTCTTTTTAAATGTGTTCATAAAGGTGTCTACTATCACCTCTGAACTTTGTCAAACCCAACTCCCTAGGGAAACTTTTGTGGGAGCCAATCAAAGTTGGGGACTCATTGACTTTACTATAGGCCTACAGGGGGGAAAAAGCTGCTTTAACCCTTTAAGTGCCTATCCCGAACATGTTCGGGATATTCGGGATCAAAAACAATTTTTTATTTGCTATTTTACTTACCCCGAGCTGCTTGGAGCAACGTGGGTGGTCCCGGCTCGCCCAGCGCTCACCAACGAGAGACGCTAGATGCTCCGACGATTTATTCCATTGAAAATGGTTTAAAATAAAGTTTAGACCCCCCCAATGTTCACCGAATGTTCATTGTAGGCGGCGCGACGTATTCCAGGGTGCCTATCCCGAACATGTCCGGGATATTTAATAAAATGAATTATTTTATCGGAGGCCTCAACGAAGCCCCGGTCTAGGCGTCCATCCTTGGCCGGGACTTAGACTCGGCCATCCACGGGCCGTATTCGCGCTAACGGCCGCATCGCGACGCCCACTCCAATAATAAATCACATCTTTAGACAGGATTTTCTCCGGATTGTGTCCCCAGACCCAAAGAGAAAGTTTTTTGCGGCTGAAATAGCTTTAGATCGGGCTTCTAAATGGGTTAGCATTTTGGCTACATGTCAGCTAGCTTCCTCCTCTCGACACCCATAGCATTGACTGGAGTGAAAACACAAGCCAGTTGGGAGAGGGTCGACGAAAGCTATAAAGAAGGTCTATGGAGAAATTTCTGGCACTCTAGCACCCCTTGTGGCCGGATGGCACTGTATGAGTTAAGTAGCATGTGAGGGGTCAAACTAGTTTCTTTTTTTTTTTCATGATTGTGTTTTGTGGGGGCCGTTTTTAGCCCAAGGAATGTTTTTCGTACAAAACAAATGCTTGCATTGGATTCAGAATCATGAAAAACCACTAGTTTGACCGCCCACATGCTACTTAAAGCAGATTTATTTTTTTGTATTATTTTCCTGTATAGTAAATGAGACCCCAACTTTGATTGGCTCCCACAAAGGAGTTGGGTTTGAAAAGGTTCAGAGGTGATAGACGCCTTTATGAGTACAGTACAGTACAGTACAGTACAGTACAGTACAGTACAGTAAGGTAGGTTACAGTAGAGTGACTGACCCCAGTCCACAATGTGGATGGTCGCGAGTCCGCTCACGCCCAGGTAGAAGTGTTCCACCTTGCAGGAGATCTGCTCTCCTGATCTGTAACACACACACACACACACACACACACACACACACACACACACACACACACACACACACACACACACACACACACACACACACACACACACACACACAGTTTAGTTTATTACACTATCTTGACTCCAACATGTTCTTTAAAGATGGATTAATGTGTTCGTGTTAGAATTAGAATTAGCATAAAATACTACTTTATGAATTAGAATACAACACAATACAATACTAGGCTACTTCATGTATTATAGAATAGAATAAAGAATAAAAACACATATATAGAATAGAATACTATACTGTATGAATTAGAATACAACAACATGGAATTGAATAGAATACAATAACATTGCATAGAATCTAGCTTCTAGCTGCAATCTGATCTGACAGCCCTCTGCTTGTCATTCTATCATTTTGACAGACATCTGATCTGACAGCCCTCTGCTTGTCATTCTGTCATTTTGACAGACATCTGATCTGACAGCCCTCTGCTTGTCATTCTGTCATTTTGACAGACATCTGATCTGACAGCCCTCTACATTTTGACAGACATGGTTCCATCTGGCCAGGGATTGGAACCAGCAGCCTTCAGCCTACTAGTCCACTTCTCTAACCTCTGGTCTACTTACAGCACTGGGGACCCCTAGGGGTCCTTTAGGGGGTTCCAGGGGGGGGGGGGTCCCCAGCTAAATGTGTTACTACATTATCGTAATAATTTTGGCCACTTTATCCACATTATCGACGTTATCTATTCAAAAATAGCAGATATGCAAGCTCACAGTGCACTGTGAGCTTGTACATTTGCTATTACATCTGCTATTTCCTTCTTCTTTTTTTTTTTTTTTTTTTTTTTTACACAAATCTTCACTTCTGGGGGTCCCTGGAAAAAAATACTTTCTGATGGTGGGGTCCATCCACGGCCAAATAAAATATCAATTTGGGTAAGACTGAGTAGATTGAGTAATAGGTGGACAAATTGCCCACCTATTACTAACACCCCACAGCAAGCCCTGTTTCTAATGCTCTGCAATTGTCTGCCACTTGTAACTGATGACACTTCGTTCGCAAAACAATAATCCTGATTGAGTGTACAAAACAGAGGGAACAGAAAGGTAAGCAGAGGGAAGTGTTAGTACTTCCCATTCAGTGAATGATAAAGTATACAGTTTGGGGAGTTTGGAGAGAGGCTTCAATGGTAAGTTCAGGTTTCAACCCAAACCAGTTTGATCACATGACTGATGCTTGTTTCAAGACACTAGACTAGATGGTGTCAGCAGTGAGACTTAATGAGGCTTGGATTGGATGAGAGTCTGTGTTGACTTTAATGAACATGACAGAACAGCGTTTTACCAGCGACCCTGAACGCAATGGGGAGGCCTGAAGCGAAAACGCTCTCACACTCGGCAGTGGCTCAGGGGTAGAGTTGCCGTCTTAGAACAAGGAGGGTTCCTAAAGGGTTCCCAGTTTGATCCCGGGCTCCCCCAGAGTTAGTGTTGAAGAGTCCTTGAGCAAGACTCTGAACCCCTAGTGGCTCCTGATGAGCAGGTTGGTGCCTTGCATGGTTTCCTCTGCCATCGGCGTATGAATGAATGGTTGAATGTAATGCACAATCTCTGTAAAGCACCAGGATGAAGACGCTATATAAATGACCATTTACGCTCAGATGCACACACAAACAAAACTTCAAATTAAATTAATGGGTTTGTGACAGTGTGTGTGTGTGTGTGTGTGTGTGTGTGTGTGTGTGTGTGTGTGTGTGTGTGTGTGTGTGTGTGTGTGTGTGTGTGTGTGCGTGCGTGCGTGCGTGCGTGCGTGCGTGTGTGTGTGTGAGAGAGACATGCTTTTTGTATCATTAACTTTGCTGCAACTGAAATATTTCTTGTATGCAATGTCTTAACATAAATACATAGTTAAAATGTGTGTCTGTACGTGTGTTCCCCACCCACCCTCCCCACAAAAAGGTTATATGTTCCCAACTCAACCAAAAAAAGGATCTACTGTATGTTCCCCACCCCCAAAAGTATACTGTATGTTCCCAACTCAAATGCAGGAAATGGTGGGACACCTGGGCAGTAAGAACATGTGGGCAATCCTAATTTAGGTGCCCAGTTGCTCAGATGTCTCCACCCCTAAGTGCCCACTCGCCTAGGTGCCCACCCGTCCAAATGCCCACATGTCCCTATTGCCCAGATGTCCAGGTGCCCACTCGTCCAGATGCCCAGTCATAAAAGTATGGTGTCCAGATGTGCCTAGTACCCCCTGTCCCACTAGTATTCTTAATCTCTCCCCATTATTGTGTGTTTTGAGTTGTTATCAATAATTAGAAATTAATGTTTCCTGCATTTTTGGATGAGTGGGGAACATAGAACATTTTTTAAGTTGCGCGGGGAAAATGGAACCTTTTTTTGTGGGGGTAAGTGGGGAACATAGAACCTGGGGAACATAGGACCTTTTTTTGGGTAAGTGGGGAACATAGAATGTTTTTTTGTGGGGGTAAGTGGGGAACATAGAACCTGGGGAACAGGACCTTTTTTGGGTAAGTGGGGAACATAGAATGTTTTTTGTGGGGGTAAATGGGGAACATAGAACCTGGGGAAGATTGAATCTGGGGAACATAGCTCACCCCGCTCCCGTGGGGAGCGGGGTGAGCTTGTAGATTGGCTATTTCCGGTGCGGAACGCCGCGCCAACAAAGTATGATAGTATGATCAAGCTTCCGGAGATGCGAGGTGCGACATGGTCTTCTACACACAGGGCATTTCTTTCTAACTGAATGTTGCGTTCAAGTTCAGGAGCAGGGACATGCAGAGAATGTTAACAGAGGCAGGGGCTGAAATGTCTAAAAGGGCCTTTTGGTGGAAATATCAACAATAGCAGCTCACAACGCGTCGCGTTTTGAGCTTGGAGGTCTGCTATATTCGAAGCGTGATGCCACACTGAACTAAGCGTAACTAGTAAGACGCCTCAGGGCGACAGCCATCTGGCCAGTGCTGTATATCGGACCAGTTACCCATATATGGAGACCCCTGCATGATAGTCAACAATGTTATGTCAAAACATGCCCATATATGGGCATTACCAAATAATGGGCATTCCCAGATATGCCCTTAATATTGATAAAATCGGGACAGGGATCTCCATATATGGGCATAAAACGGACAAGGACATAATTAATTTGCAAGTGTGACTCGTGATGACATCAGCGATCTCCATATATGAGCATAAAAGGACATCAAGCCAGAGCGTGATGTCAGAGTGGCAAACCCATTCTGTTAAGAGTGGTTCCCAAGACATCACAGTGACATCAGAGCATGTTATCAGAGCGACAAACCCATTGAACCACAGACAAACCCATAGAACCACAGTGTCATACACGTCTACACGGACACGGACAAGCTGTGACATTTCTCATGGTAAACTGCGACCTTCGGTCGCAATCAAGTCAATACTGGAGATGTGGTGAACGGCATGGATTTCTACACAGAGAGGGCAATTCTTTCAACATAAGATGCTGCATTCAAGTTCAGGAGAGTTTGGACAAGACAATTGTCTTGAATGCTGCCTTCAGGTATGGCATGGAAAGTAGGCATTTGCATTTCTTTCACCATAGTAAAAACTGCATTTATGGTCTGGAAAGAGCACTTTTTACAGACAGATAAAAGAGCAAGGGCTCAAGCCCTCCTTTGATGTCTATGTGTGCACGTGCCTGTTCAGGAGAGTAAGGAGAAGGCAATGGCATGGAAAGGAGGGCATTTGCGTTTCTTTCACCATAGTAAATGCTGCACCCATGGTCTGGAGCAGGGGCTCAAGGCAAGCCCTCTTTGATGTCTATGCGTGCACATGCCTGGCTGTCACAATGGCACATCACGGCAATGAACAGCAGCAGCCAATAAGCTACATTATATATGTTTATAAAACATATCTATGGTCTGCACTGGTGTGTACTGGTGTACAACTGACCTTTGTACTCCAGGTAGGAGTGGTACTGGTAGTACCAGTAGAGGTGTGTATTTATATGTGTAGGTGTCTATTAGGTGTGTACCTGGGTGTGTATTTCTATGTCTAGGTGTCTATTAAGTGTGTACCTGGGTGTGTATTTCTATGTCTAGGTGTCAAGGTGTGTACCTGGGTGTGTATTTATAGGTCTAGGTGTCTATTCCTGGGTGTGTATTTCTGTCTAGATGTCTATTAGGTGTGTACCTGAGTGTGTATTTGTATGTGTAGGTGTCTATTAGGTGTGTACCTGGGTGTGTATTTCTATGTCTAGGTGTCTATTAGATGTGTACCTGGGTGTGTATTTCTATGTCTAGGTGTCTATTAGGTGTGTACCTGGGTGTGTGTTTCTATGTGTAGGTGTCTATTAGGTGTGTACCTGGGTATGTACTCCAGGTAGGAGTGGTACTGGTAGTACCAGTAGAGGTGTGTATTTCTATGTCTAAGTGTCTATTAGGTGTGTACCTGGGTGTGTACTCCAGGTAGGAGTGGTACTGGTAGTACCAGTAGAGGTGTGTATTTCTATGTCTAGGTGTCTATTAGGTGTGTACCTGGGTGTGTACTCCAGGTAGGAGTGGTACTGGTAGTACCAGTCTCCATCAGGCTCCTCATCGGTGCTGATGACATCAGAGGTGGCAGGCTCTCCGTCTCTCAGCCAGGTGACCTTGATGTCTTTGGGGTAGAAGTTGTAGCTGCTGCACACCAGCATGTGTGTGTGTGTGTGGGATCAAAAGGCTTATGCGAGGTCAATCTCACATAGGGCTCCACTGGGTGGAAAAAAAACATTAAATAAATAATAATAATATGTATTATTTGACATGAATTGTTTATTTTTATTTTTTTATGTGTGTTTTTGTAATTAAGAAATGCAATGATTTAAATACTGCACTTATTGGGTACACTAGACAATGAGTATACCATAAAGTATACCAATGCCAGAGGTCTAAAGCAGTGGTTCCTAAACTTTTCTGGTCGAGACCCAAAAGAGAGATTAGACGTTTTAGACAAAATCGTTTAGCACCGCTGTGAGCTCGTAGATCGTCTATTTTCACTCATTCTTAAACATTGGTTTACTAATTTGTGGAATTTCTTGTATTTTTCTTGTACCATGCAATTACTTAGAGAAATCATTGATTTTGGGCATGTTTCTTTTTTTTATGTTTTAAAATATATATTAATTAAAAAAAAAAAAGGATGTACATCTACATTTAATTTCATTAGCCCTCCTAAAAGTTTACTCGAGAGGATGTGAAGTGTTTTTAACACCTAAAGTAATGGTTTATAATAGAAGATCAATGTAAACATCAATCATCTGTGAATAGTAATGATGTATTATTAACATGTTATTGTTTATGAGCTGATGAGTGTAGATTGTTGTTCTGTGCTCACCTCTCCTAGCCCGAACATTGGAGTAGATGAGCTCAATGTTGTGTTTGCACATGATCTCTAGGGCTGCGAGATACCTAAGCAGTGTTGCAGGATCTTCATTCCAGAGCTCTGCGATCATCACACCCACCTCAGAGTAGCCAACAAACTTCCCCACCCTGCTGTCCCACCTGGTAACATCTTCTTTATTGAACATAAATGACACTATGTACTGTATGTCCTGCAGCTCAGTGGAGTTGAACACACACACATTCACTATACAGTATGGAAATGCACCTGGAAATAGGAAATGTAAAATGTTAACAATCATGTTTATCATATATTGTAATTCTAAGTAGCCTAATGAAATACAGTTTTTACCTGTTCCATGAAAACAGATGAAACACAGTGAGACACAGAGCCAGAGTTTATTCAAAGTCATGATGATGAGTTGAAATGTTTAAGAGTTCAGTTGAAGTGTTGTTGAGTTGAGATGTTTCAGAGTTCAGTTGAAGTCATGTTGATCGGTTGACATTCTGGTGTGGAATTGAACACTGACAAAGGTCTCCGCTCTAAAACAACCAATGAAAAAACTATATTCACTCTCGTCACTTGTTACCAACTTACCAGGCAGACATCAAACCAAAACTACACCACTTTGTGATCTCCACTGTGTTACAGTTTTGTCTTTGAGTACTACAATATACTATACTCAAATACATTATGTAAAAAGAAAAAAAGAAGTACATATTTCTCACGCATGGTCGTAGAGACCAAGCCCTCATGTTCCCGTGCTTACATGGGTTTGGGCAGAGCAACTTATTTAGCCCCCTACAACTACACCAACTTTCAGATTCAACACATTCAACAAAGTGCTTAATAAAGTCTCACACCTGTCTAAATACGGTACGGCATTCTATAATTACTCGTATCCTCTGTGTTCATTAATAAGAAGCCTTTTTATCCAAGCGTTAGCTCCTTTCCCTTGCAGCCCCCTGCGCCCCCACCGTCGCGCTTAGGGTCACTGGGAAAAACATGGACGTGTGCGTGACAACCCAGTCATTTACATACTGGCTTGAGTGCAGTTCAGATTAATTACTCAACCCATTAATGGAGAAACATGTGGACAAGACAGACTGACAGACAGAGGTTCCTTCATTTCATAATAATTACAATTTAGTGTGACATTATGTACTTTTACTAATTTACTAATCCATTATTTTTATATATTAAATACATATCATGCACACAGACATTTACTCCAGTACCTGGCTTAAAGTCCTGCTCGCAATTTGGTGTTAGGGGAGTTTCTCACCTGAACTGAGTCAGCGGGTCCCTAGACATGAAAAATCACGAGGTGCTCGTTCGCCATAGTGCCACGAATGGCGCAATGGCCATATCAAATATGGCTGCCATCGGCTATGATGAAAATCCAACTTTTCTGTTTCTGGGTGTATGTGCACATATAATACCTCTATTTGGACTAATTGAGGTGTGGGGAATTCATTTAATTTAACTTGGCCATTGTTAGGAGTAAAAACAGGTGCAATAGGTCTAAATCAACTAATTCTGACATGTATAATTCATTTCTGACATTGTTTTGACCATTAAGGATCTTCTTGTCTTTGAAATATCAATGTCAATGCCATTTTTCAAAAACGATTTTGTTCATTACTTGCACTTTTATAGTATTTTTTCATAAGTTTGTTTTGTTTATAACAAAATACATACTAGTGAGAAATACAACAAGTAAACATCCCCATTTAACTTTAAAGGGGGGGGGGGGGGGGGGTAAATGGGTGTTTAAATGAGAAAATAAGACCATTTACGAATAAAAGTGACAAATCACAAAACAAAATCACACACAAAATGAAATAACAATTTCCCTCAAAGTGCACCATAATGTGATTGTAAGTTAATGTGATGTGTTTTTACAGGATGGATTTGTCATTGTTACATGGCAAAATATGATGCACAGAACTCCATCAGCAAGGCAGCCATATCGTCGAGTGTCACGCTTCAGACATGGCAGGAGTGTACTTAAGTCAAAGTGCTCCTTCCATCCATCAGAGCTTGACATTGCCTTTTTGAGGCACTTGTCCTTTGGACAAGTATATTTCCCATTAACTTGTCCGGGCACAAAAGTCATTTGTCTTGATAAAAATGTCATACATTGAAATATAATTAATAACAAAAGGACAGCTAATGACCCCCCTTGCTCCCTCCACTCCATAGTATGGGCAATCCATAGTCTGCATACAGCACAAAGCTGCTAGGAGCGCCACAGAAAAAGTGAAACCAAGAGCCACTTGTCCTCATTTTTAATGCACGGACAATAGGATATGCCCTGTTCCATGTTCCATTGGTTCTAGTCTTTCCTCAGGTTCCTTGGCTGTTGCAAGCAGGTGGCAAGAAATGCACTAGAAAGGTGCCTTGTTGGTCTCAGCAGGTGTACTTCTCTGCTACCAAGGCTGTGTCTTGTTCTGTCAAGGTCTTTGCCTCTCCAAAGTTTGTTAGATATTGTACTCGGTCAGACGGTCTTAGCTATTGGTGCTCCAAGATGAGAGACTGCTTGATGCAGTGGAAGCATGTGCTGATTCTCACCAGTGCCATATTGACGGCCAGATCTCCTTCATCCCCAGCTTGGCAATATGGGGTGTAGTATAGCAGTTATGCGAAGGAGACAACAACTCTCTGGGGTCCGCTCATAGTTCCGGCATCCCATTATTCCGACCATTAGGTTAGTGAAGGTTAGGGATAGGCTTACAGTAGTAATAATGGAGTCAGTACATGCACCAGGTGTCAGCCTCCTCAATCCTATTCAAATTGTCTGGGATCTCTTCTCCACCAGCCGCCTATCACTGCAAAAAAACCTACTCTAAATATAAGAAAAAAAATATGTTTTTGAGTATAAATCAACTAAAAACAAGTAAGATTATCTGCCAGTGGGGTAAGAAAATTTTTCCCGGTAAGATTTCTTGAAATAAGAAAATATATCAAGGCTTTAGGGAAGTCAGGGATTCTTAAAATAAGTTCATTAAACCCCATTCCAAGTAATTAATTAAGTCATATAAACTCAGAATTAGTTGGCAAACCTCTTCAAATAGGTTTTTCAGACTCATTCCAAGCAATATATTCAAGTCAAATAGACTCATAACTACCCGTTTAAGTCATAGAAACTCAAAATTAGTTGGCAAACTTCTTCAAATAAGATTTTCAGACTCATTCCAAGCACTAAATGTAAGTTAAATAAACTCGTAACTAGTCATTTAAGTCATAGAAACTCAAAATTAGTTGGCAAACCTCTTCAAATAAGTTGTTCAGACTCATTCCAAGCACTATATTTAAGTCAAAAAGACTGATAACTAGCCATTAAAGGTCTTGAAATCGGTGGTAAAATCCCCTTTCAAGCACAATACCAAGTCAAAGAGACTAATAACTAGCCATTAAAGGAGTAGTTCACCTCAAAATGAATGTTCTATTCGGGTCCCCATCCGGAATCAATGGGGTAAATTTACAATAATCGGATTTTGTCTTAGGAATGCAACAAATACAAACAAATATATTCTTGAACTCAAGTCTCCATGGCGTGAGTAAACAAAAGAAGAAAAGTCATTTTGGGGGTGAACTACTCCTTTAAAGGTCTTGAAATTTAAGTGTTAATCCCTTTCCAAAATACCCCAAAGCTACTCAAATAAGCGGTAAAAAGCAAATCCTGAAATGTAGTAAATAAATGAAGGCATAATGAATGTTCTCAAAATTTATTATAAAACAATTAAGTGTGAGAGTGTTACAGTAAATTGTTTACAGTAGTACATTTTTGAGTAAACACTGAGTGAATAGATTTACTAAGCACTTTTATTTCTGTCTCAGTTGAATTTACTATAGGGATAATCAAGGCACCCTGTTTCCTTCCAGCTCACCACGACCAAAGAAGCTGGGTATGTGTTTACTTTTCAGTAAACACATACTAAGCACTTATTTTTGTTGAATTTGCCATAGTCAGGGCACTCCCAGCACTTGACAATAAAGAGACCCAAACCAAACCAGAGATCAGTGTCACAATGTCTTTCTGTCCATCCGCCATGCATGCTGACACTACACCACCACAAGAGCCAGATGCTGAAACATGCCAGAAGTTGGAGATGACTGACGTCATTAAGACACCATGTACAGTGCAGCCACATCCAGCCTGAATCAGATCTGGGCCACATCCAGACTGGAATCCGATCGGTTTTAATGGTCACGTGTTGTTAATACAGATGAGATTCCAATCTGGATGTGGCCCAGATCTGATTCAGGCTGGATTTAAATTGGCTGACAACTGAATTTGCCAGAGTCAGGGCACTCCAAGCACTTGACAATAAAGTGCTCTTTACATTGTCATTACAGTATTACAGTGCTTACAGAGCAATTCAATTTTTAAACTTTGAATGGCTGCCAAGTCACTGAAGTCAGCCCGCATTTGGAGATGGCTGACGACCGACACTAAACAGTGCCCACATCAGATACTCCCACATGCGGAAACAGTTAACAAATTTAGAGATGACCGACATGACAGACGGACGGACAGAACATCTTAAGAGTATGTTCTGATCCTGGATAGGCCTAAATTTGGAGATTGCTGACTTAACACTGTAGATACGTACACTATAGAGATTACTACTTACAGAGCTTTCACATAAAACCACCAAAGCTTTAACAACATAAGGTACCAGAGCTTTAACATAATAGCGGCACTTTAACTAGCAAAAATAAAACTGCCAGAGCTTTTAACAACAAAAGGTACCAGAGCTTTAACATAATAGCAGCACTTTAACTTTACAAAAAATACAGGAGATCTTTGACACCCCCACAGTGAGAAATACAGTCACTAGCATGATTGCGATACTGCAAGCCAGTGAACATGGACAGAAGCACTGCTACCCGAAGAAACAAGGGCCAACACCTAAGCGAGGCGTCCCCAAGAAGAGACGTCGCCTCAACCTTTCTCCCAGTGATGACGAATCCAGTGGCTCAACCATCATTTTGTCCCAAACCACTGAGACCTCTGGGGATTTTGGGGAGCCCAGCACCAGATGATGGACCTGATGGCCCTGTTGCATGCAAGTAGATTTGGCTATAGGCTAAGCCTTTTTACACCAGGTACCACCTCAGAAAATGTTTTTCCAAGTACCATCATAATAACTGATGTTAATATAGGTGTGTAGCACAGTTAAAACACAAATTCATTCATTTAAGGAGTTCTCTTTTTTTAAATATATTTCCAAGCTAATAATTTCACCAGGTCATTGGACAGATGCATCCACTAGGCCTGTGAACTGATGATATCTTCAATGTTGTCATGCTAATTTAAGCACAGAGCCTATTTCAGCCTATTGCTTGATCAGAATAACAACCTGTAGTATAATGTAAATATTTCACTCTGCTTCTATGATTTCTTTTTTGGGAGACTCCAAACCTATAACCATGATTTGTGTATTGTGTTCTCGATTTTAGCGGAGGAGAGTCAACTAGTGGAGGTTGACTGTCGAAGACAGCCGTGAAGCACAGGCCAGGCATTACAAGACGCTTCAGGAATTGCTAAAAAGGCCTAAACCAAACCAGAGTGACGTGGCACAACTGCTGGACCTCGATGCCAGGAGGGCCTTCATAGACAGCGATGAAACACTGAACAAGGAAGACAGGCCTGCAAAGATCCTTAAAGCATATCCTTGCTTCAAGGATCTTAAACATGCAAGTGAAGTGATAGGTTTACATTATACTACAGGTTGTTATTTTGATCATGCAATAGGCTGCAATAGGGGCTCTGTGCTTAAATTGGCATGACAACATTGAAGATTTCATCAGTTCACAGGCTTATAATTTGAGCGGGTCAAATTATTGGCTTAGAAATATATCTAAAAACAATAACTCCTTGAATGAATGGATTTGTGTGTTAACTTGACATTACAGCACCTGGTATTGTACTTTACAAGCACCTCTACTTTACATCAACAAATAAAATAAATAAAAACAAATAAAAAATACAGCATCCGTTATTGCACTTCACTAGCACCTCACTACTTCCCATCAACAAAAGTCTTCCACTCTGCCAAGGCTTTTTGTAGGATGGAGTGGTGTCACGGTCATGTATGTCATCACATAATATTTCTGTCTGCACGACAGACAGGAGTGTAGCCACGCACTTGGGGTACGTGAGATGGAAGGTGTAGTAATAGCCAAGTAAATAGATCAGACCGTCAATCAGCTGCTCCTCTGGAAAGATGGTGATGGGAGTGTTCCCCACAGCAACCAAACAGCGGGGCCTATCCAGGATCAGGACGGGGCTCTGGAGGGGTCTCTTCTGGTGGTAGAGATTTGGGTCTTCAGATGGCTACAGCAAAACAAAGAAAAACAATATAGAAATGATTTCAGTAAACATAAATGGGCAACTGGCAAACCGACTTGTCACTTAATAACAGAAAACCGATATAGTATTGATTTCAGTATTTTTTTAAGTCCAATGTATTTGTAGTTAAGTTCATTTAAGTTAATAAACCTTGCATAAATGCATTAGAAAATACACTTCAGAATTCCAATAAAAATAAAAAAGAATAGCAGATATACAAGCATAAAACATACCACACGGACATGTTTTGAGCTTGTAGATCAGCTATTTTGTCTATTTGGTGTGACACTCCTACCTCAAGGATGTGGAGCAACGCTTCACTGGGTCCTCCCAGCTTCTTTGGTGGTGGGGAGCTGGAGGGAAACAGGGTGCCTTGATTCTCCCTACAGCAAATTCAACTGAGACAAAAATAAAAGTGCTTAGTAAATCTATTCACTCAGTGTTGTTTACTCAAAAATGTACTACTGTAAACAATTAAGGCGTTTAGCTGACGCTCTTAATCCAGAGCGACATACATTAAGCAAGGTCAATACATCAAACTCATTGTAATCTAAGAAAAAACTAAAGTAAACAAAAATGCAATCTAACTTATAGTTAAGGTTAAAGAGCAGGTGCTATGGGCTATGATGGAGTCTGAAGAGGTGAGTCTTCAGACCACGGCAGAACCTAGAGAGTGGGTCTGTAGTTCTAAGAGCAACAGGAAGATATTACACATTTTGGGTGCCAGAAGGGCGACTTGTCTAGGACGAGTGGATGAGAGCAAAATCACTTACCTCCATCCAAAGGAAGCTGTGCTTGCCTTGTTCCAGGCAGCGTAGAACTGGACCTGGCAGCAGAAGCTATCCCACCTCTTCTTGGCCTCAGTGAAGTTAGGGTTATCCTTTGCCAAGATCCGACGTAGCTCATCTTTAACCTAGAAAAAAGTAAAAAAAAAACAACAAAAAAAACATTGAAACAACTGCTGTATGTAGAGGTAAAAGCAAAAAGAAATCCCAAGACTGAAATTTATTTTTGGACCCATGTCCCAATATGATTTGTCGTGTCGTGTGATTTTAATTGTAGCTTGTAGATCTTTTTTTTTTTTTTCAAAGTTACATAATTATCTACCGTGGGGGAGGCTCTCTCCAATCCGACATGTCGCCACTCCGAAATTGGCTTCTTATTGTCGGAGTGGCAACACTCCCATGGGGGTTCAGGTTAGGGTTAGAGATAGGGTTAGTGTCGGAATGGAGACATGTCGGAAAGGAGACATGTCGGAGTGGTGGGATGTACTCCTACCGTGGGAGTGGAGAGAAGGAAGACGTTCTGGATCCAACAGGGCCAGATTTGTCTTGTGGATTCTCATTCTAAGTAAAGCAGATAAAACATTTACAAAGTGGTAAATAACTGACCCAATTTAAAACTCTGTCACTGATATTTGCCAAACAATGCAGTTATAATACCTCTGGGTGAATTGGAGCCCACAAGCGCTTTCTGTGGCCAAAGTCAGCCTGGCCTGGAAAAACCTCCATCAAATCCTCTTGGGTGAGGGTGCGTAGCATGTCTGCTTCTAATGTAAAGCAAAATGAACACATCAATAATATAATAACTATTAATTTACGGAATGTATGTCCATCTCTGTCTGCACTGAAACTAAACAGTGTCGTCACCATGGTAACAGCTGCATGATGAAACAATGTCCAAATATGGGCATTGACATGACACTGATATGTCTGGGTTCTCCACCATTAATTCTGAGACTCCTACACCCCTACATTTAATCAATCCCCCATATACTGTGCAAATCCCCAGGGGACTAGTTTATACCTAGTTTTGTGTTGTTTCAATACAGTATTTATCAATTTCTATTTTTATTTTTTTTGCTTAACTTCTTAGGCTTTTCTACCATTTTGAACAATATTTTTACCACTTTGAACAATATGTTTTTAAATACTTCAAATGGATAGCTACATTGACACATTGTGAGCTTGTAGATCAGCTATTTGAACCATTTAAAATGCTTTTCAAAATAGTAAAAAAAATATCCACCATGGTTTAAGTTACAATGGGATTGAATAGGAAGGGGCGTGTCTGATCAAATGAATATCAATATGTAAATAGGTGTAACTCAGAGTGAGGAGAACCTAAGTGAGTAGACCCTCATTGGCTTCTTTTTGACCATACTGTTATGGGGGTCCTAGAAATTAAAAAAAGTTGAGAAACACTTCACTATATTGAACAGAGCCTTCAATGTCATGCTCTGCATACTATGTTGAACAACTTGAAAACAGTCTGGGGTGTTCACAAAAGCATGGGTCGACAACAATTACCCACATTTGTTTATGAAAGTAAAATATCCTTTTAAGGTGGTCGCCAGCTAAATGGTCCAACATTGGCCAAGATGAAAGTAGCCAATCCACAAGCTTCAACTAAATGTAATGCCTCAAATCCTACAATTATAAGTGCTTTTTGGGGTGGGGGTCCTCAAATGTACCCGCAAGGGTCACATTTAGGTCTGTCATGCATTCATTTAATCAGCTGAATATCAACATACCTTGTAAAATGGATAGTGTGGTAGTTTCCAGCTTAACCATGATGCAGTACATGTTGTCACATATTGTACCTGGCAGACAGGGAGGGGGGGGTGAATTCACTGAAATGCTATGGCATCATTTAAAATGATCACATCAGGAGGGACCAATTGCAACTCTGACAACTTTACTGTTCTGTTATTCATCGTAAAAATAAAACGTTTTTTTTATCATCATTGTTCTTTTATTGTTGTAGGTTAACCTGAAATCATAATAAACAGGCCCTCCACTTTGCATGATAACGTGGCAAAAGCCCTAATTTATAAAAATGAACCATACACAAGTTCAAAACACGGTGCAATTGCATGTTTAAGTACTTAGCAGCACGACGGTGCTGAACATAGCAGATCTAAAAGCTCTCCGTGCATAGCGTGGTCGGCTTTGTGAGCTTGTATAACACTGCAAGATCTGTTATTTTCAGCGTGCGACACCGTCGCCGTGCAAAATATAAATTAGGCTTTGTGGCTTGTGGCCTCGTCTTGTTGTTTTATGGCACTCAACATTCGTGTGCAAAGTAGAATATAATAGAATAATAGCTTACCGTGCGTGCGTTCGGTTCCACTCCAAGTCCACAGCTGTTAGCGTTAGCGGCATAGGTTAGCGGTTGGGAGTTTGAAGAAGAAGATG
Source organism: Nannobrachium achirus (assembly GCF_963921795.1). Classification (NCBI taxonomy): domain Eukaryota; kingdom Metazoa; phylum Chordata; class Actinopteri; order Myctophiformes; family Myctophidae; genus Nannobrachium; species Nannobrachium achirus. The sequence continues at coordinate 57,715,418 of NC_137833.1, forward strand.
ATGATGATGATGAAGTCAAGCGGATGTGACGTTTTCAAATAGCCTATCTACGTGCGCTTAACGTGCGCTTACGTGCTTACGTCATAAGCCCTGTGGAAATAAGCCTAACATAATACATTAAAATAATGCCCAGGCTATTACAAAAAGAAAATGTATTGTTTATTTATGTCATTTCTGAATTGCGTTATTTGCTCCATATGACATTGATGACGTAATTGCACTGAAAAATTACCATTAAAGGAGTAGTTCACCCCCAAAATGATTGATTACTCACACCATGGAGACTCTAATTCATGTATATATATATATATATATATATATATATATATATATATATATATATATATATATATATATATATATATATATATATAATAATTATTATTATTATTACCCATATATATATATATATATATATGGGTAATAATAATTATAATAATTATTATTATTACCCTTATCGCATTCCTAAGTCAATAATTTGATTATAATAAATGTAGGGGTAGGGGACCCAAAGACACTTTGGGTCCCCTACCGGAATCAATGGGGGCTTTAGGCTTTATTGGCTTAGGAATGTGACAAAAAAACAAAAAATACATTTCCATGAATTCACGTCTCCATGGGGTGAGTAATCAATAGAAAAAAAGTCATTTTGGGGGTGAACTACTCCTTTAAGAACCCAAAAGGAATGAGTGTGGTGTAATTAACCCGTTATGACTTGAGCCATACGACCTGGGCCTGATTCTACAAATGCCTTAGTTTTCAAACATTGTCATGCCAAGGTCCCCCAAAATGATGTATTTGAACACCACTTCGAGAGACATGTTATATTTAAAGGTTTGGCTGAGGTGGGATTTCTATATATTTGCTTTATTATTTACTTTATTCCATGTACTCTGATCTTGCCATTTGAAAGCCACTGTACTTAATTAAATGTGAATAAACGTGATGTTGAACAACATTTTTCATTCCAATATGTAGTGTGAAAATAGTTATTGTGACCTTCGGTCGCTGTTTCTCTGAAACCGTGCAGATCTTGTGACATCACTCTGACTCACTGACCAAGATGTAGGACTCCCCTTTTTGCCCTTATGCAGCATGGAGATCCCTGATGTCATCAATATTAAGCCCATATCTGGCAACGCCCATGTATCCATATATGGAAATCCCTGATGTCATCAATATTAAGCCCATATCTGGCAAAGCCCATGGACATATCCATATATGGAGATCCCTGATGTCATCAATATTAAGCCCATATCTGGCAAAGCCCATGGACATATCCATATATGCCATATATGGTGTCATCAATATTAACCCCATATCTGGGAATGCCCATATTGTAGTCATTGTATTTCCATATGACCTAATCAAACACTGAGATCCATACATAAAGACAATAGGGTATTTTACTAGTTTGGTACTTAAAATAAGTACTCAGAGCTACTCATTTTCTTAAAAGTGACACTGTGGATTCAACCTTTGTCTCAGAGGGTAATTTTTACTTGATGTAAATGTGAAATATTATAATTTAAGATCTAATATCATGGTAAGAAAAAAAAGAAATATTTTCTTAAAACAAAAATCATCATCTTGTACAAATTTATCTTCTTTAGAATATAATTTTTAAAACTAGACCAATAAGAATTTATGGCTAGATATACGATTGCAAATCTTGCTTAGTTCATTCATTTTTGCAGTGTATGTCATCATCACCAAGAGACAACAGAGCTGATATTGGTAAATGGACTGCATTTACAGTATTGCTTTTCTCCAAAGCGCTTTACTATGTATTTCACATTCACCCATTAACACACACATTCACACATACATTCACACCATGAAACCATGCAAGGTGCTCATCAGGAGCAGTTAGGGGTTCAGCGTCTTGCTCAAGGAACCTTCCACACATAACCAGGAGGAGCCGGGAACCGACCCTGGAACCTTCAGATTCCAAGGCAGCCGCTCTACCTACTGAGCCACTGTTGCCCAACAATGTGGGTAGCATTGCCACATGCTTGATTGGATACCATATTCCGAACACACAGCTGGTGTTCTCCTCAAGCCCGTATCAGAGTGTACGGTGGAGAGCTATCCACCGCAAATTTGAGGTGGAAAGCTGTCCACCTCAAGTCAGAAAATAAGTGCAGGACATCATAGTACGCCACGGTGGAGACCTATTCACCGTGACTGACTAGTCTAGATTGACCAATTGGTGAACGGGGTGTAGAGCCTGTCTGTCTCATAGTAAAAACAGAGAGATGTGTTGGGACTTGCGGTGGAAAGCTCTCCACCGCGAGGAATGATGTAACGTTGTAGTTTCATGACTCAAAAAGACTCGAAAAGACTAAAGCCTTCCACCGCCCAGGCGACTATGATGCCGGCTTCAGACACCCAGAATTTGTAAAGTTGCTGAGGGACGGGTGTGTCTGTCGACTCTGTTAGCTCTGATGATAAGGGGCTGGTGGTGAAGAGATCCCAAAGATTGAACTAGATTGAGGGGGATGACACCAAGCTGGTGGTACATGTGGAGTCAACTGGCCCCATTATAACTAAACCTATCCATAACCCTAATCTATTGGACGGAATAATGGGACGCCAGGATTATGAGTGGACCCCAGAGAGTTGTCATAGTCTCCTCCTTCGAATTAATGCTATACTACACCGCATACTTCCAAGCACTGGGGATGAAGTAGATCTGGTAGCAGTATGGCACTAGGGGTGCAGCGGCACACGCTTCCACAGCATCAAGCAGTCTCTCATCTTGGAGCACCACTAGCCAAGACAGTGATTAAGGCACATATGCCTTGGAGACTGGAGACGACTGCATGGGCCAGGTGGGGACTAAACATGCAGTTATGGCTTGGCTACAATATCTAACAAACTTTGGAGAGGCAAAGACCTTGACAGAACAAGACACAGCATTGGTAGCAGAGAAGTACAACTGCTGAGACCAACAAGGCACCTTTCTAGTGGGTGCATGTCTTGCCACCTGCTTGCAATAGCCAAGGAACCTGGGGAAAGACTAACCAATGGAACATGGATGGATGCAAGGAACACTTCGATACTCGACGATATGGCTGACTTGCTGATGGAGTTCGGTGCATCATATTTTGCCATGGAACTGTTGTGTATTTTGAGGCAAATTAGACTGAAAATGAGAGTGCAAATCCATGTATATTTCTAAGTCTTTCTGGAGAAGAAGTGGTCGAGAAAACTCAGAGAAACAGGCAAATGAGGAGGTTCTTCCGTAGATTTATTTTAAAGATGGGTTCCCAGTGTGGAGCCCTCTGGCCCCAAGCACAGCCTGACGGCTTGCCTGGGTTTGCTCTGTCTGACAACAATTTCAAGTCATCCTTATACTCAGTACATGCATACAGAAACAGGGTGGAGGAGACCCTCCAGACAACCTGAATAGATCAAATCAACATAGTCCATTGTCTTAAGAAAGCCTTGCATAGTAATTAGGTTTACCAAACACTGTTAAACAAAAGAGGTGCTATCTCAGCATCTCTCTAGCAGAAGACCAATGAATTCACGTTGGTTCTCACAGACATACTGTCTCCATAGTAGAGTGACAATATAGGCCTACCAAGAAATATGGATTATTAATATTGCCAGATTCACATCAGAACAATGGCAAATCCATCTTGTAAAAACACATCATACTAACTTGGATGCACACAATCACAATACTGGTGCACTTTGAGAGAAATTGTTATTTAATTTTGTGTGTGCTTTTGTTGTGTGATTTTTTTTGTGTGATTTTATTTGTCACTTTTATTCGTAAATGGTCTGTCTTATTTGCTCATTTAAACACCCATTTAAACCCCCCCTTAAAAGTTAAATGGGGATGTTTACTTGTTGTATTTCTCACTAGTATGTATTTTGCTATAAACAAAACAAACTTATGAAAAAATACTATAAAAGTGCAAGTAATGAACAAAATCGTTTTTGAAAAATGGTATTGACATTGATATTTCAAAGACAAGATGATCCTTAATGGTCAATACAATGTCAGAAATTAATTATATATGTCAGAATTAGTTGATTTAGACCTATTGCACCTGTTTATACTCCTAACAATGGTCAAGTTATGGCCACTGTCTTCGAAATAGCAAAATGACCTTGAACATGACCTTTTCGAGGTCCAAATCACCCAAAATGGTCAAAACAATGCCAGAAATGAATTCCCCACACCACAATTAGTCCAAATATAGGTATTACATGTGCATGTATACACCCAGAAACAGAAAAGTTGGATTTTCATCATAGCCGATGGCAGCCATATTTGATTTGGCCATTGCGCCATTCGTGGCACTATGGCGAACGAGCACCTCGGTGATTTTTCATGTCTAGGGACCCACTGACTCAGTTCAGGTGAGAAACTCCCCTAACACCAAATTGCGAGCAGGACTTTAAGCCAGGTACTGGACTAATTGTAGAGGTTGTATGCAGATAACTCTTCTGGGCCGCTGCTGCACTTCCTGTTTTGGTGGCAGCAATGATAATGGATCACATTGTAGTCGTCACATTGTAGCATACAAAGCGGTATAAACTACATTATTTAATTTTATTATTTTAGTTAGTGTAGTGTAATAGTGTAATAGTGTAACTAGTGTAACTGGAACTAATATTGATCAGTCCCTTACTGCATCGTCTATTTCTCAAGTCTTTTCAAAAACACTCTTAGGGCCCCACCATGAATTTCAAAATTTACATTTTTTTTCTTGTTTTTTGGTCTTCCCAGTGTCTCTTCTAGCCCAAAAAACCCTATTCATTAACTCTAAGCCTTGCCTTTCATTTCAGTGATTTTCTGAATGGGCGGGTCTGAACGGTACCCTTTTGAAATCGAGAAATCTTTTGTTTATGTTACAGGTTTATGTCACAAGGGGTTCATTTCCTATTGGGCCCCCTCGAGAAGGAGGCGGTACTTTTTGGGAAGCTATATTCTATTGACACTATATATATGAGTTGGAACCATGATGTAAAGTGGTACTAAAATTGGGTTGAATTGGACTGACTCTACATGGTTTTCATAATGGTTACCATGCTAATCTTCTCTGACTGCATCGTTCTAATTTTAGCCCAAAGACAGCCAAGTATACAGCGCCTGTTGACTCTACATGGTTCTCGTCGTGGTACCATGCTAATCTTCTCTATATCGCTCCAAATTTAGCCCAAAGACAGCACCCCGTTGCCAACAAAGGGCATGTTGGTATTGGGACCACTCGGATATAGGCGGAAATATAGGGTACGCCTGGTAGCTAAGGCACCCAGCTATGAAACCATTGATTTCTCGCCAAACAGCATTCCTGGCACTCGGCCGATTTCACACCTTCGCTTTGTCCCTTTCATTTGAGTAGAGCTCGGACAGCGTCAAAGCCCGCCCCCACATCTTGGCTGTCTGTGATGTAGCCATAGAGTTATAAGGATGTAGCTCTGTTAATGCTGTACCCCCTCCAACTGTCCTATATACTGTATTATGTTCCTTGTTCTTCCTTATAAACTGTTTTTATTTTATTTTTTGACACTTGCTTTGGCAATGTAAACGTATGTTTTCTCACAAAATGTCATGATTACCGAAAAGTTTTGAAAAACAGTCTCTCCAAAATCCTTGCCATAGAGTTATAATGTATCGCTCCGTGCGAATGAATGCGTAGCGTCGCCAGCGTGACTTCTTCTCAGTCTACCGAAAATAGCAGATCTACAAGCTCACAACATGGTGTGAGCAGACGCTGTGTGAGCTTGTTGATTGGGTATTTTTGTTGCGTGACACTGTCGCACTATTCGTTATAAATTACACTTTTAAAGAGATAGTACAATTTTTTTTGTTTCTTCAAATATTTTCCAAAAATAAAAAGGTTACTTGCCTTCTGTCTGTTAAGTTAAAGTACTGTATTTGAAGGCCCTAGTCAAATGTAGTGCAAATATAGATTTTTGTTGTTGCTTAAAACAAAGAAAAGACAATGGAAAAAATAGATATGCATTTACTATTAAAAAAAAGAGAGAGAGACATGGAAATGTTAGCCTATAGTTTATTCTATAAAACTAAATATACAATTTATAGTATCATTTTACAGTAGGCTATTATTAAGAATTCATGAATAGTAATGTAAAACTATACTATATACATATTATATATATAATATATTTACAAAAAAAATCAGAATTGATAGTGTCTCATGTCTTTCCACAAAATAACAGAAAATGCTCAATAGTGGGCTCGATAAAAGCTCGATAAATGAAAATTAACAAGCTCCATCCCTACCGGTACTTGCTTTGGCAATGTAAACGTATGTTTTCTCATGCCAATAAAGCTCCTTTGAATTTAATTTAATTGATGTAGCCTAAATACATTTAGCCTAAATGCTGTAGCTTTTCCTTTTTGTAGGCTACTTAGCTTTTTTTTATATCAATACTTTTGTTCCTTTACTCAAGTAGGCATGCCAGCATTTTGAATTCACGACATATACTTGTAACAGATTATTTCTATATTGTAAGTGATATTAACTAAAGTGATACTAACTAAAACTTTTGTGGGTAGCCTACTTTTTCCACCACTGGTAGGTGGGGGGGGGGGGGCATAAAGGGGCGTGGTCAAAGACGGGCACCCATTTGAATATTGAAACTTCTACGCCCATGCGAGTGGTTGTTTATGCTAAAACCTGTATAAAACCGTTTTATGGACCAATATTTATATAAAATATATATTTTGAAAAGCATGGTGGGGCCCCTTTAAGAGCAATGTTTAGCTGTGTGTTTAAAGAGGTGGTGCCATGATAATTCCCCCCTCTAAAACATGATTATCAGGTATTATGATTATACTAGGAGGAAGATTTTTTCCAAAAAAGTATACAGAAAGAGTTAAAATTGGGTTTTTATGTGGCCACACCCCCAGTTCATTAAGTATGCATGGATGTCATGGTGGGTGGTGACCTAGCTGAGTTAGCCACACCCCACAGTGTTGGGTGAATGGCAATTAGGGGAGGAGTTGATTCTGTGATGTCATCTTATCTGTGTTTTTTAACCGACACTTTTGACCAGAGGTGGCAGCCTCCAAGAGAAAACAAACAAATACAAAGTGAATAAATAATTGCTCATAAAAACCACACCAGGGGGTCTAATGAGGTACTTTCAAGCTCCTAGACACATGAAAAACAGAAAAAGTACACAACTATGGCACCACCTCTTTAAGGTCTGCCCACCACCACAGAGGTTGTGGGTGTGAATTGACCGAATTCACGTTACGCAACTTCCTGGCGCTGACGTCATGGTAGAGGGGTAAAAACTACTAATTTAACACAGAAATCGCGAATTTAATGCAATTTCCGAATAGTAATGTATAAAATACGGCTAGCATGATCAAGAACAGAAGATAGTAAAAGGGTTAGGGTTAGAACAAAGCGGTATAGTTTACTTTACCGTTCGAAATAATGATTTGTTGGCTTAAAGTCCAGCTATTTCTATTAGAGTTTCCCCTTCTAAATTGACAACAGCACCCGGGGAAAGCTGAGAAATCTGCTGAGTACGCATGCGTGGGCGGGCTGTGAATTCGGTCCATCCACATGTGGTGCAGCTGACTTTGCCATTTGTGTGAGTACAATTCACCATTTGTCAAGTCCCGCCCGTTGTCCCGCCCCTCTTCACACCCATTGGTTGCTATGTCTTGGTGGAACATTCGGTGGGACACTCCATCCACTACCATTGCAATTCAGTTGCTTCGTATTGTTATTCTGTGTATTCAATTCTCATTTCAAACTTGGTTTCAGTGAAATGGAGCTGCTCAGTGGCAGTATAGTGACTCAGCATGTTTTTAAATGTTTTTATTTCTCCAAAAAACTATGTTTTAGCAAATTCAACATAAAAAGGCGGAACCAGGGCGGGACAAGGCAGATAGAGCCTGCTGGTTGGTCAGTCAGGGACCAACCAGAAGGCTAACAAAGGGTGAATTGGCCCGTGTTCGGGGGAGGGTAGCTTTTCTCAGCTCCCATCCAAGATGAAACTGGATGTTGTCAAGGATAATCAGATCTGAATTTAATATATTACAGTATGAATACCGTTTTTCAACAATAAAGCACAAAAACACACTTTAAGACCTCATAGTCTTTATTTATTTTTATTTTTTAAATTGTTCAGTTGATTTACTTTTGACCTGTTTGAGGCTCTTTAAAAAATGTAAATTTTGTTATAGACATGCAATTGTAAACATATTGTGAAGATGTTAGAAGAGTTAACACACACTATGCTACATGCAAAACAACGTTTGTGACCCATTCCAATGCTCTGTGCCACATATGGGGGACCTGGTCGTTTCTTAACATATTTGAAGAAGATATGTTCATTTGAAACTCATTTGAAAAGTCAGAATTCTGAAAGGTGACAAAATACCTTGTGATGAAATAGCACTTTTAGCACCCCTCAGGGTCTGGTAATGGGTGTGAATATTAGGGCTGCGTTCCCACAGTAGATGCATTTGCACTCTGCATCACGCATGCATCTTCAAAGTCTCTTCGAAATAAGAATGCATTTCCCACAATGCTTTGCGGGAAGTGGGCGGTTCCGCTAGAGGAGGAGGTGGATGTGGATTTTGGCCATGTAGTTCTTTTGGAGTTGTGGTCGGGTGAAGGCAGAGTACTGCTGTTTTTTGGTGACACACAAAATGGATCTACAAGCTCACAGCACATCGCCATGCGACACGTTGTGAGCTTGTAGATCTGCTTTTTTTTACCCTTTTTTTGTACATTCTGATGCCAACACTAATATTTTTACTCAAGTAAATTTTGAATTCCAGGCTTTTACTTGTAACAAAGTATTTCTGTGTTGCGGTATTGATACTTTAACTTAAGCAATGAATGTGAGTATTTATTCCCACCACTGTACATGACAAAACACTTCAATTTTATTTTGAATAGCACATTTAATCAATCGCATCTGTATATTTATGACATGTAAATAAATATTTTGAATATTGATTTAATATATTTTTTAATTTACTTAAAATCATTTTGTTCTGAAATAAAGGCTTCTTGTCACTGCAGACATAGCCTGGTTAATAAACCAGACTGCACAACACCACCCCCTGGCGGTAGTCGTGGTGTTGGGGTCTGGCCCTTCACATTTAATAATCTTTTTCCACCAGCCCTCAGAAAGGGCGAGCCAATCAGGGCTGTAGGCTTGGGGCACGTGGTGGGTGGTGGCCTGGTTCAAAACCATTCAGCCAATCAGGCGAGTCTGCGTGTATTCAAACATATTCCCCCCTCCACTCTATTACAGACTTCAAACAGTCCCTAGTCTTTGATGCTTTCATTGAACTAACAAGCTATTGACACTTGTATGGCTCAATCAATTACCACAGCTCACAAGCCCTTTGAAGTTCAGAGGGAGCAATTGAGAGCAAGTCACCTTGAATTTTTTTTAAACCACCCCTTGGAAATGAAAATTCTGCTCCCAGGTCCAGACTAATATCCAACACGCAGTGAGGAATTAGTATGAGCAACGCCAGGCTACTGCAGACAGGCTCTGCTGCTGTAGAGTACAGACTACAAGTGAATACAAGTGAACACAGCTGTGTGGGATCACATCACTGCCCTTCTGTCCTATTGGTTGGCAGTTGAACCCTGCCCTCCTGCCTCATCAAGGCTCCCCCGTTGCAGCTTGGGTGCTCCCTGGCTGCTTGCCTACAATTTGCCTCTTGGATGCATCAAGCCTTAACTGCAAGCTAGATGCATGCTTGATGCAAGCTTGCTTCTTCAAATCATGTGACTTCCATTGGGAATGAATGGGCAATGCTTCCCCCCCTCCTCGCCCAAAGACTCTGAAGACACTTTTGCATACTGTCTGGAGCCAGCCTAAGAAGTTAAAGCCAGGTACACACAGCAACATATTTGAAGTGTCATGGAGTCATCGGATCGTTAAGTATTTCACACTACAAAAGTCTCTTTCTTGAAATCGGCTGCCATAATATCTATAATAATGTTTTTCACTACACAATTGATCGCTGATAAGGGATCACACATTGTAGGACTTTTCACAGGAAGCATAGCCAAATTGTATCCTAGGTGGTATTTTAGTCTGTGTTTCTGGCCAATGGGAGGCAGTGTTGTTGGGGAATCGACATCAGCAGCATGAAGCTCAGGGATTGGTTGAGAGGGATGTTTTGGTGTGCGCTGCTGGGAGTCGGTGTGAAACAAGTTATAAGGATAAACTGAGGATTGCGTCTCTGCCAATCCATCCTCGATTTCTTGGGTCCATGTGTTATTGTGGTGCATGTGCATTATTTTGTTTTGTTTTCTGCATCGCTTTCTTTGGAGCGGGACCGTATATGTTCCCCAGGTTCTATGTTTCCCATTTCCCCCCTCAAAAAAGGTTCTATGTTCCCCACTTACCCAAAAAAGGTTCTATGTTCCCCAGGTTCTATTTTCCCCACTCACCCCCACAAAAAAAGGTTCTATGTTCCCCGCTCAACTTAAAGTTCTATGTTCCCCACTCATCCAAAAATGCATGGGAAACATTCATTTCTAATTATTAATTAGATAACTCAAACACAATAATGGGGAGAAATTACGAATACTAGTGGGACAGGGGCACTAGGGACATCTGGACACCATGCTTTTGTTATGACTGGGCATCAGGATGAGTGGGCACCTGGACATCTGGGCAATAGGGACATGTGGGCTTGGGCATTTGGACGAGTGGGCACTTAGGGGTGGAGACATCTGGGTACCTGGGCAACTGGGCACCTAAATTACGATTGCCCACGTGTTTTCTGGTGGGGAACATACAGTAGATCCTTTTTTGGTTGGTTTTTTGGGGGAACATAGAACCTTTTTGTGGGGAGGGTGGGTGGGGAACATAGAACCTTTTTGGGGGGGAGGTGGGAAACTTAGTGATAGCTAGGAAGTTTTTGTTTAAACATGTAGCATTTTGTATGTATTTCTGTTTATGTTAGTAGGCTACACAGAGTATGTCTGAACTGTAAAACTATATTTTGGACAATAAGCAGTCTGCTAAAATATGTACATGTGGGACTAACTTCTACAACAGCTGTCACTGTGTCTCCCTTTTGCCTCCTGTCAAGTCAAATGAATGTCCTGTTCCTTGGTGTCAAATCTCTCACTTTGGTCTTCCTGATCTGAACAGCTGTCTGTCTAGGCCCCTGTGATATGTGTATTCGACATTGTATGTAAAGCCATGTATTCTTGTAGTTAAAGAACAGTTACCTGCCTCTCACCGTGGAGGGGACAGGGCTCTGCTCATGTTACAATGCCATTGGCCACGATATTTGCATATAAATACCCCCAAAGAGACTGATATTCACACCTCCCAGAGAAGTTGACATTCCAGCGTCTGGACGAACAGCATCTCACTTTTTCACTGAAGCTGTTCCTCACAAAAACATAAGTAAAATGCCTCTAATATTATATACATTTTTTGGTGATCATTAGAATGTCTGGATCATGTACATATGTTATTATTGTGATAAATATTCCCAAAATGCAAATTAGAGCATGATTTATGGCTATAAAACCTTACAAAAACATTATTATTTTTTTAAACATTACATTTTCCCCTGATTAGGACTCCTACAACACCATCTGATTTTTTTATTTCTTTTTTTGCCCAGTAGAAATGAATTCGGGCCTTGCAGGGTTAAGATTGTAAACAATTTCTTTCATAACACTTTGAAATTTAGGTGAATGATATTCATTGAAGATTTTGACTGTGGCATGAACACATTTTAGAGTAAACACATTCTGTGGAGGTTTTCTCTCTAAAATCAACAGTGTGCAAACATGGGAAGACCCACTGTGCATGGGCCAACTGAATACTTCTTAAGACGTTAGTTGCTTTGTTTTCCTTTGATGAGGAACAAGGTTCCCATGGCAACCCCCAGCAGACCCAGGGTCAGCCCCACCCCACAGAACACAGCTGGACCCACACTGGGCTGGTCTAGGAACTGATGATCATCCACACCTGGAGAAAAACACGCACGCACGCGCGCGCACACACACACACACACACACACACACACACACACACACACACACACACACACACACACACACACACACACACACACACACACACACACACACACACACGATACATGACTCATGATTCATGATACAAGATACATGTTACAAGTGTTTGTTTCATTTTAATTCAAACTTTTCGTCTTTCTTTCTTTCTTGAAATGAAATGAAATGAATGAATGACTTGTTAAATTGTTAAATTATGTATTAATTTATTATAGATATGTGTGTATTAATCAGGACAGCGTTCTTACCCCACTTCATGATGTCAGGTTCGGTCAGTGATGTGTGGTTGACCACACAGCTGTAGAAGTCTCCCTGCTCTGGTGTGAACTTCAGACTGGAGAACTGGTAGAAGGTGTTGTCCTCTTTGAGGTGCGGGACGCTGGAGGTGATGTTGGTGGTCAGGCTGAGGTTGTTCCTGGTCCAGGTGATGTGGACCGGGGCAGGGTAGAAGCCAGTCACACGACAGATGAGAACGTTGTCCACTCCCAGCTGCACCTCGTGCTTGGTGTAGAGGTTCAACCCATATGGAGCTTCTAGAAGACAAATGAAATAACACAAAGACACACAGACTTAACTGGTCTTGGATCTGAACCACAACAGTTTTTTTTTTCAGAATGTAAAAAAAATATATATATTAGTTATTTTTTTTCTTCACTTTTGTACTACTTTTAAATGGTTTATTGTGGTCCTTAATAAACAAACAAAAAAAACATATTTTTTCACCTCCCTATACCAGGTTTACTTAACAACTAATCCTTCTATAATCCTTCTTAATTAAGTGTGCCTGCCATGCAATGGCAAAACACTTATTGTAATCCGCCATACTTAAAGGGGAAGACCACCCATTTTCAATATTGAACTGTGTCATTAATATACCTTAGAGGAGTTGTGTGGAAATAGAAAAAAAGTTCCCCCCCTTCTGTGTTGCCTAGAACTGGAGGATTGATTTTGGGGTTTGTATTGTAAAGTACAATGTGTGATGTCATCAAGTTGTACTTTACAATACAAACCCCAAAATCAATCCTCCAGTTCTAGGCAACACAGAAGGGGAGGAACTTTTTTTCTATTTCCACACAACTCCTCTAAGGTATATTAATGACATATTTCAATATTGAAAATGGGTGGTCTTCCCCTTTAAGTCATTAAGTAAGTCATGTTCTTGCAAATTTCTGCTCGTAATAACTGCCGCACAATTTACGCCACCCCCGCAATATATACATCAAAATGTGCGGCTCGGCCGGGAATGGTGTGCTATTACTTTTCTTTCCGATCCGCGATACGATTGCGATGTAATTCGCAAAAAACGACGCCCAAAAACCCCATTGACTTAGAATGGGGGACTCCGAAAAAAAACCAGAAACTTTGGCGCCACATAATTGCCTAGCAACGTGATTTAAACTTTAAAATGCACACACAACTTTGGTCTTTTTCCGGCCAATAGGGATGAGCTGTAATTGATTAAGCCCCGCCCCCTCTGTAACAGGAAGTGTCCTTCGCCAAACAGGAAGTGCCTCTATAACTCATGAACCGTTTGTCGTACAGACTCGCGGCTGGTGTCATAATTTTTTTTTTCTCAAAACATTTTTTTTTCTCAATTTTTTTTTTCTCAAAAATGTTTTTTCTCAAAAAGATTTTTTTTCTCAAAAATGTTTTTCTTACATTTTTTTTTCTCAAAATTTTTTTTTTCTCAATTTTTTTTTTCTCAAAAAATTTTTTTTTCTCAAAAAAAATTCTTTTCTCAAAAAAAATTTTTTTCTCAATTTTTTTTTTCTCATTTTTTTTTCTCAAAACATTTTTTTTCTCAAAACATTTTTTTTTCTCAAAACATTTTTTTTTTCTCAAAACATTTTTTTTCTCAATTTCTTTTTCTCAAATTTTTTTTCTCAAAAAACTTTTTTTCTCAAAAAACTTTTTTTTTTCTCAAAACTTTTTTTTTCTCACAAAACAATTTTTTCTAAAAAAAAACTGTCGTTAAAGTGCGACCCGTGATAACGGCCGAAAATGCGCCAAAACGCCACTAATTAGTCGAAATGGCTGTGGGTGGTGTCATATGAAGAACCATAATGTTAAAGCTTATGCAAAAAATGCTAATGTTAAAAAATGTAACGCTAATGCTAACACCAACCGCTACACAAGGTTGCACAGACTTAGCGAGCTGCAGGCACACTTAAAATGTCTTAGAAATTTTCTTTTCTAGTTTTAAAATGTCATCAAGATGTATAGGTGTTGGAGCGAGAGCACATAGGCCTACACTGTGCACGTAAAGGTAAATCTGGAAAGGCTGGTCTTGCATAACCTCAAACCTGATTCAAAACAATACAGTGCATTATAATGGCGAGTATCAGTATACGAGAGGTTGATATTCCCTGATATCAGATATCAGATATCAGGGCAAATTAGTTGGGGCAAATCCGATACTTCCGTGACCACGAGAGCAAAGGTCCGTTTCTCAGTGTTTTTCTCAACTATGAAGGTTAAATAACAAATTGAGCTCCCCATGTCCCTCGCAAAAAAGCGGGCAAAATGTTTGACAGCTAGGGTAAAAAAACTAAACTATGGTTTAGTGATGAGTCATCACTTTTCACAGTCTTTTGGGGTCCATTTTTAGCCCAAGGAATGTTTTTTCATGCAAAACAAATGCTTGCAATGGATTCAGAATAATTAAAAACCCCTAGTTTGAGGGGAGACCGATATGTCGCCAATGTAGACAGCCGGGTCACCTAGCTAGGTGGTGCACCAATAACCAGTCGTCGTTAAACTTAACTGTCCTGTTGCCGAGGTCCAGGCGACAGGAGTTCCTTTATCAGTATCACAACTTCGGGCCAATAATGCGTTTGTCGGGCAATGCCCCATGATTAAAGTAACGATGGGGGGCGTTCGATTACAAGGGTTGCTTGACACAGGCTCCCAAGTCACTTTAATGCAACAGAGTTTATTTGAAAATCACTTTCCTCAAACCGATTTGGGCACAGGCCCACTCGTTTTCAAATTAAGAGCGGCTAATGGTCTTGATATCCCTTACACCAGTTATGCGGTATTTGATTTGGAACTAGAAGGAGTCCAAGTACCATCGTGAAAGACGAACACTGCACGCAGCCATTAATTATTGGCATGAACGTGATAAGTGCATGCTGGCGCACACTGTTCAAATGGCCTGGGAGGGTTGCCTTTCCCCCGCGCCAAGCGAATGCTTTATGGCGAGATGCGTTTGCTGCCTGTAAACGAGTCGAAGCAGTAACAAACGAAGATGGGTCTTTGGGTTATGTGTGGCCGTCAGTCGCCACAAGATACGAGTCCCCGCCCGCAGTGAAGTAGTTGTATGGGGACATACACGCCGGGGACCGCAAGGAGCTGACTTTGAAGCCCTAGTCGAAGCTCTGACAGATACAAAGGAATTGGGGGTGGCGCGCCTTGGTTACTGTGCGGGGTGGGCGGGTCCCTATTCGCCTCTGTAACCCCTTCCCCTATAGCCTTGTCGTGGGGCGCTACCAGAAACTGGGGAAGTTATACCCAGTACGCTGCTGATGTCCGAGGGATCCAGGATCTGAGCCTGTCTCTAGCTGCTGACGGCCTGGTGGAGGTTGCCTTGGTGAGCGCTGCGGATGACGGGCCCGTGCGCACCTTACCCCAGGAACTCCAAGGGCTGGCTGAGCGAACCGACCTACCTGAAGGGGAACGTGAGGGACTGCAGGCCATGTTGACTAGATGGGAGAAGGTATTCGCTGTACACGTCGAAGATTTCGGACGGACGGATGCGGTACAACACCAGATCCATACAGCGGGCGCCGCACCGATTTGTGAGCGACACCGACCACTGCCGCCTTCTATGTACAAGGAGATGAAGACCTTGCTGAGTGACATGCTGGAGAAAGGAGTCATTGCTGAGAGCTGCAGTCCGTGGGCTGCACCAATCGTGCTGGTGAAGAAGAAGGATGGAAGCTGGAGGTTCTGCGTCGACTATCGTAAGTTGAATGTTGTTACGCATAAAGATGCATTCCCTTTACCCCGCATTGAAGAGACTTTGACAAGTTTGACTAAAACACAGTGGTTCTCGACACTCGATTTAGCGAGTGGGTATTGGCAAGTAGGAATGGATCCTCGTGATCAAGAGAAGACTGCCTTTACTACGCCACTAGGGCTTTTTGAATTTAAGCGGATGCCCTTTGGGCTGTGTAACGCACCTGCTACGTTCCAGAGACTCATGCAACACTGTTTGAGCGGCCAAGTAGCCGAGTCGTTATTAGTTTATTTAGATGACATTTATTCACCCGACTTCTGTTCTCAACTGCAGCACCTGGATCGAGTGTTCGCGCGGCTCTGGAAACATGGATTGAAGCTGCGCCTGGATAAGTGCAAATTGTTGCAGCGGGAAGTGCAGTTCTTGGGCCATGTCGTAGACCGTGAGGGAGTGCGCCCCGACCCAGACAAGTTAGTGGCGGTGCGAGGGTGGCCTATTCCAACTACTATAAGGGAGGTTCATGCGTTTTTGGGTCTTGCGGGTTATTACCGCCGGTTTGTGGAGTCATTCGCTGCTATTGCTCTCCCCTTGAATTACTTACTAATCGGGATTCCTATTGATGGCAAGTCCTCGCAACAGCCCATTATATGGACGCCCGAATGCCAGCTTGCTTTTGAAGCTTTGAAAAGTAACCTTACCCAAGCTCCGGTGTTGGCCTATGCCGACTACGACGTGCCTTTTGTGGTTTACACCGATGCAAGTAACCAGGGGTTGGGTGCGGTGTTAGCCCAGGTCCAAGAGGGAAAAGAGCGAGTCATTGCATATGCGAGCCGCAGTTTACACCCAACGGAACAAAATGATGCTAATTATAGTTCCTTTAAATTAGAGTTATTAGCCCTTAAATGGGCTGTAACCGAAAAGTTCAAGGATTATTTGGCTGGGGCCCCGTTCACTGTCTTTACGGATAATAACCCGGTGGCGCACCTTCAGACAGCTCGGTTAGGCGCAATTGAACAACGTTGGGCAGCTCAATTGGCGTCCTTTACCTTTGATATCAAATACAGACCAGGCAAAAATAATGCTAATGCAGACGCTTTATCTAGATTCCCCGTAGATACTGAAGGGGTTGCGACTGTGGAGTTAACACCTGCAGCAGGAGGAACAGGCTGGGCTGGTGACGAGTGGCAGCGAGCGCAGCAAAATGATGAGGATATCCAAACGGTGGCGCGGTGTGTGGCGAGGGGTACACATCCCACCTTAACGGAGAAGAGGAGCTGGACAAAAGGGGCAGCGCAACTATTGAGGCAGTGGACGAAGCTGCGAATGGACGGGGGAATACTATACCGTAATGTGATTGATCAATACACCCAAGAAGAATACTTATAAGTTGTTTGTCCCAATTCTAGGAGGAAAGAGGCGTGGAAGGAGATGCATGAGGCTGCTGCACACGCTGGGGTGGATCGGACACTAGCACAACTGCGGCGGCGGTTCTACTGGCATGGCATGGAGGGGGAGGTACGTCGGTTCCAACAGGGCTGCGTAAACTGTAGTTTACAGAAAACTAGGGTCGAGCCTAGAGCCCCCTTACAACCTTTCGAGGTTTCGTATCCCCTAGAAGTGGTAGCCATTGATTTCCTTACCTTGGGTCGACCGGCTGACCCTTGCCAAAATATCTTAGTAGCAACGGATTTATTTACAAAGTATAGTTGGGCTATTCCCACACGTGACCAAACTGCTCAGACTACTGTCCGTGCGTTGTGGACACATGTTATACAGCCGTTCGGTTGTCCGGCCCGTTTTCATTCGGACATAGATGCTAATTTCGAGTCTGCTTTAATGCAACAGTTATGTACTAACTATGGTATTACTAAGAGCCGCACCACGCCGTATTACCCAGCCGGAAATGGCGGCGCGAAACGCTTTAATCAAACGTTACTTAACTTACTACGTTCATTGGACACTGACAAACATGGCCGTTGGCCTGAGCATCTGCCTGAATTAATCCATGCGTATAACAACACTCCTCATAGTGCAACGGGCTATGCCCCTGCATTTCTCATGTTTGGCCGTCATTTGAGACAACCTGTAGACGTAGAGCTAGGAGTACAGCCTAGGCAAGATAGGTTGGTGGTGGGCGACTGGGTAAAAGATCATCAACGGCGGTTAAACGATGTGTATCGTACTGCAGGGCAGAGGATGGGAGGAATGGCAGAGCAACGCAAACGCATGTATGATAAACAAGCTGGTATCCCACCGTTGGTGCCTGGAGAGCGAGTATGGGTGAGGAACCGTAACAGGCAGGGCCAAGGGAAATTGGCTTCCTGGTGGGATCCCGAGCAGTTCGTAGTATTAGGAACTGTGGGCGAAACTGGTCTGGTGAATAGGATTCGGCCAGAGAGGGGTGGGCGGGATCGAACTGTGCACCGGAATGCTCTGAAAGTGTGTGTAGCGCCTCCAGAGGCGCAGAAGAGTCCGGAACCGGTGACGCAGCCACCAGTGGTGGGACCGGTGTGGCAGCAGTGTTATGGGTTTTTCCCTCCAGCTCAGCGACGCTCAGGGCGGGTTAATCTTGGGCAGCCGCCTGTACGTTATAGCCCTGGTTGAGTTACATGCAGGGACTGCTAATGATCCAGTAGGGGGGAGTGTGAGGGGGTGGAACCAGCGTTATTTTTCATTTTTTTCGTTTTCTTTAATAATTGTTGTAACCCAATTATTTCCTCCTTTTAAGCATGTGTTGTATGATTTGTCTAATATTATTTTCCTTGTGTGTTTTGCAATAATGCTGTGTTTCGGTCGAGGCAGATAAGCAGGACAGTTAACGGCTCGTGGCGCCGGCTAACCGTGTAGCCTGAGAGCAACGAAACTGAACTTGAATGAACTTTTATCTGAACTTGAACTAGAACTCTACACTACAGTACAGCGATTCCAGATCGTGATCGGGGTGTCCAGGAGTGCCAGCGGTGTCAGCCATTCACCTTCGGGACCAGGCGGTGCCAGCGGAGGGGGTCCAGGCGAGTGAACCAGTCTACCCAGGCCGACGAGAGGGGTCCGCAGTGGCTTTGGTAGTGTTGTGCGATTTACTCGCAGCGGCAGGCCCAAAAGCCTGCCTCGTTGTCAGTACCTGATTCATGTACACTACTATTGTTATAGCCACCGACCTAAAAGTTGAGCGTTATATTGGAAGCGACAGAGATACTGGCGTCTTTTCTGTATTCACAGAACGGTGGCCAGAAGAAGCAGACGGGCTGAAGATTGGCTGTGTCCCGCTGTGTGCATCCCATACCTGCTGTAGAAGTTATCCATTATTATCCATTATTATCCATACCTGCTTAATTGACGTTGCTTATTACATAGATATTATACGCATTCTCCTTGCCAAAGTGTTATTTATAGTATCTATTCTCACTATAAGTTAAGGCTGTCACAGGCCGGGGAGGGCTAACGTTAACCAAGTGCACTTTAACTGTTTCAAGCGAATGTTATAAAGGGGGGTTGTTGGAAAAAGGTTTTATTGTTGTTTTAGGGTTTTAGCTTAGTGGCGCCGTAGGATTGTTAGGGTTTATTTCTTTTATTTTAACCATTGTGTTTTATGGCGATATAGAAGCCTCTGTAACTAGAAATAAAGATTGTTCATACTTTTCTAACTTGGTGTCCGGGTCCATTCTCTCCATGGTATATTGCTCTGGTACTCCGAAATACAAACCTGTGTGTCCTACAAGGTGTCACGTACTTAGTGAACCTTTTTCCTTTTCCTCTTTAACAGAGGTGGCGTTGTCGGAAGTCTTGTAATCATATAACATGCTAATGGTAATACTTAAATAATACACTATAATTCAAAAGGGTGTAAATACAATTATTTATTAGCAAGTGAAGTGATAAGGTGTTGACAAAGGTACCAGTTTTAACACTGGCTGTTAATGTGAGTGGGCCAGCCTTACACCCTCACATCCAACTTAAAGCAGGTTTTTTGGGAGTAATTTTTTCCTTGTGCATGAGACTGAAAATTACCCTAGCTGTCAAATATTTTGCCCGCATTTTTGTGAGGGACTTCATGGGAGCTCAATTTGTTATTTAACCTTCATAGTTGACAAAACCACTGAGAAACGGACCTTTGCTCTCGTGGTCACGGAAGTATCGGATTTGCTCCAACTGTGTGTGTGTGTGCGTGCGTGCGTGCGTGCGTGCGTGCGTGCAGGCGTGCAGGCGTGCAGGCGTGTGTGAGTGCGTGCAGGCGTGCGTGCCGTGCGTGTTGCCGTTGTCTTATTTATTTTACAGGGGGGGGGGGGGGGGGTCAACTATAATTATGTTCAACAAAGTAGCCTAAAATAAAATGTTTTATTTTTTCTTTCTTTTCATTCATAGTTATATTTAGCATTTCTGTACCTTGTTTCAGCGCTGGGTTCTCCATGGCAGTGCGAGTTTTATTCAGCATGACTTTGCAGACCTTCTGCTTTACCAAAGCCCCCTGATAAGCCCAGGTGAGTGGATCTAGAAACGGAGGAACAGGCCTCTCCCCCTCCCCTTTGTTGAAGTCTGCGTACCACATCACTTCACCATTCAGTTCATACATCTGCTCTTTATCTGTTTTTTCATCTGTGTCTGAACAGCAAGTGACGTCACGTAAGACTGTAAAGAAAACAAAGTTAAATACATTACAATTATACAATTACACACGCACATGCACGCACATGCACGCACACGCACACACCACATGGTTACTTTTTAAAAACTTGTCTAACTTAAAGGAGCTATAGTCAACTTTTTCTTGAAAAACGATGCTAAAATAAAAATAATGTTTCGAAAATATTTTATAAAAAAATAAGCTTCATATATGTGTTTCTATTCAAAAATGACCACAAAAAGTGTAAAATAATGATAAAATAATAATTTTGGCCATTGTCAGACCGACACTTTGTTTACATTCTAGTCTATTCTTTGATAGTGTTAGACTAGGATGTAAACAAAGTGTCGGCCCGACAATGGCCAAAAATATTATTTTATCATTATTTTACGCTTTTTGTGGTCATTTTTGAATTGAAACACATATATGAAGCTTATTTTTTTATGAAATATTTTCGAAACATTATTTTTATTTTAGCATCCGTTTTTCAAGAAAAAGTTGACTATAGCTCCTCTAATGTTGTCAGCACAGTCTGCAGAGCATGTTTCAAATGTGACAAATAAAACCTCTTTGAATTAATTCATTAAGTAACGTATTTATTTATTTAAAAGTAGATGTACAAACACATTTCATACAATGACTACAGATGAGTAAACGCACATGTTCTATGATAACAGTAGAAATGTAAAAGCATATGTTTATATAAAAACATAAATGTGATGTAGCCTACTTACTGCCTGGGATTGCTTTGGCACAAAGTGCAGAGGAGAGGATGAAGAGGGTGGCTGTAATCTTCATCATCATTGATAAAAACAGTGAACTGAATTAGTCAGAATAAACAATAAACAAGGTGTTTACTTCAACAGGAGCTCTGGAGTCTGAACCACAAGGACGTAGGGTGTGTTCTGTACTTTAGAGGAATCAGCCAATCAGATTAAGATATGCTGTTGTTACATCATCTGTGTCCAGGAAGATGACAGTCGACAGTCTAGAATTTTGAAGGTAAAAATAAAGAGAACAAGAAAGGAAGGAAGGAAGGAATGCATTAATTATTGTAACAAAAGAAAGAAAGAAAGAAAGAAAGAAAGAAAGAAAGAAAGAAAGAAAGAAAATGCAGTCCAGTCTACTTTACAGACATAAATAGAATTCAATAGGTAACAAAATGCAGTGTGGCTGCGTGGCTTGCTTTTAACAAATTCCTCATGTTGTCCCGCGGCTGCCACAAGGTGTTTCGTAGACGGCGGTAGAGAGCGCCGCGCTAAGGAGATTAAGTATAACGACTAACGTTTTGGAAGTGTGAATATTGATCAGTTGGTTATTAAGAAATCTGCGCTGTTGTCAATTGTGCGCTCAGCGGCTGAAGAAATATTCATGGGCATGTTTCGGCCGGTACTTTAATCCACCAATCAAGGTCGATCCTGAGTGAACTGGCACAAAACTGGCCTTGCAAAGGGGCGAAGGCGCCAACGTCTCATCTTTGCACACACAGACAAATGGACAGCAATGTAGGCAATGTAGAAGGATATAATATTTTGATGAAATGGAAACGCTGTGTTTATTCTCCAGTAAAGAGGCTGTCTGTCTTCTTTCTCCTCCTCCTCCCCGCGCACGTCTCCTCCTACGGATTCAATAAGCTCCCCGGCTGGTATTGGTAGGCGGGCAGTGGAGGGGGCTACACTGCGGGCGATGGGAAATTTTGATTCAGAGTGTTTTAAGATAGACCACGTGACCTACTGTATCATACTATTATAATTGTGGGGCCTGTCAGTGGGCCTTTAAGGCCAGTTTTAAAATCGGGCCCTATGTGTCAGGGCACCTTGACACATGGGACTCACAAGACCATGTGTGCCTATTTGGTGGAAATAAAATCCTGTTTTGGCATCTACATCTATCTACAATAGAATGAATGTAATGTATTTGTATTTGCATTTGTTTGGATTATTTTGGGTTGTTGAGATATCATTAAGAAGTACTTCTGCAATACTCACCATAATTGTTTTTTTTTTGTTTTATATTTTGGTTGTATTTTGACAATTTATAACTGTTTCTTATATTGTACTGTGAAATGTATTAATGTTTTGTAACCCCAGGAGGAGTAGCTGCTGCTAAGGTAGTAGCTAATGGGGATCCAAATAAACAATAAACAGTACAACTACCTTTCAAGAATAGGGGACCCAGCCTAATTTACAGTACACTAATTAGACCGAATAAGCGTAACAGAGATTTGCTGTTCACAGTCAAACAAACAGACAGACTTACCGGTATGGTACAGAACATAATTATACTGCTCAATGTAATTAAAGGTGATACACCATGCATTTAAAAAGTATTTATGTCATATTGTTTATGTCCCAAAAACGTTTTTCAAAAGGTTTGAGGCTAAAATACCACTCCTGAATAGAGAGCCTCTTTCATTTTTGAATGGCTCTCAGAGCATTTCAGCTGCAGTACCACCTTTGGCCTGAACTGCGCCACTCCCCCAACATCTTTTTGAAAAAAAAAAAAAAACGTTTTTTTTTTTTTTTTTTTTTTTTTTTTGTGTGATGATGACGTCACAATCGGCAGATGACGTCACAATCGGCAGCAAATCTGGATAGCCTGTTTTGAGAACCCGTGGGATACTTTTAACCTTCGCCTTCTCAAAACCAGAGAAAGACACAACGGTCAGAAATGGGACTTTGTGAGGATAGAAGGTGCTAGTGGGACCCCAAAAAAAGGTTTTATAATAGGAAAAGTGAAATGTCATGGTGTATCACCTTTAAGGGAACAAAATGTTCGCTTAATTTATTTGAGTATAGTATATTGTAGTAGGCCTACTGCTCAAAGAAATTAATGGAACAAAACTGTAACACAGTGGACATCACAAAGTGGTGTAGTTTTGACGTCTGCCTGGTAAGCTGGTAACAAGTGACGAGAGTGAATATTGTTTTTTCATTGGTTGTTTTAGAGTGGAGACTTTTGTCAGTGTTCAGTTCCACACCAGAATGTCAACCGATCAACACGACTTCAACTGAACTCTGAAACATCTCAACTCATCAACACTTCAACTAAACTCTGAAACATCTCAACTCATCAACACTTCAACTGAACTCTTAAACATCTCAACTCATCAACACTTCAACTGAACTCTTAAACATCTCAACTCATCAACACTTCAACTGAACTCTGAAACATCTCAACTCATCATCATGACTTGGAATAAACTCTGGCTTTGTGTTTCACTGTGTTTCATCTGTTTTCATGGAACAGGTAAAAACGGTATTTCATTACTTAGAATTACAATTCATTTATTCAGTCTGAGTTGACGTTATTGCAACAATAGAAGTATGATAAACATGATTGTTAACATTTTACATTTCCTATTTCCAGGTGCATTTCCATACTGTATAGTGAGTGAGTGTGTGTTTAACTCCACTGAGCTACAGGACATTCAGTACATAATGTCATATATGTTCAATGGAGAAGATGTTACCAGGTGGGACAGCAGGGTGGGGACGTTTGTTGGCTACACTGAGTTGGGTAAGAAGATCGCAAAGCTCTGGAATGACAATCCTGAAACACTGTCTAAGTATCTCGCAGCCCCAAAGAACATGTGCCAAAACAACATTAAGCTCATCCACTCCAATGTTCTGGATAGGAAAGGTGAGCACAGAACAACACTCAACAGTCAACACTCATCAGCTCATAAACAATAACATGTTAATAATACATCATTACTATTCACAGATGATTGATGTTTACATTGATCTCCTATTATAAACCATTACTTTAGGTGTTAAAAACACTTCACATCCTCTCGAGTAAACTTGTAAGACGGCTTCTTGAAATCAAATGTAGATGTACATCCTTTAGACCATACATGGGCAACCATCACTTAATGCGGCCCACGGGTTAATATTGGAATACTGATATATTATTGATTTCAGCTGTTACAATTCCAAACATGCAAACATGACCCTCTTTCATTATTTCCGTCTCTATTAGTAGCTTAATGACTAGTATAAAAATCTTATAGTCTTTTTTTTTTTTACGTCTAATGTATTTGTATTTAAGTTCATAAAGTTAACATAACTAAATGCATTTGCAATATAAAAAAAATATATATATAAAATATAAAAAATAGCAGATCTACTAGCTCAAAATGCGTCGCAGAGCGACACGTTTTGAGCTTGTAGATCGGCTATTTTTGCTACTTATGTGTGACATAGGGAGTAGAGCAATAATTTATGCCCAGTTTCTGCCATATGCAATGTGGCCCTCTAGAGTGAGTGTAGAAATATAGTGGCCCTCTCCATCATCAAAGTTGCCTGCTGCTTTAGACCATTGTTTCCTAAACAGTGGTTTTGCATCCCTTAATGTTTTAGTTTTTAATTATTATTTATTTTAAAACATTTTCAAAAAACATGCCCATAACATCGATGATTTCTCTAAGTAATTGCATGGGTAAATCCAAGAAAAATCCAAGAAATTCCACAAATTAGTAAACAAATGTTTAAGAATGGGTGAAAATAGACGATCTACGAGCTCACAGCGGTGCTAAGCGATTTTGTCTAAAACGTCTAATCTCTCTTTTGGGTCTCGACCAGAAAAGTTTAGGAACCAGATAGATAGATAGATAGATAGATAGATAGATAGATAGATAGATACCTTTATTATCTCAAGGGGGAAAATTAGTTGCCCAGAGGCAGCACAGCAGCATAAGGATATTTACAAAGTTACAGAGAAGTATGAAAAAGATAAAAAGAAAAAACAAGAACAGAGTACAGAGTACAGTAAGTACAGTAAGAGCAAGGTACAACAGGAAAGGGAACGGATAATACATATACATTAAGTGTCCTAAAGCACGACTATCAATATAATACAGTGCCCAAATCAAAGTGACCATAACAGTCAATGCTAGTGCAACAAGTATCTCTACATCATGTCAAACACAAGCAGAAATACTAAAAAAAAACTACTAACAACCTAATAGTGCAGTGTCCAAAGGTCAGAGCGATAAAACAACTAGCAAAAGAAAATACAAATAAACAAGAAAGGGTGAAACCACTGCTTTAGACCTCTGGCATTGGTATACTTTATGGTATACTCATTGTATAGTATAGACAATAAGTGCAGTATTTAAATCCTTGCATTTCTTAATTACAAAAACACACACATTAAAAAAAACAATTGTACATAATTCATGTCAAATAATATATATATTATTTTCTTTTTTTATGTTTTTTCCAGTGGAGCCCTATGTGAGACTGACCTCGCAGACCCCTTTTGATCCCATACACACACACATGCTGGTGTGCAGCAGCTACGACTTCTACCCCAAACACATCAAGGTCACCTGGCTGAGAGACGGAGAGCCTGCCACCTCTGATGTCACCATCACCCATGAGGAGGCTGATGATGGAGACTGGTACTACCAGTACCACTCCTACCTGGAGTACACACCCAGGTACACACCTAATAGACACCTACACATAGAAATACACACCTCTACTCGTACTACCAGTACCACTCCTACCTGGAGTACACACCCAGATCAGTAGTACACCAGTACACACCAGTGCAGACCATATATATGTTTTATAAACATATATAATGTAGCTTATTGGCTGCTACTGTTCATTGCCGTGATGTGCCATTGTGGCAGCCGGGACCGTACCTATGTTCCCCAGGTTCTATGTTCCCCATGGTTCTATGTTCCCCATGTTCTATGTTCCCCATTTACCCCCCCAAAAAGGTTCTATGTTCCCCACTTACCCCAAAAAGGTCCTATGTTCCCCACTCAGCCCCACAAAAAAGGTTCTATGTTCCCCGCTCAACTTAAAAAAGGTTCTATGTTCCCCGCTCAACTTAAAAAAGGTTTTATGTTCCCCACTCATCCAAAAATGCAGGAAACATTAATTTCTAATTATTAATAACAACTCAAAACACACAATAATGGGGAGAAATTACGACTACTAGTGGGACAGGGGGCACTAGGGACATCTGGACACCATACTTTTTTACGACTGGGCATCTGGACGAGTGGGCCCCACATGGACATCTGGGCAATAGGGACATGTGGGCATTTGGACGAGTGGGCAACTGGGCACCTAAATTAGGATTGCCCACATGTTCTTAGTGCCTAGATGTCCCACCATTTCCTGCATTTGAGTTGGGAACATATACTTTTTAGTAGAACATTTTTTGTGGGGGTAAATGGGGAACATAGAACCTTTTTTGTGGGGGTAAGTGGGCAACATAGAACCTGGGGAACATAGGACCTTTTCTGGGTAAGTGGGGAACATAGAACCTTTTTTGTGGGGGTAAATGGGGAACATAGAACCTGGGGAACACAGAATCTGGGGAACATGGAACCTGGGGAACATAGGTACGGTCCTGTGTCAAGCAGGAACTCGCCGACTTTCCTGTGGTTTGGTTTGTTACAGATGTAAGACGTAGTTATGTTAGGATATAGGCTGCTGGAAGGAAAACAGGAAGGGAACATAACATGGCACACACACTCACACGCACACACGCACAGACACACATTTGAACTATTTATTTATGTCATTGTCATAAAGACATCGCATACAAGAAATATTTCAGTTGCAGCAAAGTTAAAATCAAGGCACATGATAGTCATGAATGATACAACAAGCATGTCACACACACACACACACACACACACACACACACACACACACACACACACACACACACACACACACACACACACACACACACACACACACACATTGTCACATACACATTATGTGCCGGTCGCTCTCAAGCAATACAACGAGACTCATAGCGGACGCTTGCCAAGGCCTAATAGGATAACCTAGGACAACTGTTACCTTGCACTACTGGAACAAAAAGTTGTACTGACTCTGACCTCTAACGTACTTTTCCCTGAGAGGGTTGCTGTGGCGTCTTGCTGTGGCTCCCTTTATTGCTTAAAAGAAGAGGGAAAAAATATATATGTATATTCTTGATTTATTTGCACTGACTTTGGTCACTTATTTTCTGGCCCTGCACTATTGGTCTGTGTTGGTTGAACTGAGTACTATTGCTGTGTTGATATGGCGGTGTGATACTTGTGTTGCATTGACTGTTATGTGCACTTTTTTGTTTAGCACTGTCTGTTAAGTTGTGCTTTGAGTATAGCTTTTTTTTTGTGTGTGTGACGTGTCACTTATGAGCGTTGAATGTTTCGTGGTCACTTTATGTATATATTGTTCTTTTTTGCAATAGCTTTTCGACACTTTATGTTTATATTCTTCTTTTTTTGTGCTTGCTCTTTGAACTACAGTACTCTTTTTCTTTTTCCTACTTCTTTGTAACTTGTAACCTTAAAGGAGTAGTTCACCCCCAAAATGACTTTTTTTCTATTGATTACTTATGCCATGGAGACTAGAGTTCAATAATATTTTTAGTTTTTTGTCGCATTCCTAAGACAAAAATGTGATAACAATAAATTTACCCCCATTCGTTCCGGATGGTGACCCGTTTCGAAACGGGTCACCATCCGGAATCAATGGGGGGTAAATTTACTCAAATCAAATTTTTGTCTTAGGAATGTGATAAAAACCAAAACATATTATTGAACTCTAGTCTCCATGGCATGAGTAATCAATAGAAAAAAGTTCATTTTGGGGGTGAACTACTCCTTTAAACTGCTGTGCTGCCTCTGGGAAACTGAATTTCCCCCGTGGGATAATAAAGGTATCTATCTACATTAATTTGATTTGAAGTTGTGTGCGTGTGCATCTGAGCGTAAATGGTGCATTTATATAGCGTCTTTATCCAAGGTGCTTTACAGAGATTGTGCATTACATTCACCCATTCATTCATACAGCGATGGCAGAGGAAACCATGCAAGGCACCAACCTGCTCATCAGGAGCAACTAGGGGTTCAGAGTCTTGCTCAAGGACTCTTCAACACTAACTCTGGGGGAGCCCGGGATCGAACTGGGAACCCTTTAGGAACCCTCCGTGTTCTAAGACGGCAACTCTACCCCTGAGCCCCTGAGCCACTGCCGAGTGTGAGAGCGTTTTCGCTTAAGGCCTCCCCATTGCGTTCAGGGTCGCTGGTAAAACGCTGTTCTGTCATGTTCATTAAAGTCAACACAGACTCTCATCCAATCCAAGCCTCATTAAGTCTCCCTGCTGACACCATCTAGTGCAGGGGTGGGCAATTATTTTTTCCATGGGGCCACTTGAACAACAGAAAATATTGTGGCGGGCCGGGCCAAAAGGCAGTGCTCCCCACAAGATGTAATCCCCACAAACTAAACACACAGCTTTACCTCCAAATTCAGTAAATAATATTTTTTTGAAAACCTGGCATTCGGCATCAACTTTTCTTTTTTTAGCCACTTTAGCCATTTTTGATAAGGCAGGTCGTCTTGAGTTGAGACCAGTCTGACCACCTGCTTGTTATTGAGACAACATCCAATAATCACGCACATGTGCTGATGTACGCATTGCGTCCATATGTACGTGAATAAAAAAGAAATTAGTCCATGCATGAGGTAAAATGAGAAAATGTGTTTATTTTGTAATTTGCCATTAACCCTACAAGGCTCGGTCAGAGTGAACCAAAGGGCTGCATATGGCCCCCGAGCCGCACAATGCCCAGGTCTGATCTAGTGTCTTGAAACAAGCGTCGGTCATGTGATCAAACTGGTTTGGGTTTAAACATGAACTTACCATTGAAGCCTCTCTCCAAACTCCCCAAACTGTATACTTCACCATTCACTGAATGGGAAGTACTAACACTTCCCTCTGCTTACCTTTCTGTTCCCTCTGTTTTGCACACTCAATCAGGATTATTGCTTTGCGAAGTGTTATCAGTTACAAGTGGCAGACAATCGGAGAGCGTTAGAAACAGGGCCTGCTGTTGGGTGTTAGTAATAGGTGGGCAATTTGTCAGTTGTAAACTACTCAATCTTACCCAAATTGATATTTTGTTTGGCCATGGATGGACCCCACCATCAAAAAGTATTTTTGCCAGGGACCCCCAGAAGTGAAGATTTGTGTACAAAAAAAATAAGAAGAAAATATTAGATGTAATAGCAGATGTACGAGCTCACAGTGCACTGTGAGCTTGCATAATCTGCTATTTTTTAATAGATAATGTCTGTGGATAGCTTTAAAGCACAGCTCAAGACCTATTTCTTTACTCTAAACTGAATGTTTAAATACCTGTGCAGTTTAATTGACGTCCGCACTGTTCTGAAATTGTTCTTCAATGTTTTATGTTTTGTTTTTTCTGCTTTATTGTAATCATTGTAATTAATTTTTTTTTTATTATTATTATTATTTTTTTATCTGTTAAGCACTTGTGCTTCATCTTCTGCTCTGTAAAGCGCTTTGAGCTGCATTTCATGTCATGAAAGGTGCTATACAAATAAAGTGTATTATTATTATTATTATTAATGTGGATAAAGTGGCCAAAATGATTATGATAATGTAGTAATGTAGTAACACATTTAGCTGGGGACCACCCTGGAACCCCCTAAAGGACCCCTAGGGGTCCCCTGTGCTGTAAGTAGACCAGAGGTTAGAGAAGTGGACTAGTAGGCTGAAGGCTGCTGGTTCCAAACCCTGGCCAGATGGAACCATGTCTGTCAAAATGACAGAATGACAAGTAGAGGGCTGTCAGATCAGATGTCTGTCAAAATGACAGAATGACGAGCAGAGGGCTGTCAGATCAGATGTCTGTCAAAATGACAGAATGACAAGCAGAGGGCTGTCAGATCAGATGTCTGTCAAAATGACAGAATGACAAGCAGAGGACTGTCAGATCAGATGGCAGCTAGAAGCTAGAAATAGCATTCTGTTTTATTGTGTTATCATTAACATTACACATTAATAAACACATAATAAACTAGTATGCTATGCAATGTTATTGTATTCTATTCAATTCCATGTTGTTGTATTCTAATTTATACAGTATAGTATTCTATTCTATTCCATGTTTTTTTTATTCTTTATTCTATTCTATTCTAATACATGAAGTAGCCTAGTATTGTATTGTGTTGTATTCTAATTCATAAAGTAGTATTTTATGCTAATTCTAATTCTAACACGAACACATTAATCAATTTTTAAAGAACATGTTGGAGTCAAGATAGTGTAATAAACTAAACTGCGTGTGTGTGTGTGTGTGTGTGTGTGTGTGTGTGTGTGTGTGTGTGTGTGTGTGTGTGTGTGTGTGTGTGTGTGTGTGTGTGTGTGTTACAGATCAGGAGAGCAGATCTCCTGCATGGTGGAACACTCCAGCCTGAGCGCACCCATATTTGTGGACTGGGGTCAGTCACTCTACTGTAACCTACTGTACTGTACTGTACTGTACTGTACTGTACTGTAGGCCTACTGTACTGTACTGTACTGTACTGTACTGTACTGTAGGCCTACTGTACTGTACTGTACTGTACTGTAGGCCTACTGTACTGTACTGTACTGTACTGTACTGTACTGTACTGTACTGTAGGCCTACTGTACTGTACTGTACTGTACTGTAGGCCTACTGTACTGTACTGTACTGTACTGTACTGTACTGTACTGTAATATACTCATAAAGGTGTCTATCAACTCTGAACCTTTTCAAACCCATCTCCTTTGTGGGAGCCAATCAAAGTTGGGGTCTCATTGACTTTACTATACAGGAAAATAATACAAAAAATAAATCTGCTTTAAGTAGCATGTGGGCGGTTAAACTAGTCGTTTTTCATGATTCTGAATCCAATGCAAGCATTTGTTTTGTACGAAAAACATTCCTTGGGCTAAAAACGGCCCCCACAAAACAGAATCATGGGAAAAAAAAAAGAAACTAGTTTGACCCCTCACATGCTACTTAAAGCATCTTTTCCCCCCTGTATAGTAAAGTCAATGAGACCCCAACTTTGATTGGCTCCCACAAAAGTTTCCCAAGGGAGTTGACAAAGTTCAGAGGTGATAGTAGACACCTTTATGAACACATCTGTAAAGAGCTATTGATAAGCATTTAGTTCCCAGATTGGTCAAAGACTCGGCTAACTTTCCTTAACTAATTAGACAATTGACACCGGATGAAAAAAAGGGATACAAAAATCATGGTATAAAAATTTAACAAAAAAGGAACGTGAAGCATCCCTTTAAGTGTCTTGCTCAAAGACACGTTGACACGTAGGCCTGAGCTTGAACCGGGGACCTTGTGTCTCCCAGACAGCCACGTGCACACATAGACATTAAAGGGGTATTTCGGTCAAAAACGACTTTCCTACCTTTCAAATGATGATTCGGGAAGCTTCTGGGTTGATCCAGGTGTTGTTTGACCCATAGCAGCATTTTGTTCCATTTTCGATTTTCTCCCCTGCACCCCACGGCTCCAAACGGCACCTCTCGGGTCGTTTTATAATCCGATCACGCGATACAAAACGGGATTTCCCAGTGTTTCTCTAGCTAGGCTGAGTTCAGAGTTGAGCTTTTTGTAAACAAACATGGCGGCGACCAGGAGCTGGTGTAGCTCGGATATGCTAACAACAGTATGAGGGACTGAGACCGAGCGAGAAAAGTGAGTTTTGAGCGAGAATAATTACCGGATTATAAAACGACCCGAGAGGTGCCGTTTGGAGCCGTGGGGTGCAGGGGAGAAAATCGAAAATGGAACAAAATGCTGCTATGGGTCAAACAACACCTGGATCAACCCAGAAGCTTCCCGAATCATCATTTGAAAGGTATGAAAGTCGTTTTTGACCGAAATACCCCTTTAAAGGGGGCTTGAGCCCCTGCCCGACGGCTTGGAATAATCTCCCGCATTACCTAAAACAGGCCAACTCTGTAGTTAGTTTTAAAGCACTGCTCAAGACCCACCTTTTCACTCCTGCTTTTAGCTAACTTACCCTGCTGCTCGCCACACTCTACCTAATCTGTTTCTGTTGGCTTTTATTGTTAGTGTGGTTGCATGACAGGGCAACACATTATAGTTCTAGGGAAACTTTATAGACTTCTAATCTAGGGTAACCTGAAACGTTTTAGAGACTTTTTTTCCGCTGCCATTGGAAATGGCAGGGTAAAGCCTCTATCAGAGTCCAAGGTGAGGAGCTATTCACCGCAAATTCTAGGTGTAAAGCTATCCACCTAAAGTGAGAAAATAAGTGGAGGCCATCATAGTCAGTCACGGTGAAGTCCTATTCACCGTGACTGACTGGTCTAGATCGACCAATCAGTGAACGGGGTGAAGAGCCTATCTGTCTGAAAGTAAAAATAGAGAGATGTGTCGGGACTCGCGGTGGAAAGCTCTTCACCGCGAGTAATGACGTAAGGTTGTAGTTTTATGACTCAAAAAGACTACACCACGGTGGATAGCTCTTCACCGCGGTACCGACACTGATGGGGGCTTTACTCCTCAAAAATGATGTAACTTTCATCATCAATGACGTAACTTTATTGAGTAACTTTTCCGCTGCCATTGGAAATTGATGGAATCAATGGGAATGGGAATCAATGGAATAGGGAATCAATAGGGAATCAATGGGAGTGGGAATCAATAATCAATAGGGAATACATTTGGCGAGCTTCACATGACAGTTACTGAGTTAGCTTACTGCAGAATATAGTCAGTCAGCATGTCCTATGGCCGCCAGACAGTTCTAATACTACAGTATTTGGTTGTTCTGTTCTCAGACTCCATGCCAAAGGCAGACAGGAACAGGATCGCCGTGGGAGCATTTGGCCTGGTTCTGGGCGGGGTCTTGTTCCTGTCTGGATTCATCTACTACCGCTGGAAGAAACATGGTCAGATGTGGACCGTGCTCTATCGTCACACAAACAGAAGTAGTGGTATGTTTACACCCCAAACTATTTACAATGGGTTAGACCAGGGTTCCCCAATTAGTTTTCCCCAAGGGACGAATTATGTCTAGGGTACCGAGCCGAGGGCCACAACATTGCAGGGGCGACGCCGGCGTTCCCGCTACTCCAGCGACAGTTCAGATATCGTCGTTGTCGGGTGAAAATCTTGTATGTCCAAAACCGTTCGTTTTGCATTTATCATTTATTAAATTATTTAAACTAGTGAAAACTGCCGATCTACAAGCACACAACGCCTCGCACTGCGAGGCGTTGTGTGCTTGTAGATCTGCTGTTTTCACTACTTTTGTGCGACGGCCTTGTATGATTTTATGATTTGCAAAAGAACTCCAAATTTGGAGATACGAGATTTCCACCCGACAACGACGATATACTAGTGTTGTTGCTGCTCTTATACCATTATTACTGGGGTTGGTGTGGGCCTGACAGTAGCCCCCCGCAGGCCGCAAATGGCCTGCGGGCCGCCTATTGGGGAACCCTGGGTTAGACCAAAGTTTTCAGGTCGGGACCCAAACTAGTGAGAATAGCAGATCAACAAGCAACGCAACACGTTGCTTCGCGCCACGTGTAGATCAGCTATTTTCACGACTTTTTAATTATCATTATTAATGGAATTTCTTGGATTAGTTTGTTTTAAACAGTATTATTCAATAATAATAATCATTAAAAAAAAGAAGAAAAAAATCTTTTGAAATACAGTAGGCCTATACAGTATTTTTAAGTGTAGAAAAGGAAATGGGATTTTTATTCGAGTCGTGACCCATAATGTTTTTTATTACACCCCCACTACAAATTGTATGAAATTGAGTTGCAGATTAAATCTTTTCAAAGATTTCATAGATAGCTTCATAGACTTACTTAAACCGTCGATTGATTGATTGATTGAAGACTTTATTAGAAGTTTGCATAGGAAAAGGTACAGTTTCATGACGGTACAGTTCACTGGTACAAGGTCTAATAAAAGGAGATCCATGAAAAGACTAAGCTTATTTCCACAGGAAACCATTAAAGTATCTCATATAACATTGAATGACAGACAAATATAACACAGTAGTAGTACTATGCAGTACATATGTAAAGAAAAAACAAAAAAGAAAACATTAAGTCTAAACAAACAGTAAGTATATACAAAGAAGGGGCAGGGGAGGGTAGGGTTGGGCTAGGTTAGTTTTTTTACCAGTTGCGAACGGCTGCTGCCTGTAAGTGGTTTTTCAGGGCAATTTTAAAGGATGCTAGTGATCCACACTCCTTTATGGCCTTCGGTAAGGCTTTCCACATTTTGGTGGTATAGCAGAAAAACGAGTTTGACCCGATACTGAAGCAAACGTGACCTTTCACTCTTGGTCAGCTCTTTAACCCTCTAGTCTACAGTACACCAAACCTATTTGACGAAAATAATCTACAAGCTCTCAACGCCTTGCAGCGCGCCTCGAGAGCTTGTAGATCTGTCGTTTTT
This sequence comes from Nannobrachium achirus, assembly GCF_963921795.1. Classification (NCBI taxonomy): domain Eukaryota; kingdom Metazoa; phylum Chordata; class Actinopteri; order Myctophiformes; family Myctophidae; genus Nannobrachium; species Nannobrachium achirus. Next base: position 57,750,328 of record NC_137833.1, read on the forward strand.
TGGCTGAAGTTCTCCTCAGAAAAGGGATGTCAGGGTTCAAGCGGACAGAGATTTGGCAGACCACCTGTAGCAACTCTGAGGACCCCTTAGTTAGGGGTCCCGGAGCCCCTGTTGAAGACCCCTGGTTTAAAGACTGCCTTAATGCTAGGGTACCTGCATGACCTCTTTAGCCACATTGTGTGATGTTGTGGTCAAACTGACCACTGAGCTTGACCTTGTGATTGGTTACTGCGGTCTCACCCACACAGCAGGGTTCCATCACCATGTGCTTTGTCTTGTTGCGACCGTAGATCGCAAGTTGACTATGAAAACCGGCACATCTTGTCTGCGTATCTCTGTCTGTCTGTCGGTCACGCCAGACACTGTGGTTCCCCTGACACATCACTGTGACATAACAGGTGATTTCACAGGTGACATATGTAAAAGTCCATATATGGGTATCCCCCAGAATCCCTTTTATGCCCATAATATGAAGATCCCCGATGTCATCGATAATACATCACTGGCCAGATGGCCAAGACATGGAGGGATCTCTATGTATGGGCATGAAAGGGATTGTATGTTGTGATGTCATGGGAACCACTCTAACAGAATCTCTTTTATGCCCATATATGGAGATCCCTGATGTCATCAATATTAAGCCCATATCTAACAGGACTTCATATGGGAATACCCAAATATGGAGGAAGACAGCCCATATCTGTGTGGCTGGTTCAGACAGGTATCTCCATGTATGGGCATAAAAGGGATGTACCATATACAGTACATGGATCTCCATATGGGTACCAGGGGTCTCCATATATGGGTATCTGATCCGATATACATCACTGGCTAGATGGCGAAAGGGCGAGGTCGCATGTCTTACTAGTAAGCTAACACGTTATGCTTTGTGTTTTCTATGATGACCATGTCTTGTTTATGTCTTGTTTATGTCTGTCTGTCTGTCTGTCTGTCTGTCTGTCTGTCTGTCTGTCTGTCAGGACGTGTTCTGGTGCCGACAACTGAAGGTGAGAATCTTAGGCTCCTGCCACACATCCACATTCACTTCCTGTTACACACAATCACATGCTAGCTAGGGCATTCACGAATAGTGATTTTTAGTATTCGAATTATTCTACCTCAAAGTATTCGAATAGTCGATTATTCGACAGGACTGGCCAAACTGTCACAAGAGGCAAACATTGTGAAAATAGCCGATCTACATGCTCACAACACCTCGCGTTGCTAAGTGTTGTGAGCATGTAGATCTGCTATTTTCACAATATTTATCTGTGGAACCGAGTCACATTAAATGTAATACCTACAATTCCAAGTGCTTGTCAGGGTGGTGGTCCCCAGTTCAAATATGTTTATTTTGGGGGTCACAGCCTAAAAAGGTTTGAGAACCCCTGGTATAGAGCATTAACAAATTCATTCACAACTCATTGACAACTCATTCTTATGACTTCCTAAGAATAGTGACTTTGATATTTGAATATTTGAATAATCGAAGATTTTGGTGAATGCCCTATCACATGCTTATAATCATAGACATTGGGCTCTGGGGCGTACAGAATGCATCGAGGAACCTAGGGTAATTGTCTCCACCAGCCGAAGGCAGGGGGAGAGTAGCACACACACTCCTTGGATGCCAATTCAGAACCTCTGCCCCACATTTTTCAAATGGCCCTGTTCTAGCGCCACCATGAGGACGATGTTTGCAAAACACATTTCTGTACACTACTCCTACAGATTTTGTCCAAAAATCATGCAAATCGGTAGACAGCATCTCTACAGTCATGTGATCGACACAGATCTGTCTGATTGTCCATATTCCATCCTGATTGGCTGATATTGGCTTTCAAAGTTTGTAAGATTGGTCCATTTTGGACAAAATGCCTCAAATCACAAACGCAGAGTGCAATTAACATGAAATCGCACACACACGTCCCCACTAGGCAGAGGAAGAAATGCCACTTAACATTTCTGAAATCAGCCTCATGGTGGCGCTATAACAGGCCGATTCGTGGTTTTACCTATAACTCCACCGATCAGTTTCAAACTTTGTAACGCACTCCCTAAAGGCCAAGGAAAAACCCTTTCCTTGCATTTTTCACATCAGCCTTTTATAGCGCCACCAGGAGGCCGACTTATGTAAGACACATTTTTTGGATATTACTCCTTCAGATTTTACCCAAAACTAACACAAATCAGTACACAGTATCTCTACATCAGGACGGATCTGTCCTGTATTCAATATTCCATTCTGATTGGCCAAGATTGGCCTCCAAACTTTGCAGGATTCATCCGCTTCAAACAAAATGCCTCAAATCAAACACAGCGTGCAATTGTAATGAAATTGTGCACGCACATTCGCAAAAGGCCAAGGTAGAAATTACACTAAGATTTGTGAAGAACACATGCCACCCTTTTTACATTGGCCTATTATAGCACCACCAGGACGCGTGGCTGGTGGAGACCTGTGCTTGGAAGAGCACTTCTAGTTGTAAACTATTTTAGACTTTTAAACTGTCTTACTTAAACTGCTTTAATTTTCACACTTAAAGTGCAATTCTTATTGGTTCATTGTCTTTTCATAGAACAACCTGCCATTCTAAGTTAACTGCATGTTTGTGTTTACAGAGATGGAGATCGCTGCCCTCTAGAGGAGAGAGAAGGAAGTACAAGTGTGTCCAATCAGCACAATGATGACTTAAAGGGCTATTAGACCACTTTGGTAGAGGTTTGGGTTTGTAGTTGCCTTGCCATTATGTAACTCCAAAGTTTATAATAATTGCTCCATTGATTAGAAATGTTTAATTCAAAATGTGACTTACATTGTACAAGTCAATGTAGGCTACTGACAGTGTAGAATAGCCTACTGTTTCCCTGGGTCGCGGTCAGCGCCGGTCACATTTTATGGGTCCCTTATTTTTGGTAGGACTATAGAGCCTTATTTTTTTAATGAAAATGTTCAACTTCCTGTTGATTTAGCTATTTTGTTAATAAGAAAATCCAAACTGGATCCGTGGATCTGTAATTGGATCTTCAAATTGTAAAATGTCAACAGGACGTTGACATTTTTATTAATACAAATTTCAAAATAAATAATTAAAAAAAACACACAAAAAAATGATTAATTGATTTAAAGACAGTTTAAGATTTAAAATATTTCTCATGTAGCTTACCTTAATTTGAATTCAAAACATTGAGCCTGAGAATAGATTGGTTTGATTATCATTTCCATTTCATTATTGTCCGTTGTCCAGACAATTAAGGCCTTGTTTTGTATTTAAAGACCCAATGAAATGACTATTTTGGGTATTTTATTTTGAAGTTTCAGTTTGAAAAGGAAGCCTGTGTGTTTCTGAACCTATCCGAGGGGACCAGCCCTTCAGGCGATGGGATTTAAAATCTGAGTAATGGGAGTAATGGGAGCCAGCAATGGGAAACAAACAGGTGAATGTAATCAAAGGTTCATTTATATTCAGAAACTCTATCTATGTCATCACTTTTTGAATTTCTGTTCACAGGAAGTAATTAAGAATGGCCTATAGGGACCTTTGATGTAAATATACACAAAAATTCTTTATTTTTTTTTAGGTATGGCCATATTATCACTACAGATATGCTCTAAAAGTGTGAAAAACATGTTTTTGATTTCACCCCGTCTTTAAACAATTACAAGCCTACATTAACATGAACATATTAAAATGAGGGTATAAAACAGAGATGTCAAACATACGGATCCGGCCCGCGAGGTGATTCAATCCGGCCCCAGGCTTGTAGAGCATAAATTTCTGAGCATTTAGGAAAAAAAAGTAAGTCTCTAGCCCATTCCTGTCCAGAGTTATGATTGTTTTAAGAACTGCAGGCTAACCAGCTGGTGGTGATTGAGTTGATTGATTGGAATGTTAACACATATGGTGCCAACCCCGAGTTTCCCGAGTTTGTATTGGTACTAGTGCTGTGCCAACCCCGAGTTTCCCGAGTTTGGGCCGTTTTTGAAAAAAAAAAAAAAATTTTTTTTCAAAAAAATTAAAAAAAAAAATTTTTTTTGGACCTCCAGAAATGTATTAGGCATGATCGCGATCGCGAAATTGCATGTTTAACCCCCATACCAACCCATTCTTTCAAACATGGCAGCCATGTTTGTTTACATCTGTAGAAAACATAATGGCTGATAAATCATGAATGCCTGCACGGATTTCCAAGCGGATTTTTTTGTTTGAAAGCTGTGAACAGCATCTACACACGTGGTGCATCATCTAGGCATGGGCGTGCACTTTTTACACACTTGCACAATGACATGGAAGTCTATGGTAACCATGGCAACGCGGGACATTGGCCGGAAAAAATCATTGCAACATAAGTGTGATCAGCTCTCTCTCTCTCTCTGATGTTAAGTGACCAGCTCCCTCTCTCTCTCTCTCTCTCTGAAGATTGCATTGCTAGGAATTGGCTATGAATAATACCTGAACGTACCTACAATATTCGAACTGTACTCAAAGATTACACATATTAGACATGGAAATTAATGTTGTTAAGAAAATAACTTATTTAACCCTTAAGTTCTGTTCAGATTCACTACACCTTCGTTCTGTTCGGGTCATTTTGACCCGGGGGATATTTGGTTTAAAAAAAACAACACTAATATAAATTTTAACTTAACAAATCATCCTGATACATTAACTTTGACTCAATACCAAATAATTCATATGATATATATGGTAAATGTTTGCATTTCTGCTTTGCTATATCACATTAAACACTGAATGAGCTAGGCGTTTTTACTGATTTAGCTGGAATTCATGTAAAAAAACTACTTTATTTAATACTGGGCAATATTGCTCATGCTTATAGGAAAAAATGAAAATCAGACAGGGGGGCTTCGGAAGGGGGGTGTTAGAAGGGGGGGGGGGCTGTGTGTCTGTGTTTTGGCACAATACTGTGTATTTCTGTGCATAATTATGTGCTTCCGGGTCAAAATGACCCGAACAGCACTTAAGGTTCAAAAAATATGAGGGGGGTGTAGCATGGGTGTAGTGCAAAAAAAATTTTTTTACACGTTCATCTCAGAAGAATCTTTAAGGCCAGTGAGTTTCAGGTGGAAAAAATTTAAACTTCTACCTTTTTTTTTCAAATGAAAATGTAAAACGGGTCAAAATGACCCGAACAGAACTTAAGGGTTAAAAAATATAATAATAATAAAATTTCAAAGTTTTATTATTCAGATATTTTCTGAATATGCCATTATTGTTCATTACTTTTATTCTTTTAATTATAAAATACAATAAAATAATTATTCTCCTGCATCAATAATATAATATAATAATATTTTAGCCATTTACAAATTATAGCAGAGACTATCAGGAATTGAATTATTCTATTATCAAATGGTTTATTATTATTGGCACTTCTTAAAGGAGTAGTTCGCCCAAATGCCATGGAGCCAATGTAGACTCATTCCTAAAACAGAAATTTGATTACAATAAATGCATGCCTATTGATTCCGGATGGGGACCCAAATGCATTTGGGTCCCCATCCGGAATCAATGGGGGGGAAGTGTACTATTATCACATTTTTGTCTTAGTAATGCGACAAATAAAATAAAAATGTATTATTGAACTCAAGTCTCCATGGCGTGAGTAATCAAAGAAAAAAAAAGTAATTTTGTGGGTGAACTACTCCTTTAAACAAATAGCATCTCTCGTACCTAACTGCAACTGTAACACCAATAATGAAAGTAGCTATTTTACTTAATAATGAACACAATTTGTAAAATGATTTACTGCTATACTGCTAGCTATAGCAGTGGCTAAGAGGACAGGAAGAAAAACAGAGCGAACATGTGCGCGAGTGTGCATGCCATCCGTTCCGTGACTGGTTCGGCCCTCATCAAGTCGCCTTTCATCCAATCCGGCCCTCACCCCAAAATGAGTTCGACACCACTGGTATAAAATAAGATAACAATTCATTTGATCTTCCGAGATGGCGTTCTCAGTACCAACTGCGGAATAGAGAGAATTACATTACATTGAATTACCAAGCCAACCATTAGCTTGGCTTTTCTGTATGTGAATGAGGCATGAGACAAAAGTAGGCTAACATTTTTCTATAGTGGCTGTCGGGTTGAGACCTTGTACGTCCAAAACCGAAATGGGAAATTAAATGTGTGTTAATCCAATGCAGGCCTAGTTATTTAGTCACAAGCCCTAATGAATTGAATACATAGGACCACAATGGAAACAAGCCACCAGGGCTTTTTGCACTGTTAAATCTAACCATGTCCTATGTACTTTATCTGGAGACTTTGAGCTGTAGGATATGTATTTTTTGCCATACATCAATAATAATTGTAGTTGGCATTTACCTGTGAAAGATGTTATGAAACATTGCCTTCATCTAGTGGCCAGCAAGGTACACTGCACCGCTAGAACAACGTCAACAGTAGCATAGTATTATTGTGCCTTTTTCTTTGTCCCCAAATAATTGAAAAAACGTGGTATGCTCACGTATCTGGAGAGAAGTATGAGTCACCAGAACCAAGGACGGGTGTTTTCGATGAATTATGGTTAAAATGGGGGATTTAAGTTAAAATGGGAAAATTTTAGGGGAAACAGGAATGGGGTTTGACTCCCTAATTATTATAATTTTTTCGCCAAGCCGCGTGGCTGGGACGGGCTAGATGTGGCCCTAAAGGGGCCCTTTGTGTCTGATAATGAATATCAAATATCTAAATAGTGAATCAAGCAACTTATAAACTGTCCAGGGTGTTCTGGTCTTGATAAAACACAGTGAGACCAACATCAGCAGATGACATTGCAGCCCAAATCATCACTGACTGTGGAAACGCCACACCGGCTTTCAAGGCATTTTGATTCCTCTCCACTTCTCTTCCAGACTCTGGGAATTTGATTTACAAATGAAATCCAAAATGGTCCTCATGTAAAAGGAGCCCCCCCCAACTGTATTGAGTGCATGCATTAACATACAGTACTTTTCAGAAGGTTGACATTACTGTATTATAAACCCCTTTTTTGATTGGTAATATTCTATTATTATTATGAGTTACTGGATTTTTTTTTGTTTTAATATTTCACTTTAAGTGTAATGAATTGGGGGACGCCGGTCAACAAAGTATATAGGGTTTAAGTGGTCATTTTACTGGGTTACTGTATTGATAAAAGTGAATCCACATTTTACTAACTAGTGACTAATCAAACACAGTGAGGACAGGGACAATAAGACTCTGAACCTTCTGTCATGTCTGCTTTTAATAGGCAGCTATAGTGAATTGCAGCATACTGTATACGGCACATTTTTCTACCTTTTCAATACATGAGGCATTTTCAAAGAGAAAAATATATTTTATCCACCATAGTATAATGTAGTATATTACCTAATAATACAATCTGTGATATTTCCTCATTCAACTCTCATACTGTGACATCCATACTCAAGACGAGTAGGGATTACTCATTACTGAAGTTCATATGAATGGATATTTGTATTAGTTATGGAAAGTAACAAATTACATGTTCTGAAAGTGCTGTAACTCGAGTACAATTTGTGTGGGATCTTCAATAATTTTTATGTTATCACAAAACGTGATAAACCATTTAAGACCTGCAATATACTTATTGTTTTTCAAAATAGCCAACAAGCTCACAAGGCGTCTCAAGCGACTGTAGATCAGCCATTTTCAAATATTGCTATACATTCTGAAACTTGTGAAATGGGACACTTTCCATAGCCTGTTTCCAGCGCATAGACCCGCCCAATCTCAGAGTGGACTGTTTCTCTGGTCTGGAATTGTGTTCATAATAAGTGCTTTCTTGAGCCGAAATTACAGCTCCTCCAATTAGCGCAGGGGGTGGGGGTGGGTTTAACGAATAGCCAATCCGTGCCGTCAAAGTCCCTCCCCTCCAGAAATTGCTCAAACAGGGCACAATGTCAGACTGAGTCTGAAATCAGGCTACACTTTCCATACTTTAATTATATTTTGATGTCAATATTTAGGCACTTTTACTCAAGTCAAAACTTAATACAGGACTTTTGCTTTTTATATGGAGCAGATCACAAATTCAAATTAGATTATAGAGATTGTTTATTTGCTTCTTTCAAAACCAAAACAAAACTATTGTTCAACTAACAGTTCTCTCCAGTATCAATACACAAAGAAAAAAATAAACAAAGATACAAATTCGTAACTGGAGCACAATCAAATTGAAGCTGATAAAACAAATAAAAAGCAATTTAAGCTAAATAATGGGTTCCTAAATAAAGCAAAAAAAGGGGGTTCCTGGTTTGATGAAATGGGTGTCCCACCTGAAAACATCTCAGGCAAAGCGATTTGATCGGCCTACAATTTTACTGTTACTGAACAAACACTGTATATCCATTTAACTTTGAACAAACTTCAACAAAAAAAATTATACTTACAGCACCATGAACTAAGGTTTTTTCTAGCCTTCCTCGTGTGTTGTTTCACATGACCCATACTAAGAGAGCTTTTACAAAAAAAAAAAATACACGCAAAGGGTTTTTCCGCTGCACCATAAACTAACAAACCTTTTTTCCTGTTTCACAAGACACAAGATTTGAAAGCCTTTACCACAAACTGTACATGCAATGGGTTTTTACACTGCTCCATACACTAACGTTTTTTTCCCTGCTTCATGAGTCCTCATGTGTTGTTTCACAGTATACATGTGACGAAAACATTTACCACAAACTGTACAAGTTAATGGTTTTTCCCCTGTATGAGTCATCATGTGTTGTTTCAAAGTGCTCATTTTAACAAAGCCTTTACCACAAACTGTACACGTATGGGGTTTTTCTCCTGTATGAGTCTTCATGTGTTGTTTCAAATTAGGCATTAGACCAAAGCTTTTACCACAAACTGTACACATATTGGGTTTTTCACCTGAATGAGTCACCATGTGTGACTTTAAACTCTTCATCCAACTAAAGCTTTTGCTACAAACTGTACATGTAAAGGCCTTTTCCCCTGTATGGATCGTTGTGTGTTTCTTCAGATCACCCTTTTGTCTAAAACTTTTTCCACACTCTGTACAACTGAACCTTTTATCCCCTGTATGAGTCATAATGTGTCGTTGCAAACTACCCATATGACCAAAGCCTTTACCACAAACTGTACACGTATGGGGCTTCTCACCTGTATGAGTCAACATGTGTGACTTTAAATTATTCTTACGATTAAAGCTTTTGCTACAAACTGCACATGTAAAGGCCTTTTCCCCTCTATGAATCGTTGTGTGTGTCTTCAGATTACATTTTTGTCTAAAACCTTTGCCACACTCTGTACAACTAAACCTTTTCTTCTCTGTGTGACTCCTCGTAGATTGAGTTTGTTTTGATGAGTTCAGATCCTGGGACAGCTTGTTACTTAAAGAGGATCTTTGTCCTTCCACACGTGTCTTGTGTGATCTCAGTGCTTTCACAACTGACTGACCTTCCCTGGTCTCCTCCCTCTCATCACCGTCTTCAGTGTCAGAGTCAGAACAGTGTGAAGAGAGGAGCTGGTTGTCAGTAGTTGGTGATGATGTTCTACAGTCCTCTACATGAGCTTGTGTTTTCATGTGTTCATTTGAGGTGCTGGCTACAGGCTCTGGCTCTCGGTTTTCATCATCATCATAATCTTCACTTCTCACTGCTAGTAATGTCAACTTTGACCCATCAGCCTCCTCTGCTCTTTGAAGAAGCTCCTCATGTTTCTCTTTACTTTGTGGAGGTTGTGGTTCCTCCTGGACCAGACTGGAGCTCCTCTCTTGCTCCTCTTTACACACAGGGCGGAGTGGGAGGTCTAGAAGGAGGAGAGAGGAAGTGACATCAGCACAGAGCGTGTTTTCTCTTTTAGTCTTTTGAATAATATTTCATTGTTTTTGTCATATTTTAGTCATCTGAAAAGTTTTAGTTTTAGTCAACTAAATATACGATTTTTTTGTCATAGTTTTAGTATGTGGCGCAGTCGGTAGCGCTGTCGTCTCACAGCTACAGTAGAAGGTCCTGGGTTCGATTCCCACCAGGGGACAGTGTGGGCGCTGGGGGCGTGTTCCCTCCTCCGCATCATCAGCGCCCACACCCTAGGTGGGGTTGGCGAAAGGGCCTTTTTGTGTGGAGATTGCATGTTCTTCCCGTGTCTCCAAGGGTAGCTACCCTCACACAAATATGCAGTAATCCTGGTCTCTATAATGCCTCCCCCTGGCTAGCCAGGGTGTATGATAGACGGGTAAGGAACCGGTTGGAATAAAGTGTTCCTTCCAATCGGGGAAGCATGGAAGCTCCCCCTGTCAGGTGATAAGAAGCGGCTTGCTCACTCCTCATGCACTGAAGGATGTATGATCTCAGTTCGGGGCCCTCCTCAGGTTGGCAGAGGGAGAGCAGAGCCCAGGATTACAGCTTAGGCAAATGGCACTGGGTGAAAATTTGTGGTTACAAAATTGTGTGATAAAAATCAACACTAATTATAACAATAATATTTTTTATTTTTTCATATTTTAGATTGTAATTAGAGAAAAGAAAAGATGAGTGTCAAAAATGTATTGGTTGCATTCTGTTCATCTTTGTAAAATACATTGCAGTGTTTACTCGCTGAGCGAGTGTGTTTGTATCTCACCACGGCGCGGCCACCGCTGATCCTAGTGGCAGCCCCCAGGGCAACCACGCTTCGTCTGTAGAGCGCATAAGCCGGCAATTTCTTTTTTACTATTTACACCAGCCCCCATAAGTAACATCTGCCCATGAAAGATTGCGGTGCATCTTAGGAATGGGCTTATTGTGTCTAAAAATACATATTTAGCCACTTGCATGCAAATCAAAATCGTTAAAAACACTAAAACAATAGAAAGAAGTAAATTAAAACATTTTAACACTCATCTTTTCACGACGCGCTGTGAGCTTGTAGATCGGCTATTTTTATGTTTACGAGTACATTTTGAATCCTGGACGTTTACTTGTAACAGAGTGATGCTACATCGCAGTATTAATATACTTCCAACATGTAACAAGTGTTACTTTCCACCACTGAGTCGAACAGCAACAGCTCTGCCCCACGGTCGAGACAGCAGCCGCATAGCGTTCTCTGCCACGGCATGTAAACACACGGTGGTTATTCGGCTTGGAGAGAGTCAACGGCCATTGAAAATACTAATATGATAAATCACCAAATACGAAGAAACTACCCTAAAATCTAAAGAACTGTATGACTTGTGAGTTGTGACTTGACTTGTGTTGTGAGAGAGAACCAGGAAGGAAACATAGGCACCACAGTGTAACTGTCTGTTGACAGAGTCTGGCTCTGCTCTTTCTCTCTGGCTGAAAGTAGCATACAGTGAAACCACGCCCCCCTTGATACGACTCTATATAAAACAAACGTTAATATTAATTAGATATGCCTACGTCATGTCACAGAAATGAAACAGAATGAGCTAATATTTAATGAGTGGCGCCAAAGATTTATTTTCTACACAAAAACTGGAAGTTCACAGAAATAGCTACAGAGACAGCAGAAAGCTCTGAAACCACAAGCATATGGGCCAATTGAAACATATCATCGCTCCCTATCACAAGTGACTCATTTATAAAATATACATTTATAGATAAAGTGATTTTGTGTTTCATGGCCCTTTAAGTCCCATTGTTTACGCAGACCGCTTGCCCCCAGTGTTTTTGTATTGTTCGTTCTTTTTGAGTTTAAGGTTTAGGAATAAGATTAGGTTTAGGCATAGTTTTACTGAAGTTATGTTTAGGAATAGATTTAGGCTTAAGCATAGTCTTACTGCTGATAAGTTTAGGGACAAGGTTAGGTTTAGGAATAGTGGTCGCTGGATTTGACCCGGGGGCGAGCATGTTTTAGGGCTCACATTCTTGTATTCAATAGAACACTACAAACTGATCCTGTACAACTTTACTATAGGTTTAAACCACAGTAAATAAAACAGTACATACCTATCCTGTACAACTTTACTATAGGTTTAAACCACAGTAAATAAAACAGTACATACCTATCCTGTACAACTTTACTATAGGTTTAAACCACAGTAAATAAAACAGTACATACCTATCCTGTACAACTTTACTACAGGTTGCATCGTTGCGTCAAACAGTCCACGTCCCTCGTCCGTCTCTCGCTGTTCCTCTGACATCGTTGAGTCCATCTCTCTAGACGTGGAAGACCTCTCCCTGTGATGCTCTGTGGAAATCACCAGTAGAAAGAACTTCTAGTTATCACTCAGCATCCTTATATACAGTAATACCATGACGTGATCAAATCAAACTATTGACGTTTACCATGTTTTGTTCAGTTGAAAGGTGCAGTCCTGATGTAAACAATTTAAAATAAATGTTTAATTGAATCTGGGATAAATAGACAATCTACAAGCTCAACATGTGGGACATTGTGAGCTTGTAGAAAGCAGCTAGTTGACAGTGCAGAGACATAATTGCCTTCCTTTGATCCATTAAGGAGGAGCTGTCAACTACTATCTGGCATCATCTGGACACAGACACACACACACCTTCTCTCCAAAAGCCCTTGAATATGATTGAACATGATTAAGGATTACTGTGATTATGGTAAGCTTACGTTTCATATCGCACTCACCATACCTGTAACTTTCACTAGTCCCCCAAAATATTTTTTTGAAAAAACAAAAACAACTAGAAGCAGTGCTCTTCCGAGCACAGTAATACAGTATCTGGCTTAAAGTCCTGTTCGCAATTTGGTGTTAGGGGAGTTTCTCACCTGAACTGAGTCAGTGGGTCCCTAGACATGAAAAATCACTGAGGTGCTCGTCCGCCATAGTGCCACGAATGGCGCAATGGCCAAATCAAATATGGCTGCCATCGGCTATGATGAAAATCCAACTTTTCTGTTTCTGGGTGTATAGGCACATGTAATACCTCTATTTGGACTACTTGTGGTGTGGGGAATTCATTTCTGATATTGTTTTGACCATTTTGGGTGATTTGGACCTCAAAAGGTCATGGTCAAGGTAATTTTGCTATTCCGAAGACCGTGGGCCATAACTTGGCCATTGTTAGGAGTAAAAACAGGTGCAGTAGGTCTAAATCAACTAATGCTGACATGTATAATTCATTTCTGACATTGTTTTGACCATTAAGGATCATCTTGTCTTTGAAATATCAATGTCAATGCCATTTCTCAAAAACGATTTTGTTCATTACTTGCACTTTTATAGTATTTTTTGTAAGTTTGTTACTATTTTATAGTAAGTTTGTTTTGTTTATAACAAAAGACATACTAGTGAGAAATACAACAAGTAAACATCCACATTTAACTTTAAAGGGGGGTTTAAAATGGGTGTTTAAATGAGCAAATAAGACTATTTACGAATAAAAGTGACAAATACAATTACACAACAAAATCACACACAAAATTAAAAAACAATTTCCCTCAAAGTGCACCATATTATGATTGTGTGCATGCAAGTTAGTATGAGGTGTTTTTACAGGATGGATTTGTCATTGTTCCATGGCAAAATATGATGCACAGAACTCCATCAGTGTCGAGTGTCTTGCTTCAGACATGGCAGGAGTGTACTAAAGTCAAAGTGCTCCTTCCATCCATCAGAGCTTGACATTGACTTTTTGAGGCAGTTGTCCTTTGGACAAGTATATTTCCCATTCACTTGTCCGGGGTCAAAAGTCACTTGTCCGGATAAAAATGTCATACATTGAAATAATAACAAAAGGACGGCTAATGACCCCCCTTGTCCTTCCACTCCATTTATAGTAAGTTTGTTTTGTTTATAACAAAAGACATACTAGTGAGAAATACAACAAGTAAACTTCCACATTTAACTTTAAAGGTGGTTTTTAAATGGGTGTTTAAATGAGCAAATAAGACTATTTACGAATAAAAGTGACAAATAAAAAACAAAATCACACACAAAATTAAATAACAATTTCCCTCAAAGTGCACCTTATTGTGATTGTGTGCATCCAAGATAGTATGATGTGTTTTACAGGATGTATTTGCCATTGTTCCATGGCAAAATATGATGCACCGATATCCATCAGCAAGGCAGCCATATCCTCGAGTGTCGAAGTGTTCCTTGCATCCATTCATGTTCCATTGGTTGTAGTCTTTCCTCAGGTTCCTTGGCTGTTGCAAGCAGGTGGCAAGAGGTGCCTTGTTGGTCTCAGCAGTTGTACTTCTCTGCTACCAATGCTGTGTCTTGTTCTGTCAAGGTCTTTGCCTCTCCAAAGTTTGTTAGATATTGTATTCGGTCAGAAGCCATAGCTGCATGCTTAGTCCCCAGTCATCTCCAGTTTCCAAGGCATATGTCCCCTGATCACTGTCTTGGCTAGTGGTGCTCCAAGATGCTTGATGCTGTAGAAGCATGTGCCGCTGCACACCTAGTGCCATACTGCTACCAGATCTACTTAATCCCCAGTGCTTGGAAGTATCACTACGATAACTCTCTGGGGTCCACTCATAATCCTGGCGACCCATTATTCCCTCCATTAGGTTAGGGTTATGGGTAGGTTTAGTTATAATAGGGCCAGTTGACTCCACATGTACCAGCAGCTTGGTGACAGCCTCCTCAATCTAGTTCAATCTTTGGGATCTCTTCACCTCCAGCCCCTTTTGCAAGGAGCCACTCATTATCATCAGAGATAACAGAGTCGACAGACACACCCATCCCTCATCAACTTTACAAATTCTGGTTGTCTGAGGAGAACAAACAGCTCTCCAGCTGTGTGTTCGGAATGTGGTGTCCATTCAAGCTTGTGGAGATGTAGGTAGAACGGCTGCTTTGGAATCTGAAGGTTCCAGGGTCGATTTCTGGCTCCTCCTGCTTATTTGTTGAAGTATCCTTAAGCAAGACACTGAACCCCTAACTGCTCCAGATGAGCACCTTGCATGGTTTCATGGTGTGAATGTATGTGTGAATGTGTGTGTTAATGGGTGAATGTGAAATACATTGTACAGCGCTTTGGAGAAGAGCGCTATATACTGTAAATGCAGTCCATTTACCATTATCAGCTGTTGTCTCTGTTGATGATGTCGCTAGTGGAGAAGAGATCGCAGACATCTTGAATAGGATTGGGGAGGCTGACACCTGGTGTCTGTACAGCCTCCATTATAACTAAGCCTATCCCTAACCTTCACTAACCTAATGGTCAGAATAATGGGATGTCAGAACTATGAGCGGACCCCAGAGAGTTGTTGTCTCCTTCACATTACTGCTATACTACACCCCATATTTCCAAGCACTGGGGATGAAGGAGAGCTGGCAGCAGTATGGCACTGGTTAGACTCACTTCCACTGCATCAAGCAGTCTCATCTTGGAGCACCACTAGCCAAGACAGTGATCAAGGCACATATGCCTTATAGACAGGAGATGACTGCATTGGCCAGGTGAGGATTAAACATGCAGTTATGGCTTCTGACCGAGTACAATATCTACAAACTTTGGAGGCAAAGACCTTGACAGAACAAGACACAGTATTGGTAGCAGAGAAATACAACTGCTGAGACCAACAAGGCACCTTTCTAGCGCATTTCTTGCCACCTGCTTGCAACAGCCAAGGAACCTGAGGAAAGACTAGAACCAATGGAACATGGAACATGGCATGACATAAAGGCTTGTCCTGTTGTCCGGGACAAGTGCCCATACTATGGAGTGGAGGGACAAGGGGGGTCATTAGCCGTCCTTTTGTTATTATTTCAATGTATGACATTTTTATCCGGACAAGTGACTTTTGACCCCGGACAAGTGAATGGGAAATATACTTGTCCAAAGGACAACTGCCTCAAAAAGTCAATGTCAAGCTCTGATGGATGGAAGGAGCACTTTGACTTTAGTACACTCCTGCCATGTCTGAAGCAAGACACTCGACACTGATGGAGTTCTGTGCATCATATTTTGCCATGGAACAATGACAAATCCATCCTGTAAAAACACCTCATACTAACTTGCATGCACACAATCATAATATGGTGCACTTTGAGGGAAATTGTTTTTTAATTTTGTGTGTGATTTTGTTGTGTAATTGTATTTGTCACTTTTATTCGTAAATAGTCTTATTTGCTCATTTAAACACCCATTTTAAACCCCCCTTTAAAGTTAAATGTGGATGTTTACTTGTTGTATTTCTCACTAGTATGTCTTTTGTTATAAACAAAACAAACTTACTATAAAATAGTAACAAACTTACAAAAAATACTATAAAAGTGCAAGTAATGAACAAAATCGTTTTTGAGAAATGGCATTGACATTGATATTTCAAAGACAAGATGATCCTTAATGGTCAAAACAATGTCAGAAATGAATTATACATGTCAGCATTAGTTGATTTAGACCTACTGCACCTGTTTTTACTCCTAACAATGGCCAAGTTATGGCCCACGGTCTTCGGAATAGCAAAATTACCTTGACCATGACCTTTTGAGGTCCAAATCACCCAAAATGGTCAAAACAATATCAGAAATGAATTCCCCACACCACAAGTAGTCCAAATAGAGGTATTACATGTGCCTATACACCCAGAAACAGAAAAGTTGGATTTTCATCATAGCCGATGGCAGCCATATTTGATTTGGCCATTGCGCCATTCGTGGCACTATGGCGGACGAGCACCTCAGTGATTTTTCATGTCTAGGGACCCACTGACTCAGTTCAGGTGAGAAACTCCCCTAACACCAAATTGCGAACAGGACTTTAAGCCAGATACTGTATTATGACTGGAATAATACTCGGATAGATAATCCAAGGTAAAAAAAAATCACAACAAACAAATTAACTGCTGCAGGCTACGAACCGCTTAAAGTTTGAAGAAGTAAACACAGACAGTGTAGTTGGTTGGTTGGTTGGTCAGTGACAGTGAGTCTTATTATCCCATAGCCCGAAGGGGCAGTCAGCTTGGTGGTTGGTTGTTGTTGGTTGTCATGGCGATTTTACCACCAAATCGGTGGACGATCTGCTCTGTACTTGCCTGGCTTCTGCACTCTGTCTGCGGTACTGTAGGTACTTGTCGTGCCCATGCATGCTGTGGTTCTATTTGGAGGTGGTTGGTTGTTGTCAGTGTTGACATCACGAGTTCACGGGTAATCACGACCAAGATTTTTAGAAGTTATATATATAATAATACAAAATAATGATGAAAAAAAAAAATATATTTTTTTTTTTTCAAAAAAAAAAAAAAAAAAACATTTTTACCCCCCAAATTTTTTTTCGGGGTGAGTGAGAAGTGTGGGCACGGCGTACCCCCGCGTGCCCCCCCCCCACTACATCCCTGGACCTTGTACCAGTGAACTGTACCGTCATGAAACTGTATCTGTGTAGTGTAGGCTGGATTAATGTGTATTTTCATACATTTAACCACTTGAACTGTCAATACCTACCAGTCTGCCACCCTTTTCCCCTCTACACCAAACCACTGTGCCAAAACATAGCCGATCTACAAGCTCACAACGTCTCGCGCTTGTTCCACTAAGATCAAATGATTATAATGTTTGCAAAAAAACATTTGGCGGCCCCCCTGTAGTAACTCTGAGGACCCCCTAGGGGTCCCGGACCCCCTGTTGAAGACCTCTGTTCTATGCCTTTTGCAAAGGGGGCCAAATTAAAAGAATATATATTAAAACACCCAAGGGCCGACTATATGTCCTGATAAAATGTACAGTCAGACCATAACAAAGTCTCATATAGCCTACATATGCATCGCAATTACAATATCATCAATATTTAATATCAATGGTCTTTTGTCAGGTGTTTGCTCTGAACAAAAACACAAATAACTCACATTACCAAATGTAACCAGACGTGCAAGGTAAAAAACACAATAAAATAGTGTTTCTTTGACTCCTTCAGAATGAGACAACATGCAGGGAACAAGGAATCCTACTATAAAATATTCTTATTGGACGGTGCTGGAACAAGGAATCCTACTATAAAATATTCTTATTGGACGGTGCTGGAACAAGGAATCCTACTATAAAATATTCTTATTGGACGGTGCTGGAACAAGGAATCCTATATAAAATATTCTTATTGGACGGTGGAACAAGGAATCCTACTATAAAATATTCTTATTGGACGGTGCTGGAACAAGGAATCCTATATAAAATATTCTTATTGGACGGTGGAACAAGGAATCCTACTATAAAATATTCTTATTGGACGGTGCTGGAACAAGGAATCCTACTATAAAATATTCTTATTGGACGGTGCTGGAACAAGGAATCCTACTATAAAATATTCTTATTGGACGGTGCTGGAACAAGGAATCCTATATAAAATATTCTTATTGGACGGTGGAACAAGGAATCCTACTATAAAATATTCTTATTGGACGGTGCTGGAACAAGGAATCCTACTATAAAATATTCTTATTGGACGGTGCTGGAACAAGGAATCCTACTATAAAATATTCTTATTGGACGGTGCTGGAACAAGGAATCCTACTATAAAATATTCTTATTGGACGGTGCTGGAACAAGGAATCCTATATAAAATATTCTTATTGGACGGTGGAACAAGGAATCCTACTATAAAATATTCTTATTGGACGGTGCTGGAACAAGGAATCCTATATAAAATATTCTTATTGGACGGTGGAACAAGGAATCCTACTATAAAATATTCTTATTGGACGGTGGAACAAGGAATCCTACTATAAAATATTCTTATTGGACGGTGCTGGAACAAGGAATCCTACTATAAAATATTCTTATTGGACGGTGGAACAAGGAATCCTACTATAAAATATTCTTATTGGACGGTGCTGGAACAAGGAATCCTATATAAAATATTCTTATTGGACGGTGCTGGAACAAGGAATCCTATATAAAATATTCTTATTGGACGGTGCTGGAACAAGGAATCCTACTATAAAATATTCTTATTGGACGGTGCTGGTGGGACGTTTAGAATACAATTTAGGAATGAAGCTGTGGGCCGTATAACATTTGTCATCAGGCCGTATTTGGCCCCCAGGCCACACTTTGGACACCCCTGCTCTATGCACAGCAGCAGCCATATTAGGCCTCTTCCTTTATATATATATATATATATATATATATATATATATATATATATATATATATATATATATATATATATATATTAGGGCTGGGATGCGATTAAAATTTTTAATCTAAATAATTACAGGCTCTGTGATTAATTAATCGCAATTAATCGCATTGTAATCGCACATAGATATTTGACCTGAGAAGCTTTTTTTTTTCAAGTAAAACACATTTTGTTGTGCGAGTGAATCAACAAGTGAGTTTTAAATCTAAATTTCACATCCACTGGGCCAAGCAAAGCGCTCTGATCGGCTACTTCTCCCTTTGCATTTGTTGTCTCTTCTTGGTTGGTGCATCGCTATGATCGGTATGCCCGAAACTGAAGGTTCTGTGGTGCAAAAACTAAGTGTGATTAAAATACATAATTATTTTTAATCGCGTTAATTTTCTGCAATTAATTAATCGGTTAAAGTCCCAGCCTTAACACATCTGCCGCCTTACACGTTTATAAACGTTCTATTTTGCCCAGCTATCTACCGCCTTACACGTTACTGTACGTTCTACCGTTTTTGGCCACTGGGGGGCACTGTTCACTAATATATGAGACAGCAATGTGTTCACAGCTCTTTGGGCAGCCTGTGATGCTGATAAAAAATTATAAAAATGTTATTCATGTAATCAGCTTTCTGCACACCTTCTTCAAGATGGCTGCCAAAATGGCCACCATCCACATGCTGTAATTGTTTGTGTGTGTTAATCTAAAAATAGATTTTTCTTGGGGTTGATTATATTTTTCTGCCAACTGCAAGGGGGCAATGGACATCTTCTGAGAGCTTATTTTTTTTCAAAAAATGTTTAATTTTTTTTTTTTTTTTCATTTTAATTTTTTGTAAAAAGCCGGGCAGTACTAAGATAGATTTTTTTTAACCCTTGGCAGGCATTGTGTTAATATATACATATATTTTCCTTTTCCTTGGACATGCTTTAGACCAGGGGTCTTCAACGTTTTCAGGCCAAGGACCCCTTAGTTAAGAGAGAGGTGAAGCAGGGACCCCCACAACCTGTTCATGAATTCCATACATTTTCATTGTTTGACAGCACAATCATCAGTGTATTTTGGATTCATGTCAATTTGTGTTTTCATATATTAAATCACTTGAAACCGAAACTTGTCCTTTCACTTTGTACTTAGTCGGCTTTTTTCCCCTCTACACCAAAACTCTTTGCCAAAAATAGCCGATCTAAAAGTTCACAATGCCTCGCAGCGTTGTGAGCTTGTAGATCTGCTATTTTTCGCTACAGTTCTCAGAATATGGACACTACGGTTCAAGTTGTTAATATAAAAAGGATTCGAAATTTTTAAGGACCCCCTGTAATAACTCTGAGGACCCCCTAGGAGTCCCGGACCCCCTGTAATAACTCTGAGGACTCCCTAGGAGTCCCGGACCCCCTGTTGAAGACCCCTGCTTTAGACGTATTATTCGTGATTTGTTTGAATGAACTGGATCATCTTGACATTCAGGAGTTGGTGATTCTGTGAGTGAAACATAAAAGCACTCAGCAGTGTTCCCTAAAATGAAGCTCATATTTGAACAGTTTGATGAATATGTTTGTGCATTGGTTTTCAAACTGATTCATTTCAAGGAGACCCGTTTTGATATGCATTAGATTAGGCCATGGGTCCCCAATAACAATACATAACCATAAGGGTCCATTTGGTTCCATTTGTACACTCTCAGAGTTACAGAGCTGTAAGGGTCCATTTGGTTCCATTTGTACACTCTCAGAGTTACAGACCTGTAAGGGTCCATTTGGTTCCATTTGTACACTCTGAGTTACAGACCTGTAAGGGTCCAGTTGGAGCCCTCTGACAGTGGTTCTCAAACCTTTTCATGTCAAGGACCCCAAATGAATGAATATAAAATAACATTTCTATAAATGCAAATTAATGTATATAACATATATATATATATATATATATATATTAAGGCTGGGACTTTAACTGATTAATTGCGATTAATTAATTACAGAAAATTAACGCGATTAAAAAAATTAACTCATTTTAATCGCACATAGTTTTTGCACCACAGAACCTTCAGTTTCGGGCATACCGATCATAGCGATGCACCAACCAAGAAGAGACAACAAACACAAAGGGAGAAATAGCCGATCAAAGCGCTTTGCTTGGCCCAGTGGATGTGAAATTTAGATTTTAAAAAGTCACTCGTTGATTCACTCGTACAACAAAATGTGTTTTACTTGAAAAAAATGCTTCTCAGGTCAAATATCGATGTGCGATTAAAATGTGATTAATTGCGATTAATTAATCAGAGCCTGTAATTAATTAGATTAAAACTTTTAGTCGTATCCCAGCCCTAATATATATATATATTATATAAATGCACACCCCCTGGAGAAGATATTAAAAACTTTGTTCAAAAATGGCAGATGTACAAGCTCACCGCGTGTCACAAGCTTGTAGATCTGCTCTTTTTTAATAGCCACCATCCATAATAAAATGGGTAAAAATGATTGTGAGGCTGTATATTAACCAATTTTGCTGGGGACCCCCTGGAACCCCCTCCAAGGACCCCTGGGGGTCCCCGGACCCCATTTAGAGAACAACTGTGTTCATAAAAATAATATGGTAATAATATTGTTACAATAATGATTGATTGAACACGGTAAAACCTTTATTTGACCTCTGTTTATTAAACAATGATATTAATCCATGTTTCAGTGTTGATTAAACAATGATATTAATCCATGTTTCAGTACAGAGGTGATACAGTGACCATGACGATTTCATGGAACAACTCTTTCACACATCCAGCGGTTAGTGACATAACATGCTTGGTCACCCCATCCTCTAGAAGACCCTCCTGCATTAATATAGTAAACACAGTCAAAGCCTCCTTTACTGTCAGTAGGATGACCAGCATACCAGAACCTGTAGAAATAAACAACATGTCATTCATTACATTACATTTACAATGATTTATTTGATCTCTAAATGTTTAGTTTTTAACCCCTTAAACCCTGGAATCTCTATTTGGGTCATGTTACTATAGATGAACATATTGTGAAAAAGTGTTTAATCCTGACCTCAAATGATAATGTAGATACTATTTATATATAAATGAACTGTCTGTCTGTCTGTCTGTCTGTCTGTCTGTCTGTCTGTCTGTCTGTCTGTCTGTCTGTCTGTCTGTCTGTCTGTCTGTCTGTCATCATAATGGTCTGTGTACATTAACTGTTTGTGTAACTTACTGTCTGTACACCAACTGTCTGTCTGCACGCACCAACTGTGTGTGTGTGTGTGTGTGTGTGTGTGTGTGTGTGTGTGTGTGTGTGTGTGTGTGTGTGTGTGTGTGTGTGTGTGTGTGTGTGAGTGAATGAATTAATTTTTATTTTCGTGTCTTGTCAAAAAGACCCATCCCTTATGGGATTATAAGACACCAAACATGAATTAACAATACAACATTCAATCACTGGAGAGTGGAGACTGCACAACAATAATAATACAAAGAAAAGAAAATGCCAAAACAAAATAAATATACCTCACATGTTTTCTTTCTCCGTTTGTCCCATGCTTTCTCTAAATATTCTGCCAGTGCAAATTTATCTTGTGTTCAAAAATCCAACCAAGTCTCTCTGCGTCACTTGACCATATTAAATCTAGGTTTTTACACTTAGTAAACAGTCTTTGACGTAGCTCATGATACAAAGGGCAGTAGAACATAAAGTGGAACTCATTCACAATATAATTTATGTCACAATAAATACAAACCCTCTCTTCCTCCACTACTCCTCTATATCTACCAGTTTCAATAAATACAAACCCTCTCTTCCTCCACTACTCCTCTATATCTACCAGTTTCAATAAATACAAACCCTCTCTTCCTCCTCTACTCCTCTATATCTACCAGTTTCAATAAATACAAACCCTCTCTTCCTCCACTACTCCTCTATATCTACCAGTTTCAATAAATACAAACCCTCTCTTCCTCCACTACTCCTCTATATCTACCAGTTTCAAGGTGCAGGGGCAACCATCCCAGAAGAGAGTTGGGCACATAGACATCTTTGTCTTTTGGATAATGGAGCACAAACATACTTTTCACAAGCATAACTGCTTTTTTTTGGTTTGTGCAACATATCCTGGGACCATTTGTTCTGATATATACTAGGGGTTGACCAATATGGGATTTTCATATTCGATCTCGATATCGATTTGTTGTGATCAAAGAGGCCGATAACCGATATTAAGAACCGATATGCATTTCAAGTATAAAACAGACAAAAAAATACCCCAATTTGAAATAGTGGATAAGTGGTTAATTAATTTATATATTGTTCCCATCCTAAATGTTTTAGAGGCTCACATCTAGTCGCCGCATCACCCTAGAATATAGGCTCTATGCTAATATTTGTCATTATTTAAAGTTATACCATGTAACTCTTTTTTATAAAACAAATCTTAAAATTGTCCTAACTGTTAAATCGCTAAAGTTTTAGAACACCCACTCCGTTATTTTCAGCTTCTAAAGCCTTCTCTTAATATGTTTTCTATGAGCCGTGAGGGGGGTAGAATTTCACGGAAAAATTACGTCATCTGCATCATCTGTATACGTTGTGTATACGTTGGCCAATCACATCGCGGATCATACACACATGACACACTACCGGCCAATCACAGCGTATCTGCCGTATCTTCAGGAAGTAGCTTCCCTCAGCTACAGTGTTTACCATGGTGAAGGATTCTTAACCTCTTAATCCCCAAATCCTGGCCAGAAAATTACGTTCTATACCCCTCCACGGATTCGTATCATCGTGGTGGTTTGCGGCGCCGCTCCGGTGCTCCGCGGCGGTGGTCCGCGACGACTCCGGGCGAAAAACGTCCGAAAAAAGCAATACCGCTACTGACCACTAGTTTAGCAACTTACACTGTATAGCTTTAACACATTTATTATTATATACTTATTATTAGCCTATTATTAATGAAGGTAAAGTCTTACGTTGGTGAGGTCAGAGGTGTTCCATCAACCCATTTATAGGATCCTTCTCTGTCTCTGTCAGTCAAACCAATCCACACAGCGTCTGTGTCCCTGTAAATAACAGGGTCAACAAGGTCCTGGAAGAAAAGCTTCTGGTTACTTAAAGCTACAATCAGTACGTTTTATGCCTCATTCACACTACGAAAAGCCAAGCTAATGGTTTGCTTGGTAATTCAATGTATTCTCTATGCAAACCAGCTTTAAAAATTTCCAAGCTTTTTTCCAGCTTGGAAATTTTAAAAGCTGGTTTGCATAGAGAATACATTGAATTACCAAGCAAACCATTAGCTTGGCTTTTCGTAGTGTGAATGAGGCATTAGAGGTGGGCAACGATTAATTTCTTTAATCGTGATTAATCGCACTCCAATCCTGGAGTTAATCGTGATTAATCACGATTAAAATGGCTCCTTTGAAGTCTGCCAAAGGCATTCAAAATATGTGTGTGCTACATAAATAATGACCAGAAGTAAGTCCTTGAGAACGGCTTTCTGTTTATTCAATTAAACATGAAGCTCAAGGTGCAAACAACCTTGGTCTTGTCGAGGTCTCCTTTGGGAAGCATTGGACATGCATGCAACTCGTTTTGTGTTGGTAATGACAGCAGTCAAAACGTGAAAGGCTTGAAAACAAACTTTTTAGGGCACTCTCGAGCTCGGACACAGAACGTCCATGCAGTGATCTTAGTAACTGTTAACAATTGAATATAGGAAAGCTGACGTCTCATTATCAAAACTAGCACAGCACACAGGTGCAGCCAATGACAGTGTGACATTAACATGCACATTGAAGTGAACAGACAGACTTTAGCCCCTCCACGACCAGGCGTTCCAGAGCTACGGTGTTTTTTGCGAAAAGAGCCGATCTACAAGCACTGCTCCGGGCCGCCAGGGGGTCCCCGACCGGGGGTCCGCGGAGCCGCTGCCTATAGACAATACATAGCTTGCTCACTATGTAGATCCAGCTCCCAGACCCAACTTTGAGAATAGCGATTAACGATATTTTTTTTACCGCAGGTTATATTGTTAACTCTGATATCGGCCCAGCTATAATATATATATATATATATAAAACCAAGCTATAATGACTAAAACTAAGACTTATGGCGGCGAATTAGCGAAAGCGACGTGAATAAGCGAATAAAAAAGGCGAAGAATTCGCGATTCGCCTTTTCCATACACACCAAAAAGCGACGAGAATAGGTGTATAATATTCGCTTAATTCGCCTAAAAACGAGGGGGTGATATCTGCCTGTAGCCACAGGAGAAAGGAGAAGAAATAGAGAGGAGAGAGGAGAACGGAGCCGTGGAAACAAATAAAACAATAGAAACTGCCGGGCTACATCGTCAAGTGATGATGACCTGGCCGTGGTTGTTAGCCTATTAAATAATAAAAAGAAAAAGAAGAATAGAAGTCTTCACTGGCGCACACAACCCATCACATCACAGAAGAGACAACACTCGTTCACCGTTCCCTCCGCTCTCTGTTCCAAGGCAACTCGCAGCAGCGGTGTAAAGTAACTAAAAGTACATTTACTTGAGTAGCCTGTACTTGTAGGTATTTGTACTTGAGTCCAATTCCCAGTACTTTCCTTCTACTCCACTACATTTCGGATCCTATTGTATTTAATACCCAGCGATTTATTTTAAAACATTAGTCTTTTTGCATATAAATTAACAATAAACCATGCTTTTACCAGTAGACATTCGAGTACTTTTTCCAAGCAGCCACACAGACGAGAGACACGGAAAAGAAACACCGTTCTCCTCGGCCTCAATGCAAAGGGACGGTCCCTCTACCGTGCTCTCTCTCTCTCTTTAAGTAGGATAAATTGAGCTTGATTTAATACAGAGAGAGAGAGATTCGCTATTCGCCAATTCGCCGGCGGTGTGGACGGAGCTTAAAGGTCCGTACTGTACATACTGAGGGCGAATTGGCGAATAGCGAATTAGCGTATAATTCGCCTTTTTAAAAAAAAAACTTATAAAGTCAATGGAAGCATCCACACCAAACGCGAATTT
Organism: Nannobrachium achirus; assembly: GCF_963921795.1. Classification (NCBI taxonomy): domain Eukaryota; kingdom Metazoa; phylum Chordata; class Actinopteri; order Myctophiformes; family Myctophidae; genus Nannobrachium; species Nannobrachium achirus. Next base: position 57,776,408 of record NC_137833.1, read on the forward strand.
CAAAGGCGAATTCCTCTCTCTCTCTGTATCAAAGTAAGCTCTCTTTACCCTATTTCAAGAGAGAGAGAGAGAGAATGGTGGAGGGACCTTCACGTTGCATTGAGGCCGAGGGGAACGGTGTTTTTCTCCTTTTCCGTGTCTCTCTGTGTGGCAGCATGGCTGCTTGCAAAAAGTACTCGAATGTATTACTGGTAAAAGCATGGTATGTTTTAGGCTAATTTATAACTGCAAAAAGACTAATGTTTTAAAATAAATCGCTGGGTATTAAATACAAAAGGATCCGAAGTGTAGTGGAGTAGAAGGAAAGTACTGGAAATTGGACTCATCTACAAGTACAGGCTACTCAAGTAAATACTTTTAGTTACTTTCCACCAGCTGCTGCGGGGACCTGCCAGTATGCTGGGACACGGGCGGAGTAGGAACGGTGAACTCTCTGCTCCCCTTCCCCTCTCTCTCTCTGGCCAAATGCACTGCATGCAGACTCAGTGAGGCGATATAATACGAAGAGCGCACTGTCTCGCAAATAGGGAGCGCGTGTACTATTTGTTTCCCTGGACCCTGTCTCCGTTCTACTCTCTCCTCTCTTCTCTTCTCCTTTCTCCTGCGCCAGAGGCAGATAATCACCCCCTCGTTTTAGGCGAATTAAGCGAATATTATACGCATATTCGCGTCACTTTTTGGTGTGTATGGAAAAAGGCGAAACCCGAATTCTTCGCCTTTTTGGTTCGCTTATTCACGTCGCTTTCGCTAATTCGCCGGTCTGGACAGAGCTTAAATATAATGACATTTTCATCAAATAAAACTAGACAAAGATCAAAATGTGCTGACAAAATCTACACCACACACACACACACACACACACACACACACACACACACACACACACACACACACACACACACACACACCTGTTTCTCTTGGCTGTTTATGATCATCAAGTCAGCTTGTCTGGCTTTACAGAATCGTCTGCTTTCAGCCCAGGTTTTCTTCTCAGTAGAGTAGTAGAAACACACTCCATCAACATCATCGTATGTAAAACCATCAGTCTCTAAAAACATAAAGAATAAAGTTTGTCACGCCAGCGTTTTGTTCTCTCCATTTGCTCAGATTAATGATAAACTAGAAGCAGTGCTCTTCCGAGCACAGGTCTCCACCAGGCCAGGCGTCCTGGTGGTGCTACTGTATAATAGGCCAATGTAAAAAGGGTGGCATATGTTCTTCACCTTAGACCTTTCAGTGGGGCGGCATAGCTCAGGGGTAGAGAAACCGTTATTAGAGCACGAAGGGTTCCCGAAGGGTTCCCAGTTCGAATCCGGGCTCCCCCTGAGTTAATGTCGAAGGGTCCTTGGGCAAGACTCTGAACCCCACATTGCTCCCGGTGAGCAGGTTGGTGCCTTGCATGGTTTCCTCCGCCACCGGTGTATGAATGTGTGCGTGAATGGGTGAATGTAATGCATAATCTCTGTAAAGCGCTTTGGATAAAAGCGCTATATAAATGCACCATTTACCATTTATGACAATCGGACACTGCATGCATGATTTGAGGCATTGTGTTCCAAAAATATGTTTTGCTAATGTCTACCTGCTGGTGGCGCTATAACAGGCCAATGTGAAAAGGGTAGCATTTGTTCCTTGATATAGTGGGAATATGTGTGGCAAATCTCACGGTAATCGCAAGCTACGTTGATGATTTGAGGCATTTTGTTCAAAAACGGAGCAATCCTGGAAACTTATTAAGTGTGCCTGCCATGCAAAGCAATGGCAAAACACTTATTGTAATCCGCCATACTTAAGTAAGTAAGTAAGTAAGTAAGTCAGTCATGTTCTTGCAAATTTCGGCACGTAATAACTGCCGCACGATTTACGCCACCGCCGCAATATATACATCAAAATGTGCGGTTCGGCCGGGAATGGGGTGCTATTACTTTTCTTTCCGATCCGCGTTACCATTGCGACGTAATTCGCAAAAAACGACGCCCAAAAACCCCATTGACTTAGAATGGGGGAAATTTCGGCACGTAATAACTGCCGCACGATTTACGCCACCCACGCAATATATACATCAAAATGTGCGGCTCGGCCGGGAATGGTGTGCTATTACTTTTCTTTCCGATCCGCGATACGATTGCGATGTAATTTGCAAAAAACGACGCCCAAAAACCCCATTGACTTAGAATGGGGGACTCCGAAAAAAAAACAGAAACTTTGGCGCCACATAACTCTGCCATACTTTTGCCTAGCAACGTGATTTAAACTTTAAAATGCACACACAACTTTGGTCTTTTTCCGGCCAATAGGGATGAGCTGTAATTGATTAAGCCCCGCCTAGTCTCGCGTAGCCAGACAACTATGCCACAATCTCTGAATGCTGTCTGGAACAGCAGCTCCCGAACGGCGAGTATCGAAAACGGGCATTAACGTTCAAAAACATATATTTTAAAATGTCATTTCTGCTAAGCAGCAAGCTAAACACGCTTATATGATTTTTATGTATATATTGATAAATGTATGTGATGTGAGACGGAAACGGAAGTGACGTGGGGGCTTCACTTCCGCTCTCATCTCGCACTCATCATTTCTTCCCCGGTCTGCCAGACTGTATGCTGGGAGCATTTGACCAAATCGCGGAGGCAACCGTCTGGCCACGCGAGACTAAGCCCCGCCCCCTCTGTAACAGGAAGTGTCCTTCGCCAAACAGGAAGTGCCTCTATAACTCATGAACCGTTTGTCGTACAGACTTGCGGCTGGTGTCATATTTTTTTTTTTTCTCAATTTTTTTTTCTCAAAAAAATTTTTTTTTCTCAAAATTTTTTTTTCTCAATTTCTTTTTTCTCAAAATTGTTTTTTCTCAAAACATTTTTTTTTCTCAAAATTTTTTTTTCTCAAAATTATTTTCTCAAAAAAAAAAATTCTCAAAATTTTTTTTCTCAAATTTTTTTTTCTCAGATTTTTTTTCTCATTTTTTTTTCTCAAAAATTTTTTTTTCTCAAAATTTTTTTTTTCTCAAAATCTTTTTTTCTCAAATTTTTTTTTCTCAATTTTTTTTTCTCAATTTTTTTTTTCTCAAAATAATTTTTTTTCTCAACATTTTATTTTTTCTCAAAAAAAATTTTTTCTCACATTTTTTTTTTCTCAATTTTTTTTTCTCAAAAAACTTTTTTTTTCTCAAAAAACTTTTTTTTTCTCAAAAAACTTTTTTTTCCTCAAAAAAATTTTTTTTTCTCAAAAAACTTTTTTTTTCTCACAAAACTTTTTTTTTCTCACAAAAAAATTTTTCTCACAAAAAAAAGTCGTTAAAGTGCGACCCGTGATAACGGCCAAAAATGCGCCAAAACGCCACTAATTAGTCGAAATGGCTGTGGGTGGTGTCATATGAAGAACCATAATGTTAAAGCTTATGCAAAAAATGCTAATGTTAAAAAATGTAACGCTAATGCTAACACCAACCGCTACACAAGGTTGCACAGACTTAGCGAGCTGCAGGCACACTTAAAATTTCTTGGAAATTTTCTTTTCTAGTTTGGAAGCTAATATTAGCCAATCAGGATGGAATATGAAATATCAGACGTATCAGACTTGATCACATGGCTATAGAGATACTGTGTACTGATTTGTGTTATTTTTGGAGAAAATCTGAAGGAGTAATATCCAAAAATGTCGGCCTTCGTTCCATTTTGGAGGATGGGCGGCCAACAAATTAAATTGTCACTGTCTGGCAGAAACCTTGTATCTCCAAATTTCAAATTTGTAATTTTTTTTTCGCAAAGCAAAGCCCTGTTTAATTCATCATACAAGGCCGCCGCACAAAAGTAGTGAAAACAGCCGATCTACAAGCACTCGTGGTGCGAGGCGTTGTGTGCTTGTAGATCGGCTCTTTTCACTAGTTTACATCATTTTTTAAATGATAAATACAAAACAAACGGTTTTGGACATACAAGGTTTCCACCCGACAACAACGAAATATAACTCATGTAATTGGCCCACTGGCTTGTCACTTGTCATGATCTGTAGCAGCAGCGCTATAGAGAGAGATCTCTCCTCTCTATAGCGCGCAATGAGGGGCTCTCCAACTCTGTTTCCCGGGCTGAATCAGGGGCCCAGCACGTTCCTGCACTGATGTCTCACTGACCACACAGCTTCTTCATCCTCTTCTTCCGCTCTTCTTCAGTGACTGGGTTGCAGGTGGAGTTCAACTGTTGATAACTGGACAGAAGCTGATCAAATCTGGACTGAAGCTGTTCTTTCTGTGAAGTTGTTTTATCATAACTGGACTGAAGCTGATCAAATCTGGTCTGAAGCTGATTGTATCTGCCAGTCACGTTGGCCAGGTCGTCTTTCACCAATTCACAGTCTGTAAGAAGGAGAAGCAATCATAAACCATCCAGCAATACACTGGGTTTGACCCAGATAATTCACATTCTAGACTCTATAACTCTATATCTGGGTGGGTGACGTGACGTAACGTTTTCGCTGTCCTCGGTGTCAAACATGTATAAATAAAAAAATTATTTGTCAAAAACCTTCTGAATATTGTGCAGGACATTAAGCTTTATGTGAACTTATTCAAGATTAAAACATTTCATTCCTCATTTCTTCTGAGCTTTATCATAAGAGCTACATATGACGTTCTTCCAACACCAGTCAACCTTCACCAGTGGTTTGGTGAAGACCCGGGGTGTGCCCTTTGTTCAACTCCAGCCACCCTAAGGCACATTCTATCAGGGTGCAAAACCAGTCTCGCCCAGGGACGTTACACATGGCGCCACAACCAAGTCCTAAAGATCCTTGCCTCCACCTTGGAGGACAAACGAGCTGCCACCAACTCCCTACCGTCACCAGCATCCAACCACCAACAGGCAACCACCTTTGTCCGTGAGGGGGCAAAGGTAACCAGGAGTGGCTTGACACCATCTGAGCGAGGCCAACTACGTTTGGCTCGCGACTGGAAGATGCTGGCTGATATTGGCCGACAACTTGTGTTTCCTCCAGAGATCGCTACAACCACCCTGAGACCTGACTTGGTGCTCTGGTCCCCTTCTCTAAAAAAGGTGTACATCATAGAGCTCACAGTACCTTGGGAGGACTCAGTGGATGAGGCTTACGAGCGGAAACACCTACGCTATGCAGAGCTCGCGGCTGAAGCACAACAGCGCGGCTGGAACGCTGAAGTCCGCCCAGTGGAGGTGGGATGCAGAGGGTTTGTGGCAAGATCTACAACCAGGCTCTTTGCAGACCTGGGAATTAGAGGCCAAAGCCAGCGGTCAGCCATCAAAGCTGCATCGGAGGCAGCCGAAAGAAGCAGCCAGTGGCTTTTTATGAGGAGGAAGGACCCCTGCTGGGCCCCAAAGTAACCAAGCTAGATAGCATTCGTATAGGTATATACGATTTGTTCTTGTTCTGGATTGATATCTCTATGCAGTTGATGTATTGATGTTGATTAAGTCTCATGAGGAGCTGGCATAACGCGATTCTCATGCATGCTTAATCACTTTGATTGTTGTATTGCTTATTGCTTATTGTATTGCTTTGCTTGTTGTGGGTCGCTTTGGATTTGGAGCTTCCAGTTTGGGTATTGATGTTGATTAAGTCTCATGAGGAGCTGGCATAACGCGATTCTCATGCATGCTTAATCACTTTGATTGTTGTATTGCTTATTGCTTATTGTATTGCTTGATGGTTGTATTGCGTATTGTATTGCTTTGCTTGTTGTGGGTCGCTTGGATTGGGAGCTTCCAGTTTGGGCATTGAGCTTCTGCTAAATGCCTAAACTGGAGCCAGGAGGTATGCGGTCAGCCTATAGGCTTGACTCAGGGAAAAGGACGCCCCTGCCTTGCACAGTCCCTTGAGAAGTCTGCCATCCATAAGATGAACGATACTCTCATGATTAATTGGAAATGACGCAAGTTCGGGACTCATGACCCTGAGCTGGCCGCCTCCGGAGAGGGTGTATAGTGTATAATGGCCGAAACACCCTAAGACCTGGAGGAACACTACTGATGATGCGTCCTAGATTAAAAACTAACCCCAGCCCCCCCCCCCCCCCCCCCCCCCCCCTCCCTTGCATCCATCATTCACCACCAAGATGACACACACACACACACACACACTCTCACACGCATGTGCCTGCACAAAGGAAATTAACATCTTATCCTGTGTTTTGTAAAACTGAGTATCTGGACACTGAGTCCAGTGGCTGCTGAGAAAGATCAGCTGACGACAGGGGAAAGTCCTTGTGGCGGCATGGAGAGACAGCTGACGGGAGGGAATAGACCCCACTGGGACGGGCATGGGCTAGCTTCCCATGTTTGTAGTTACCTATGTCTTTGGCATGTTGGAATCACCCGCTATAGCTACGAAAAGACGACAAAAGAGAACACCCCTAGAGTCTGCGAGAGCGGGGGCGGAAGATGACTCATCGGCTGACATCATGGTAACAGACCCTGGAACGGAAACGACTACGAGTAACGAGAGCACAGCGCAAGAGAGTGACACAGCAGTTGCCCCGGCTACAGCCACGTCAACGGGCCACACACAGCAAATATGTCCCTGTGGTTGGAGGCCTCGCGTTGATTACTTTCTGCGAAAGGAATCAAATCAGTCGAATGAAGTACAGCAACTGGACGCAAACCATAGCTTGCAGTATATCAATACCACTGTCGTGGAGGAAGCAAACACAGAGGTGATAACAACAGAGGCAGAACCGACCCAACCTCCTAGACCTGTAGTCGAAAGGAGACTAGCAGGGCATAGATTGCATGTGAAGTGGCCTGGTGCCGTGGATAAGAAGCTCTGGGAAACTATCAATACTGATCTGACCCTGTCTCTTGAGCAACTTCGAGGGACAGTGGAAAAGAAGCTGGAGAGAATGGGGGATATCATCTACCAATACGGGGCAGAACGCTTTGGAGTGCAAGAAAGGAAAGGCAGGAAAGATGTTCCAACCGCACCAGTCTCCAGGAGGCAACAGGAGATCAAGCGCCTCGTCCTAGAAAGAAGACAACTTAGGAAACGGTGGAAAAAAGCCTCTGGAGTGGAAAGGGAAGGCATAAATGCACTTCAAGGTGACATTAAAACACGACTGGCATCCCTCCGCCGAGCAGAGAACCTCTGGAAACGTAGAAAGAAGAAAGAACAAACTAGAACACGGTTCTATAAAGATCCCTTCAAGTTCCTTAAAAGTATCTTCACAAAGGAAAAAAGTGGAGCTTTAAAAACAACAAAGATAGACCTGGAAGATCATCTGAAAGCAACACATTCTGACCCAAGGCGGCATGAACATCTGACCATTCCTTCAGATATCCCACCAATTGACCCCCCTGAACATCACATGCCTTGCAGTCCTCCAACATGGAAAGAGGTGGAAAACACAGTGCGTCGGGCAAGAACGGCATCATCCCCGGGGCCAAATGGAGTCCCATACAAGGTTTATAAGTACGCACCAGATGTCCTGAGGTTTCTCTGGAGGCTCATGAGAACAGCATGGCAGAAGAAGATAATACCTAAAGTGTGGCGTAGGGCAGGTGGAGTCCTTATCCCAAAGGAGAAGGATGCAGTGAACATCAGCCAATTCCGTCCAATCTCCCTACTAAACGTTGAGGGCAAAATCTTCTTTAGTGTCATTGCTCGGAGGATGTCCGAGTATCTGCGAAGAAACGAGTACATTGACACATCTGTACAGAAGGCAGGAATATCGGGATTCTCAGGGTGCTCAGAACATTCCAGCATGATCTGGCACCAGATCCAAACGGCAAAGGTGGAGAGAAGGGACCTCCATGTAGTCTTTCTGGACCTTGCCAATGCCTTTGGCTCGGTGCCCCATGAACTCCTGTGGTCTGCCTTTGATTTCTTCCACATACCGGACACCATCACAGCCCTGGTTAAATCCTACTTCCAAGACATGCAGTTCTGCTTTACCACCTCTGACTTTACCACCTCTTGGCAGTGCCTGGAAGTAGGCATCATGGCGGGATGCACTATCTCACCTCTGGCATTCACGATGGCAATGGAGATCATCATCCGAGCCTCAAAATGGGTTGTAGGCGGACAGCGGGTTGACTCTGGTCAGCGCCTCCCTCCGCTCAGAGCTTACATGGACGACATTACAACGTTGACCACCACCGTCCCATGCACCAGGAGGCTGCTCGGAAAACTGGAAGAGAACATCAGTTGGGCCCGCATGAAGATCAAACCATCCAAGTCACGAAGCATCTCAATTGTGAAGGGAGTGCTCTCCGACCTGAAATTCTTCATCGGCGATGACCCAATCCCAACAGTGTCTGAGCAGCCTGTAAAAAGCCTTGGCAGGTGGTATGATTCAAGCCTGAAGGACAAAGACCAGGTGCAACAACTGCGCAAAGACATCAGCAGTGGCCTGCAGTCCATCGACAACACACAACTACCTGGAAAGTTAAAGGCCTGGTGCCTTCAGTTTGGCCTCCTACCTCGGATGTTGTGGCCCCTTGCAGTTTATGAGGTCCCCATTTCAACGGTGGAGAAGTTGGAAAGAGGAGTCACAGGCTACCTCAAGAAATGGCTCGGAGTTCCACGATGCCTGACCACCATAGGCCTCTATGGAGATGGCATCCTCAAGCTCCCCCTCACCAGTCTCACAGAGGAGTTCAAGTGTGCAAAAACAAGACTCCAGATTACACTGAATGAATCCAGAGATTTAGTGGTGAGCAACAACGCACCGACCTTGGCAACCGGGCGCAAATGGACACCAGCCAAAGCAGTGGAGGAAGCAACAGCAGCCCTCAAACATGCTGACATTGTGGGCTAGGTTCAGCAGGGACGAGGAGGTTTTGGGTTAACAGCTACTCGCCCTGCTTGGAGTAAGGCAGCAGCACCAGAACGGAGAAAGATGGTGGTGGAGGAAGTACGCCACCAGGAGGAGGCTGGAAGATGGGCCAAGGCAGTCTCTCTTGCAAAACAGGGCCAGTGGACACGATGGGACAGTGTGGAGAGGAGGAAGATCAGCTGGAAGGATATGTGGGCCATGGAAGCGAGGCAGTTGAGCTTTATCATAAGAGCTACATATGACGTTCTTCCAGTCAACACCAGTCAACCTTCACCAGTGGTTTGGTGAAGACCCGGGGTGTGCCCTTTGTTCAACTCCAGCCACCCTAAGGCACATTCTATCAGGGTGCAAAACCAGTCTCGCCCAGGGACGTTACACATGGCGCCACAACCAAGTCCTAAAGATCCTTGCCTCCACCTTGGAGGACAAACGAGCTGCCACCAACTCCCTACCGTCACCAGCATCCAACCACCAACAGGCAACCACCTTTGTCCGTGAGGGGGCAAAGGTAACCAGGAGTGGCTTGACACCATCTGAGCGAGGCCAACTACGTTTGGCTCGCGACTGGAAGATGCTGGCTGATATTGGCCGACAACTTGTGTTTCCTCCAGAGATCGCTACAACCACCCTGAGACCTGACTTGGTGCTCCGGTCCCCTTCTCTAAAAAAGGTGTACATCATAGAGCTCACAGTACCTTGGGAGGACTCAGTGGATGAGGCTTACGAGCGGAAACACCTACGCTATGCAGAGCTCGCGGCTGAAGCACAACAGCGCGGCTGGAACGCTGAAGTCCGCCCAGTGGAGGTGGGATGCAGAGGGTTTGTGGCAAGATCTACAACCAGGCTCTTTGCAGACCTGGGAATTAGAGGCCAAAGCCAGCGGTCAGCCATCAAAGCTGCATCGGAGGCAGCCGAAAGAAGCAGCCAGTGGCTTTTTATGAGGAGGAAGGACCCCTGCTGGGCCCCAAAGTAACCAAGCTAGATAGCATTCGTATAGGTATATACGATTTGTTCTTGTTCTGGATTGATATCTCTATGCAGTTGATGTATTGATGTTGATTAAGTCTCATGAGGAGCTGGCATAACGCGATTCTCATGCATGCTTAATCACTTTGATTGTTGTATTGCTTATTGCTTATTGTATTGCTTTGCTTGTTGTGGGTCGCTTTGGATTTGGAGCTTCCAGTTTGGGTATTGATGTTGATTAAGTCTCATGAGGAGCTGGCATAATGCGATTCTCATGCATGCTTAATCACTTTGATTGTTGTATTGCTTATTGCTTATTGTATTGCTTGATGGTTGTATTGCGTATTGTATTGCTTTGCTTGTTGTGGGTCACTTGGATTGGGAGCTTCCAGTTTGGGCATTGAGCTTCTGCTAAATGCCTAAACTGGAGCCAGGAGGTATGCGGTCAGCCTATAGGCTTGACTCAGGGAAAAGGACGCCCCTGCCTTGCACAGTCCCTTGAGAAGTCTGCCATCCATAAGATGAACGATACTCTCATGATTAATTGGAAATGACGCAAGTTCGGGACTCATGACCCTGAGCTGGCCGCCTCCGGAGAGGGTGTATAGTGTATAATGGCCGAAACACCCTAAGACCTGGAGGAACACTACTGATGATGCGTCCTAGATTAAAAACTAACCCCAGCCCCCCCCCCCCCCCCCCTCCCTTGCATCCATCATTCACCACCAAGATGACACACACACACACACACACACACACACACACTCTCACACGCATGTGCCTGCACAAAGGAAATTAAAATCTTATCCTGTGTTTTGTAAAACTCTTCAGAATTTTCAACCAAACATGGCAAAACTCATATGGTGTGACTGTCCTGACCTTGTTTCTCAAAGTGGGAACTTGAATAAAACCAAGAAAAAGAATTGCTAAAAATCATTTGAAAATGAATTTAGGCTAAAAAAAAATGTCTATTTGTGAGCCTATATCTTTTCAAAGTCAAAGCATAATGTTTTCAGTCATTTCTGATCAAAAACATTGTGTCCCCCAAACCAAAATCATTTGGTGTGACACTAGTTTGGACAAATTAAACTCCCAGCACAACTGCAAGACAGGTGTCTGAGGTGAGTTATGATTTTAACATTTTCATGAAATGCCATCTTGTTGAAACTTTGACAAACTCACCACTTTGGATGTCTGTTGGTGTGACACCTTTTCATTAAAAAAAAGTTATTTGAAGTTTTGGTCATATTTCCATGTAGATCTAGGTTGCTTTGTTATAGCTAGCATGCTGTTAGCATGCTAATGTGTACATAGTAGCCTCAAGGTAAACCTAAATGCACGTAATATGGTGTGACACTTAATCATAATGGTGTGACATGTCTGCTTGTCACGCCATATGACTTGATTGTCACACCATATGATTTATACTGTATTTAACTACAGATATAACAATAAATAACAAAGTTCCATGTTTCTTTTGTACATTTAAACATTTGTTTTAAACATTTTTACATAAAATGTAATTTAGCTTCATTCAGTGATACTTCAAATTCATCAGACAGAGCAGAAACCCCTTCACAGAAACCTTAACATATTGTTTCAATCTAAACAATATTTTCTCTTTGTCTTAAACTATACATTCCATTTTCTTTTGTCAGCTGGAAAATGACAAGTGCTGAGAGAACGAGAAAGTACAGGGAGAAACTAAACAATGACCCAGCAAGGAGAGAGGAGCCAAAGGGGCAAGACTGCATTTTCTACGAAGAGCAGGAGGTTGTCTGTGGCATAGCAGAACCGCAACAAGGCAGCCGGTTTGCTGCCCTCACCAAATACGACTGGCTGATGTACAATACAGTCTAAATGTATAATCTAATCTGATCTAATACTTTTGTACTTTCACTCACTGGACTGGACAGTGGACAGTGTTAAGGTAGGACCCGAGACAAAACTAGCAAAAATAGCTGATCTACAAGCTCTCAACACGTTGTGCTGCGAGAGCTTGAAGATCAGCTATTTTCGGAGTTGCGCAACCCAGCTAGTGGAGATGTGGTGTAATGCAGGGGCGCTGGAACTCCCAAATCCCAAGGGGAGCTGAGCCTGGAGGAGTTCATGCGTGCGGCCTTTGGCTGCATGCCGAAAAATTCACGTTTTTTATCCGGTTTTGGGTTCTTTTTATTACGGTTTCGGGTGCTTATTCCCCGCACAACGGTGTAACAAGGAGCTATATAGTTACTAGTTATTTTAGCACACAGTGCAACACACAGCACGCATGCACACACACAGTCACTCACGCACACACTACAAAATCGGGTATTATTTTTGTAACAGTTTTCTACTGTTTTTTATTCCCCATATACAACGGTGTTAGTTTGCAACAATGAGATGGTGTGCAATCAAAGCGGGATTTAAATTTGACTTCCCTTCTGACCGGAAGTGGCTATTATAATTGTGTAATTACTTTAATGTATGACTGTATTCATATGACTGCTTTGACTGCTTAAAATGATTGTAAACCTGCAAAATTTTCAATAAAGTCTATTTAAAAAGCAAGGTGACCATGTGATTAGGTCACCATGTGATAATCAAATACCTTTTTTCCAACATATTTTATTCCCCAGTCAAATACATTATTGTTTTAATATAGCTATGTGTGTGTGTATATATAGGCTTATTAAAAAAAAGAAAAAAAGAAAAATAAATTTTTTTTTTTTTTTTTCCTCCCCCCACCACCAGGGGAGCTGCAGCTCCCTCAGCACCCCACTTCCAGCGCCCCTGGTGTAATGTCATGATTCCTAATTACATTTGTTCAACACAAAATGCTGTGTTCAAGTTCAGGAGACTTCGGAAAAAAGCAATTTACCTGAATGCTGAGTTCTGTTTGCACTAATTGGTGTTAATAAAATGTTGCCTTGGCTCCAAGTGTGGCTATGCGCCTTATTGTCTCTTTAGGATCCTTCTGCCGTGGGCCGGCAGAAGACTTAGGTGTGCGTAGAATTCCTGTGCACATCCTCATCATCCATCTACTACTACAATTCTTTCTTATCCCATGTTAAAGCCCTACAATAATATCCTGTTCAGAAATATTAAGGCCATGTTATCCTGGGTAATTGTTTAATCAATCAGTAAAGTTCAGTACTCACTAATAGGTAGGTTAAAACACAGTTTGCTTTGACACATGAAGATATGATCATACGGTGTGACACTAAATCATTTGGTGTGACATTCCAAATAGTGAAAAATCATACCTTTATTAATGATTAAACCAAAAAAATGTTTATGGATTACATAGAGAATATTATCAGGAAGAGTCACAAATATTTGTGTAATTTTAGAGAAAGTTTTGACAGAATACATTTAAAATATGTTGTAAGATCATGAACATGGGCCTCACACAGAGTGTCGATTATGAAAAAAATATACAGATATAATTAATTTTCAAAAAACTATAGTGGATCACTGGTTAGTTATGATAAAGGACTTTGATAAAGTGAGTAACTTAAGAAAGATGTACTCCATTTTCATTTTATGAACAATTATTTTCATGTCACACCATATGACGATTTTAGGCACAAGTACAACAAACTGCTGAATAAAGTCTGATTCCAATAAAATATCTAAAAACAAAATGTATTAAGGTTGAGAGTGAGTAGAACAAAAGTAAATAACTTTTATGCCTGCAATTTAAAGTTTTTTTAAAAACACATTTTTTGGGGCGTCACGTCACTGACCCATCTACATATAACACATTATAGACTCTATAACTCTATATCTACATATAACACATTATAGACTCTATAACTCTATATCTACATATAACACATTACAGACTCTATAACTCTATATCTACATAATAACACATTATATACTCTATAACTCTATATCTATATATAACACATTATAGACTCTATAACTCTATACCGGTATATAACATCAATATAGTGGGGTTTGACCCATTCTCTTTGATTGAAAAAATATCTGTTTGCAACCTTGATAACTTGTAAAGGTTGTAAATACACACATAACACGCAGGCAGGCAGGCACGCACGCACGCACGCACGCACACACACACACACACACACACACACACACACACACACACACACACACACACACACACACACACACACACACACACACACACACACACACACACACACACACCCCACTACGGGTCCGGTGTATATAGTCTCCTCCATGCATTAGTTCAACATACGTGGTCAATTCTCAAGCGATTGCCCTAATTTAAAATTGTGCTTATTATGCTTAACTCTGTAGTTTTTTTCCTCTGTCATATTTGATGTAAATCCCTTTCTATTAGTCTATATGCTATTAATCAAAAGTCAGAGCAGGGGAGGGGAGAGGAGAGGAGAGGAGAGGTACAGAGACAGTAGACAAATAGCCTATGTATAATACTCAAGTAAAATACAAATACTTCAAAAATATACTTAAGTAGATCTACACTAATCAAGTAAATGTACTTAGTTACTTTACACCACCCTATGAGACCACATACTTCCCTCATCGTAGCAAGGAGGAGGAGCACAAGGTGACGTAACCACCAGGCAAAGAACTCTGTTTATGGTGTCCACACAATGGAAGAAAAACGGCTGTGTTAGAACAATACACTGTTGTCGGAGGTATTGAACCTATTCGTTTACATCGCTTGCATGTGGACACCCATGGGCAACCACAAATGAAACTCCCTGTGCATGGATTTCTCTGGGCTCGTGTGGAGCCCCTCTAGGTTTGAATGCTGCATAGCAGCCTGAAAATCTAGTGTTGTAAAAGCAATCAATCAATCAATCAATCAATCATCTTAACCTGTGTCTTCTTTGTTTGCCGTTCCGTGGTGGTGGTGGCTGTCGAGGCTCAGCTCCAGCTCTGTTTCCTGGTGGAACTTGACATCAGGGTAAGCCTCACACACACAGAACAGGACCAACAGCAAAGCACCGCAATAAGCCTTCATCCTGAAACGCACTGAACAATGCTAACTTCTAGTTACACACCACACAGCTGTCTTATATACTCTCCACCTCCAAAAGTGTTTGTTGACAAAGTTGGAATTTAATACAGTGTAGGAAAATAACTGAGGACGGAGACAGCAGCGGTGGCTCGATGATGTAGAGTGACCTGGCCTACTTATTGTGATATTATACATATTACACACATTATTACATCAGGGGTAGACATTAAGGGAAATGTACTACTGGCCCTCTGGGCCAGTAGTACATTTCCTGGCTCTGACACACATGCACGCGCAAAACCTTTTTGTCCTCGTTCATCTTCCATACCAGTGTCTTTTTTTTCCTTCATTATTAATGAATTGAGTACATAGGACCCCAATGCAAAACAAGCCATTGAGCTTGTGGTTTAAATCCTTTCAGTAGAAGTTGTTGCGACCGTCAGGTCACAGTTACTATCAAAACCTCGACCAGCTGTCCGTCAGTCCGTCCGTCCGTCAGTCTGTCACACGTCACATGTCACACTTTTGCCCTGCTCATATCTCCGCAACCGTTGCCCCGATCCATGCCAAATTTTGCACACATACTCCTTGCCTGCCAAACCACAACCTCCACCCATTCTCACATGGCCCTCTTCTAGCGCCACCATGAGGCCGATTCTTGCAAAACACATTTTTGGACTCTGCTCCTACAAATGTTGCCCTAAAATCACGCAAATCGGTACACACTTGCTCTACACTCATGTCTTCAACATGGATCTGTCCCATTTAGCGCCACCTTCAGGCCAATTCTTTAAAACACATTTTTGGACACTACTCCTACAGATTTTGCCCTAAAATCATGCAAACGCTACACAGTATGTCTACACTCATCTCATCAACATGGAGCTGTCCCATATAATGCCACCATCAGGCGGATTTTTTCAAACACATTTTTGGACACTGCTCCTACACATTTTGCCCTAAAATCATGCTGCGACCTGACGGTCGCTTATCTCCCGATTAGGGAGTCTTACTGGTATCAGTGAACTGTACTGTCCTGTCCCTTTTGCTATTCACAATTACCATGATTGTGACACTTAATCATAATGGATTACCATGCCCCACACCACTGTAACCACTGGCCCAGGACAAGGTCACGTATCATTCCCCATAAAAATAACTCATTTGACTCAATAACATGGAGGCCTACTCCTAACACCAGCTGTAACTGCTGAGGGCCCCAGCCCAGATTGACAGCTGTCTGTCTGCCTTCCCAGAATCTCTTAATTTGGGGTTAATTAGCCTAGGATCAAGCTATCAAAGCTGTATTTTATAGATGATATTAACATGTAAATAAAATACATCTATGATATTCTTGATCCAAGGCTAAGGGTTTATGCTGGCATAATTGCATAATATTTATAAAATGTGTACATTCATGCTCCAGCTAGTCAGTTATATAGAAGACAGGACAGCAATTATAGAAATATTTTAAATACTTTATTTGATTCCACAAATTACATTTCATGAACAGGGAAACAAATATATTAGGGTTAATCAATACTGAGCACTTATGGGTACACATAGCACCTCCTTCTCCACACTGCTAAGCTGCCAATAATAGCTGAGACAGAGCAGTACTTTACTACTTGTTTGGCTCTTGTCTTTGTCAAGCCAGCAATCTGCAGGCCTCTCGTGGTGCATTTATATGTATGTCCAAGGCTTCCAAAAATCAGTACACTATATATCTACAAGTGTATCCTAGGTTGGTGATGTTCTCAAGTAGTGGTTGGTATTTCACATACTTATCTTGGAATGCTTGGTCAATGTACAGGTCAAAGACACAGCCTACCTCTAGCATTAGCACCTCCTTGTGGCTGGTGTCAACAAATATAACATCAGGTGTATTAGGGATAAGAGCAAAGACATCACAGGCAGACCCAAACCACTCTGGTAACACTCGTCTATGCTTATACATTACTGAACTAGCAGGCATGATGTTATGGACAGCGTCAGACACAATGTCTACAATGCGGTCATGGCGAGCTATGTACAGGTGTTTGTATGCATGACATCCATTTATTATGTGTGCTGTGGATTCTAGATGGTGCTGTGAATCTTGGTGGTTCAAGCAAAATGGGTTGTGAGTGTGAGGGTACCAGGTAGACAGATTGTATTTAGTGGGTAGCACTTGCAGTCTCGCTTTGATGGTAAATTTTAAAATGTCCTCACCAACAGCAGCGTTCTTAAAAACTGAGTGTGAGACTGAATGGTCAGCAAAACCCAGACATGCCAGTTTTCCCTGCATTCTCAGTCCACACCAGTGCTGCCTAACCTCAGCCTGCATTGCGTTAAGCAGAACTCTCCTCGCAGACTCTTTGGTCAGTCTGTTGGTTTCTCCCTGTTGTGTGGTGATGGTCGCCTCCACAGCTATACAGGGGTCTGTGACCAGTTCATCAGAGACAGGGACAGTCTGTGTGTTGGGTTTTGTCCATTTCAGCTGAACTCCGGAGCGGTTGTAGAGATCATTGAGGTCTGGCCAATCAGACCAGACCCCAAAGCCTTTGTCTTGTGAGTCTAGTTTCCCAGACTCTTTCCTCCTGAATCCCAGGAAGTTGTTATGGTCTGCGGTGGCCAGGGGGACCTTCCTCCTCCGTAGGTCCAGCAGGAGAGAAGCCCTGGCCATTTCCCGAACCGTGGCATCATCATTATTCACCATGTGAAGCAGGTGGGCCAGTCTGGTGGCTGTGTAGGTCCACTCCACATTGGGGACCCCTAGTCCACCCTCCCCACATGGGAGGAAGATGATGCCCCGTGTAGAGTGTGAGTTGAGACCCACCCACTTCCTGACCAGCTCCACTGTTCTGTTGGTCATTTCTCTCAGTGCCTTGAGGGGGATGTGCACGTTGGCAAACAGATGACACACCTTTGCCAGGGCCACCTCTCTCACAGCCTGGAGTTTCATGAGAACAGGGAGGGGGGACAGGTCGACCAGATGGAGACGGTGGAGGAACTCTGCTGTGAGCTCCTCCGCCTCGACTTGTTCCCCCCACTCGCCGGCGATGTTAAACCTGTGGCCGAGGTATGGGTAGGTCTCGTGACGGGAGTAAACTCTGATGGGTTGGCCCATTACAAGGAAGGAGGGGGGCATGTCTCTCTTGGCTTTATACCAGCGGTTTCCACCAGAGCGGCGCTCGTGAAACACAGCACACTTGGCCTGTTTCACCTCCAGCCCCGACCACTGGAGGAACTGGTCAGTGCGTGTCAGCATGTTGGTGATGACCTCCTCCTGTCGTGATGACACCTGCACGTCGTCCGCATACCCCTGGACAGGGTTCGGTGACCGTACGTTCAGGGGAGCACACTGATGA
This sequence comes from Nannobrachium achirus, assembly GCF_963921795.1. Lineage (NCBI taxonomy): Eukaryota > Metazoa > Chordata > Actinopteri > Myctophiformes > Myctophidae > Nannobrachium > Nannobrachium achirus. Next base: position 57,794,484 of record NC_137833.1, read on the forward strand.
ATCCACTTCATCCACTGGTTGAGGGCCAAGATGAAGTTCACAGCACTCCAAGGACAGCCGGTTTTTATTCCCACCTGCAGTGAAATGGGTTCTGTGAGCTGCTGCCCACATATGACTTGGAGAAATGAACCCTGGTACACGCTGGACACAATGTTCACGAAAGGCTGAGGGAGCTGGATTTCCTCTAGTGCATGCAGCATCACCTGGTGAGAGAGTGTTCTAGCCGGGGATCCAGTCCCTCATAATGGGAGAGGACCTGTGATGTTCTGCCGCACTTTTTATTTCTGTTTTATCTATTAGTTTAGTCATTAAGGTCCACAGAATGAGAGGCCTGCTCTGCCGGAAACTTCGCGAAAAAAAATTATGGCCATTTGTATATTCACTGTCCCATTGACTCCACTAGAAATATTTTAAAAAGAAAATAAATCTGCTTTAAGTAGCATGTGAGGGGTCAAACTAGGGGTTCGTCATCATTCTGAATCCATTGCAAGCATTTGTTTTGCATGAAAAACATTCCTTGGGGAAAATTTTGGCCATCCAAAACTGTGAAAAGTGGAAAAAAAGTGATGACTCATCACTTTTCACAGTGTTTTCACAGTGTTTGGGGGCCAATATTTTGCCCAAGGAATGTTTTTCATGCAAAACAAATGCTTGTAATGGATTCAGAATGATGAAGAACCCCTAGTTTGACCCCTCACATGCTACTTAAAGCAGATTTATTTTCTTTTTTAAATATTTCTAGTGGAGTCAATGGGACAGTGAATACAAATGGCCGTAATTTTTTTTCGCGATGTTTCCGGCAGAGCAGGCCTCTCATTCTGTGGACCTTAATGACCAAACTAATAGATAAAACAGAAATAAAAAGTGCGGCAGAAAATCACAGGTTCAACCCTATTCCTTGAGCTTTTGGACAAGTGGATCCCCGACTTCCAAACGCATCCCTGAAGTCCAAAAACACTGTGTAGAATCTAGATGATTCATGCTTGAAATCATCTATTCCAGTTTTTAAACAGAACACATGCTCGTTCATTCCCTGTCTATTTATGTAAGCCTTTTGGTGGGGGGAGAGAATTCCTGTGTCCACCAGCCAGGGTAGGATGCGGCTGATAAGGCACTTCATGAAAACTTTATATATGGTGGGGAGTAATGAAATGTCACGCCAAGTGGAAGGATCATCTGGAATATTGTTCTTTTTTGGTATTCTGTGAATGAGTGCACCTTTCCAAGAGTCAGGCACTTTCTCATTGATCAGGCAGGCATTGAAAATATGAGTGAGGGTTTGTGTTGACGTGGTTTGATTGATTGATTGAAGGCTTTATTAGAAGTTTGCATAGGAAAATGTACAGATTCATGACGGTACAGTTCACCGGTACAAGGTCTACTAAAAGGAGATCCATGAAAAGACTAAGCTTATTTCAACAGGAAACCATTAAAGTATCTCATATAACATTGAATGACAGACAAATAGAACACAGTACTATGCAGTAGATATGTAAAGAAAAAAAGAAAACAGTAGGTCTATACAATCAGTAAGTACAGTATATACAATATATACAAGGAAGGGGCAGGTAACAGTAAGTCTAAACAATCAGTATGTACAGTATATACAAGGAAGGGGCAGGGAGGGTAGGGTTGGGCTAGGTTTTTTACCAGTTGCGAACGGCTGCTGCCTGTAAGTGGTTTTTCAGGGCATTTTTAAAGGATGCTAGTGATCCACACTCCTTTATGGCCTTCGGTAAGGCATTCCACATTTTTGTGGTGTAGCAGAAGAACGAGTTCGACCCTTTCTTTGAGTTGACTCTGGGTTGAACGTGATCTGTGGCACTGCCTCTGGTGTTGTAATTATGGACATCCTTAACGTTTATAAAGTATTTTGACAGGTACTTGGGTTTTTACTTTTTTCAAACATGCCTGGTGGCTCTCAGCGTCTCATAAATGACTCCATCAGATCCACTTGCCTTATTATTGGGCAAGGAAGACAGAATTGAATCCACCTCCTCAGTTGTAAACGGATGGGTGTCTGGGAAATAGCCCGGTTCTATTGTGTCAATAAAGTTGTACCAAGGGGGCGGGGCCAGATGTGATGTGACAGCTCCCGGTACATTTTGACATTTAGCTTTGTAATAGTCATACACTTTGGATGTATCACTAACCGTGGGCGGGGTTTCAGGAAAGCAGCTATTGTTCAGAATGATATCGATTGCCTTTGATTTGCGATGTTGCCAGAGGTATGCCAGCTTATTCCTGGAAACTTTCTTTACCTGTCGAGTTGTCCCAGAGCGCAGCGCTGGTTGTATTTTCTCTCGGATGAAGCAGAGTTGCGTTTCTATCCAAGCGGTCAGCGTGTCAGGTGTAATATGCTCGGGAAGATCGACAGAGATGGCGACACACATACACACACACACACACACACACACACACACACACACACACACACACACACACACACACACACACACACACACACACACACACACACACACATTTTCAAATACAGAATGAATAGATTAATGACAAATGTTTGTTGAAGTGGAATTTAATACACGTGTAGGAAAATAACTGAGGACGGAGACAGCAGCGGTGGCTCGAGGATGTAGAATGACCCGGCTTATTGTGACACACACACACACACATTTTAACCATTTATTTATGTCCACACAAAGGAGATGCATACAAGGACACAAATATTATAGGTGCAGTAGAGTAACATTTACAAAATCATGGCATTATGTCTTCATGATACAATAGCAAGGCACTTGGTACTCTACGGGTATAAGTAACAGCGTCTCCGCCATATGTGGCGGCTGCCGATTATAGAGGAGACGGAACAATACTTTTTGCCTCTTTTTGCCTCTTTTTTAGGCACTCCAAGTTGCTGAAACCCTCTAACAACCAGTCTGTGGGTATGTCCTAGGCTGCCAAATATGAAACCTGTACCCCAGCTCTGAGATCGTATTTAGGAGAGGTTGGTATTTAATGACTTTGGTCATGAAAGCTTCCTCTAGGCTAGGGTCAAAGGTGCAGGCCATCTCCAATACAGACACTTCCCTGGACTCTTCATCAACCACAACAACATCTGGTGTATTAGCTGTCAAAGATGCAAAAATGTCCAAGTTATCACAGAGATGAAACATGGATGGAATGACACAGGAATGTTTGTACATTCTCACTGAGGGTGCATGATATTTTGATATGTCCTTTGCTATGAGTTCCACAATTCTATCATGGCGTGCTATGTACATCCCTTTGTATGCATAGCAGCCATTCAAGATATGTGACAGTGTTTCAGTGATCTGATCTGTTCTGTGGTGTGATGCAAGCAATGAGGAACCTGAGTGCTGGGGAACCAGATGGAAAGATTGAGTCTGGTGGGAAGGACTTGTAATCTGGCTTTAATTGTAAATGTGATGATGTCCTCATTGAGTGCAGTGTTCTTTAGGAATGAATGTGAGACAGAGTGGTCAGCATAGGGGAGACATGCAAGTTTCCCCTGGAGTTTCAGTCCAGTCCAGTGTTGTTGCTGTTGGTGTTGGTGTAGGTCCATGAGGACGCATCTGGCACCTGTAGCTGTTAGCAGGTGACTGTGACCAGCATAGGTGGCTCTTGCCCTGACCTGGATGAGGGGGTCAGTTATAAAGTCCTCTGAAACCCTCACAGTCCCAGAGTCAGACCGCACCCATTGTAGGGACACTCCAGTACGGACACAGAGGTCATTAAGGTCTGGCCAATCTGACCAGACCCCGAAACCAGCGGAACGGGTGTCCAGTTTCCCACTTGGTTTCCTCCTGAACCCAAGGAAATGGGGCTCTGAATCCCTGGCCAATGGGACCTTACGCCTCCTCAGGTCCAGGAACAGGGAGGATCGAGCCAGCTCCCTAACATCCTTGTCATCGTTATTCAGCATTTTTAGAAGGTGGGAAATCCGCATGCTGGTGTAGATCCATTCCACGTTTGGCAGGCCTAACCCTCCCTCCCACTGTGGATGAAATATAATGTCACGGGTACTATGTGTATTGAGGCCAAACCATTTACGCACTAGGCTAACTGTTTTGTCGTTCATTTCACACAGTACCTTTTGTTGTATGTGGACATTAGCGAACAGGTGTTGGACTTTGGAGAGCGTCACCTGTCTGACAGCCTCCAGCTTCATGGAGAGTGGTAGTGGACACCTGTCAATCAGGCCCAGCCTAGCTGTGTATTCAGACAGGATGTTGTTAACCTGCTCTTTCCATTCACCTGCGATGTTAACTTTATGTCCTAAATAGTTGTATGTCTCGTGAAGAGAGTACACACGTATGGGTTCCGATGCTATTGTAAATGCTGGGGGTGAGTCTGTTTTTGAATGATACCACTGGTTCCCTCCACTCCTCCTCTCATACAAAACTGCACATTTTGTGTTCTTCACTTCTAGGCCTGACCATTCTAAGAAATGATCTGTCCTGGAGAGCATATTTTTAATAGTACTCTCCTCCCTAGAGACTAACACAATATCATCGGCATACCCTTGTACAGGGTTGGGGGAGATTACACCATGGGGGGCACACTGACACATCCACTTAATCGATTGGTTAGGAGCAATTATGAAATTAACCACACTCCAAGGGCAGCCGGTTTTAATGCCTATCTGCAGAGGTGTTGGTTGAGTAAATTGTTTTCCACAGATTACTTGGATAAAGGAGCCTTTATAAACATCTTTCACAATGTCAATAAATAGTTGGGGTAGCTGTATTTCCTCCAAAGATTTAATCATAACATTGTGGGTTAATGTTCCAAATGCATCCCTGAAATCAAGAAAGACTGAATACAGTTTGCATGATTCATGTTTAAAGTCATCAATCCCTGTTTTAAGACAGAAAACATGCTCATTCATGAGGATGTAGAATGACCCGGCTTATTGTGACACACACACACACACACACACACACACACACACACACACACACACACACACACACACACACACACACACACACACACACACACACACACACAGCTCACTGTTGTTCACTTTGAGGGAACCTGAGATACATTTCCTCAACTTGAGACATAATGTCTCAAGTTGAGGAAATGTATCTCAGGTATCTACATCCTCGAGCCACCGCTGCTGTCTCCGTACTCAGTTATTTTCCTACACGTGTATTAAATTCCACTTCAACAAACATTTGTCATTAATCTATTCATTCTTTTTTTGAAAATGTGTGTGTGTGTGTGTGTGTGTGTGTGTGTGTGTGTGTGTGTGTGTGTGTGTGTGTGTGTGTGTGTGTGTGTGTGTGTGTGTGTGTGTGTGCGTGCGTGCGTGCGTGCGTGCGTGCGTGTGTGTGCGCGCGGACAGCTAGGATGTAATGAAAGCAAAATAAACCCTTACTTAGCCTTGGATCAAGAATATCATAGATGTATTTTATTTACATGTTTATATCATCTATAACATACAGCTTTGATATCTTGATCCTAGGCTAATTAACCCCAAATTAAGAGATTCTGGGAAGGCAGACAGACAGCTGTCAATCTGGGCTGGGGCCCTCAGCAGTTAAACATGCTACAGCTGGTGTTAGGAGTAGGCCTCCATGTTATTGAGTCAAATGAGTTATTTTTATGGGGAATGATACGTGACCTTGTCCTGGGCCAGTGGTTACAGTGGTGTGGGGCATGGTGGCAATCATGGTAATTGTGAATAGCAAAAGGGACAGGACAGTACAGTTCACTGATACCAGTAAGACTCCCTAATCGGGAGATAAGCAACCGTCAGGTCGCAGCATGATTTTAGGGCAAAATGTGTAGGAGCAGTGTCCAAAAATGTGTTCGAAAAAATCCACCTGATGGTGGCGCTATATGGGACAGATCCATCCCAGCAAACATTTTGAGGTATATTAGACGTCTAATATACGTCTAAAATGATACTAGACGTCTAAGTTTATACGTATAAAAATGGTCTACCAGAGGTATAGATATGCAAGTTTTTTAGACGTCAAAACTTAGACTAGACGTCTAATATACGTCTAATAGACGTCTAAGTTTATACCTGGGTCTAGATTTAGACTTCTAATAGACGTCCGGCCGTTAAGGTCTAAATATAGGCGTCTACATTTAGACCCAGGTATAAACTTAGACGTCTATTAGACGTATATTAGAGGTCTAGTCTAAGTTTAGACATCTAAAAAACTTGCATATCTATACCTCTGGTAGACCATTTTTTATACGTATAAACTTAGACTTCTAGTTCAAATTGTTTAGTGGGATGTTGATGAGATAAGTGTAGACATACTGTGTAGCGATTTGCATGATTTTAGGGCAAAATCTGTAGGAGTAGTGTCCAAAAATGTGTTTTAAAGAATCGGCCTGAAGGTGGCGCTAAATGGGACAGATCCATGTTGAAGACATGAGTGTAGAGCAAGTGTGTACCAATTTGCGTGATTTTAGGGCAACATTTGTAGGAGCAGTGTCCAAAAATGTGTTTTGCAAGAATCGGCCTCATGGTGGCGCTAGAAGAGGGCCATGTGAGAATGGGTGGAGTTTGTGGTTTGGCAGGCAAGGAGTGTGTGTGCAAAATTTGGCATGGATCGGGGCAACGGTTGCGGAGATATGAGCAGGGCAAAAGTGTGACATGTGACATGTGACAGACAGACAGACTGACGGACGGACTGACGGACAGCTGGTCGAGGTTTTGATAGTAACTGTGACCTGACGGTCGCAACAACTTCTACTGAAAGGATTTAAACCACAAGCTCAATGGCTTGTTTTGCATTGGGGTCCTATGTACTCAATTCATTAAAAATGAAGGGAAAAAAAGACGCTGGTATGGAAGATGAACGAGGACAAAAAGGTTTTGTGCGTGCATGCGTGTCAGAGCCAGGAAATGTACTACTGGCCCAGAGGGCCAGTAGTACATTTCCCTTAATGTCTACCCCTGATGTAATAATCCTATCAAGATGTATCAAGTTGAGGAAATGTATCTCAGGTTCCCTCAAAGTGAACAACAGTGAGCTGTGTGTGTGTGTGTGTGTGTGTGTGTGTGTGTGTGTGTGTGTGTGTGTGTGTGTGTGTGTGTGTGCGTGTGTGCGTGTGTGTGTGTGTGTGTGTGTGTGTGTGTGTGTGTGTGTGTCACAATAAGTAGGCCAGGTCACTCTACATCCTCGAGCCACCGCTGCTGTCTCCGTCCTCAGTTATTTTCCTACACTGTATTAAATTCCACTTCAACAAACATTTGTCATTAATCTATTCATTCTTTATTTGAAAATGTGTGTGTGTGTGTGTGTGTGTGTGTGTGTGTGTGTGTGTGTGTGTGTGTGTGTGTGTGTGTGTGTGTGTGTGTGTGTGTGAATCTATTCATTCTTTATTTGAAAATGTGTGTGTGTGTGTGTGTGTGTGTGTGTGTGTGTGTGTGTGTGTGTGTGTGTGTGTGTGTGTGTGTGTGTGTGTGTGTGTGTGTGTGTGTGTGTGTGTGTGTGTGTGCGCGTGGACAGCAAGGATGTAACAAAAGAGTGGGCACTTTGATGTAACATTTGGCAATTATTTTCCTAAATGTTAAAAACAATTAAGGTCTAATATTTCTATCTTCTGTATAACTGACTAGCTGGAGCAGGAATGTACACATTTTATAAATATTATGCAATTATGCCAGCATAAACCCTTAGCCTTGGATCAAGAATATCATAGATGTATTTGTATTTACATGTTAATATCATCTATAAAATACAGCTTTGATAGCTTGATCCTAGGCTAATTAACCCCAAATTTAGAGATTCTGGGAAGGCAGACAGACAGCTGTCAATCTGGGCTGGGGCCCTCAGCAGTTACAGCTGGTGTTAGGAGTAGGCCTCCATGTTATTGAGTCAAATGAGTTATTTTTATGGGGAATGATACGTGACCTTGTCCTGGGCCAGTGGTTACAGTGGTGTGGGGCATGGTGGCAATCATGGTAATTGTGAATAGCAAAAGGGACAGGACAGTACAGTTCACTGATACCAGTAAGACTCCCTAATCGGGAGATAAGCAACCGTCAGGTCGCAGCATGATTTTAGGGCAAAATGTGTAGGAGCAGTGTCCAAAAATGTGTTTGAAAAAATCCACCTGATGGTGGCACTATATGGGACAGATCCATGTTGATGAGATGAGTGTAGACATACTGTGTAGCGATTTGCATGATTTTAGGGCAAAATCTGTAGAAGTAGTGTCCAAAAATGTGTTTTAAAGAATCGGCCTGAAGGTGGCGCTAAATGGGACAGATCCATGTTGAAGACATGAGTGTAGAGCAAGTGTGTACCGATTTGCGTGATTTTTTGTAGTTTTTGTAGGAGCTGTGTCCAAAAATGTGTTTTGCAAGAATCGGCCTCATGGTGGCGCTAGAAGAGGGCCATGTGAGAATGGGTGGAGGTTGTGGTTTGGCAGGCAAGGAGTGTGTGTGCAAAATTTGGCATGGATCGGAGCAACGGTTGCGGACATATGAGCAGGGCAAAAGTGTGACATGTGACGTGTGACAGACAGACAGACGGACGGACGGACTGACGGACAGCTGGTCGAGGTTTTGATAGTAACTGTGACCTGACGGTCGCAACAACTTCTACTGAAAGGATTTAAACCACAAGCTCAATGGCTTGTTTTGCATTGGGGTCCTATGTACTCAATTCATTAAAAGAAAAAAAAAAAGACTCTGGTATGGAAGATGAACGAGGACAAAAAGGTTTTGCGCGTGCATCAGTGACGGCTCCAGAAAATTATGACTGGGGGGGCTATGGGGGAGCTGACTTTTTTAGAGCAGGGGCGAATGAATTTTGGCAACAAACAATAATGAATAACACTAATACAACAAACGAGATTCAATGATCCTAGTTTAATGGGCCACATAAAGAAAATACACGTTACAAATTGTTTAGTGTTAATAATGTTATGAATGTCAGAATATAGCAATTCACATTACTTCCAATAATACTGCCAATGATATTGATGTGTGGTTCAGTGTTGACATACTGTAATAGCCTGGGTTCAAGACCTACTCAACTACACCCCCTGTTGGTGAAGTGTGTGAAAGAGGCTGGCAAGCCAGGCTAATGACATAATGCCATCTTAAATGAAACAAACCAACTGACTGGCATGCTAACCCAGACTTCAGGTTAAGATAGCAATCCAAAATTATTAATGATAGGACTATATGAGTTTAAACTTGATCATTATTCAACTATTTAATGACATCATAAAGATGTGAAACAAAACAAAACACCTGAGAACAGCACTGAGAACAGAACAGGGGAGGTCAGTGTCACTCACTGCATAGTGCATACCCCTACAACAATAGTGCAATAGGGCCTTATAAAAGGTAAAGAAAATAAATGCTCCACTTAAAAAACACAAATAAGGTTGTAAACTCTTATTAGGACTTTAACAATTTGCCTTATAATAAGGCTCAACAGTGCAGTAAATTGACACGAGATTAAAAGAAAAGATAAAGGTCCCATTTTTTAAATAAGGCTCTGTAGTAAAAGCAGACAGCACTGCTATAAGAAGTCCACAGAAAATCAGGTACTCATAGGCTCACTTCCAGAGCAATCAAAGCATAGCAGAGCAATCAAAGCATAGCAATCAGAGCAATTAGAGCAATCATCAGAGCAATTCAGAGAAATCAGAGCAGTCAGAGCAATCAGTGTCAGTGATGCAATAATTAGCTTTGTTTTGGTGCTGGAATAGTTGGTAGATCTGCAGAATACAAATGGACACACACACACACACACACACACACACACACACACACACACACACACACACACACACACACACACACACACACACACGAAGAAACTGCACTGTAAACGAGGTAACGAGGATTTACAAAAACAGCACAGGCTAGAATCCAATACTACTATTATGTTGCCATGGACACAGGAATACACAACTCGCAGACACGTGGGCTGTAAGGCAGACCCAGCCCGGATCAAGCCCTGCCCAGCAAGAATAGATCAGATAGCAGACATCTCTCAAAACACTGAACACACACACACACACACACACACACACACACACACACACACACACACACACACACACACACACACACACACACACAGTGGTGTAAACGTAACAAAACACATGTAGGCTACTTAAGTATTGTGCTTAGGTATAATGTTTAGGTATATTTTGAGTATTTCCAAATTCCAACACTTTTACTCACTCCACTAGTACAAAATAGCCGCTCTACAAGCTCACACTGCGCTGCGACGCGTTGTGAGCTTGTAGATCGGCTGTTTTATTTTACTCAAGTACATTTTGAATTCCAGACATTTACTTGTAAGTTAATAGTAGTTTTACATTGCAGTATTGATACTTTTACTTAAGAAAAGAATGTGAGTACTTTTCCACCACTGCTCACAGCTCACACACAGCTACACGTAGGCTATATGAGCGATTTAAACCAACAGATCAACAGACTGTTGTGTTGTACTCACCAGTCACTCACTGCAGAACGATTCTCCTGTTCTTGTGGTTTGCAGCAAAGCGGTCAATCACAGCATCATCCTTCAGTTTTTTGGTCCTTGTGGAACTGATGGCCAGCAGTCCAAGGTTAGTGGTTCGAGCATCGCCACTTTTATTCCTCAGATAGGTCTTAATTCGGCGTAAGCAAGAAAAACTCCTCTCACACGCAGCTGACGTGACAGGCAGTGTCATTGAGATGCACACAAGTTTGTATATGTCGCTAAAGGCGTCCTGGTATGGCTTTAGTAGCAGCAGCACATCATGGGTGGTGTTGACAACACGTCCCTTTAGTTTTTTCTTTTCAATGAGACGTTTTACCTGGTGAAGTTCAGCAGAGAGGTTCTCCTTTATTATCCCATAGTGTTTAGCCATTGGCCAAATGCAATCTTTATCCATGAATGTTGTGTGTTTGGGGTTTAGGGCTGTTGCGCCTTTCAGAATATGACTGGTTTCGGACGAAAAACGTCTGTTCAATTCACTCAGCAGTCGGTCAATTACTGGGAAGTAACAGTGGTTGCGATAGTCATCTGACGTTAATAAACGCTCCCTTGCCCCTGTTTGGCTGTCCACCACAAACTCTTGCAGGTGACGCGGTGGCTCTCTCTGTCTCACCGGGGGTCTCTCCAGTACGATGCCCAGTGACGTGCACATCTGACGGGCGAGCTGCCACAATTTATCCCACTCATGGGCGCTGCGTTTCTCGCTTAGGGTATCGATGACAGTACATACCAGATCATTGGCAGAGATGCGAGCTCCAGATGTGTGGCCTGTAGTTGATCAGAGAGGGTTTTTGTTTCTTTGAATATGCTTTCCAGCATGAGGACATGCAGAACAAACTGCCCGTCAATCAATCCCAGGAGCGCCTTTGCTTTGGTTGCTCTGTGAGCATCTCTCCCATCACCCACTTCTTCCAGTGTTTCTATGATAGCTTGCATAGTTTTTTTAATAGCCTTCAGTGTGGAGTACTGACATGCCCATCGCGTATCTGACAATTTCTTCAGTTCCATTGTCTGTTTTCTGGGATTCAGTTCTCGCTGCTTTTTGACAAACAGCTCGTGCACAACGGAGCCAGCAAAGAAATTGTGGAGCATATTCACTAGGGCAAAACATTCCCCCACTGGTTTGACATTGTGTACACAGTCAACTAAAACCAAGTTTAGCCTGTGGGCAAAGCAGTGAATATACACAGCCTGTGGCACTTCTTTTCTGAACTTTTCTTGCACCCCATTGTTACATCCAGACATTACTGAAGCGCCATCATAGCACTGGGCGATGCACTGGTTTTTATCGATATTACACTTTGCCAGTGCCCTTTTAACTGACTCGAGTAAAGACTGCGCATCCAAGCCGTCTGCAGCAATAAATTCCAAGAATTCTTCATGAATGCTGACGGTGACATTTTTATTTTTAGGATCATCATCATCTTCATCAAAATGTAAGTAACGCACGACAATAGATATCTGCTCTTTCTTACTTACATCTTTGGTTTCATCTACCATTAAAGCAAAGTGCTGTGCCACACCGACCTCCTTGCTTATTTCTTCCCTTATCATGCTTGCCATAATGCCAATTAATTCGTTCTGTATGTCATGGTGCGTATATTTAGCATTCCCAGGCCCACTAGCTAGCCTTTTTGCCACTGTAGGGTTGAATTTTGAAAGCGAATTTAAGAATTCAAGGAAATTCCTTCTGTTTATGGCATTTTCATCTTCTCTGTTCCCTCTGACCAATTTCTTGACAAGCTGTATAACGCAGTGCCTCGACTACGGCTTGCATGTACTCCCTATTTTCTTGTACAATTTTGGAATGTCCAGAGTCAAGCTGGGTTAGGATCCTGGACCCACTTTTCGCTCTCACCTTAAATTCACACCATGCCTCCATAGCTTGTTTATGGGCTGCACTTGCCTGATGCCCGGTCAGTTTCTCTATCCCCTTTTTCCAGTTGCGACACCCAATACGGGTGAATGTTGTTTCAATGTGACCACCACGCTGCGGCTGAGAAAAGTGTCTACAAGCAAAGCAGAAAGCAGCATCAACTGAGACAGAGTATTCCAGCCATGGGTGTTGATTGTACCAAGAGCTATTAAACGCTCTGCCTTGTGATCCAAACTTTCTATTTGGGTAAGACTTCAATTGAGGTCGCCTCGGTCCCTCAGCTGGATCCTGGCTTAAATCATCAGGGCCGACAGGTTTCTTTCCAGTAGAAGTCGCTGGTTGTGTCATAACACTAGTAGAAGCTGCAGATGCAGCTGCTGCATTTTCAGGCAGGTTGTTTTCAGTCTCTGCTCTCAGCTCTTGTAGTTCCTCTTCGCTCTCTGAGTCTGACTCCTCTGCAGCAGAAGACGTACCTAACGTTAACGTTAACCCCCCGCCACCCTCTTCATAATCATCCGAGTCTGTGTCCATATTATCCTCCTCTTCATCAATGTTTGGGAACACAACACGCTGAACTTGCTCCTCATCATTGCCGCTTTGTAAGGGAACAGAAGCCGCGGCCGCCGCCGTTGTTTCCCCATCGCCGCCGCCGCCGGCCACTGAATCCACTCTTGGTCGTTTTTTCGCGATTACATATGTAAACCGATCCATGACTTCATCATAGTGATAGTAATGATTCACACAATCACACACTGAGTCACTCACTGACTAACTTATCACGTATGAGCTCAAACACTGTGCTATTTTCCCACCAATTTTTCAACAGGTAGTGAAGCTGCCAGCTACCAGGAAGTAAATAGTGCTACATTATCAGGAACCAATCCAAGACTACCACTAGCAGCATGCAATATCATTTGACTCATAGCAAAGCATTATCTTTATATAAAATACATTTTATTGTATGATTTTACATAGAAGCAAGTCCATTTTCTTTCACATATTTATTATCTTTTATTTATTTATTCTGTAAATATTTTTCATTACAATTGGGTCGTTTGGGAGGGGGGGCTGAGCAGGGGCTAAGCCTCCACCAGAGGGGGCTAGAGCCCTCCCTCGCCCCCCCCCTCCCGCCATCCCTGGCGTGCATGCGTGTCAGAGCCAGGAAATATTTCCTTAATGTCTACCCCTGATGTAATAATCGTATCAAGATGTATCAAGTTGAGGAAATGTATCTCAGGTTCCCTCAAAGTGGACAACAGTGAGCTGTGTGTGTGTGTGTGTGTGTGTGTGTGTGTGTGTGTGTGTGTGTGTGTGTGTGTGTGTGTGTGTCACAATAAGCCGGGTCACTCTACATCCTCGAGCCACCGCTGCTGTCTCCGTCCTCAGTTATTTTCCTACACTGTATTAAATTCCACTTCAACAAACACTTGTCATTAATCTATTCATTCTTTACTTGAAAGTAACATTTGGCTTTTATTTTTCTAAATGTTAAAAACAATTAAGGTCTAATATTTCTATAATTGCTGTCCTGTCTTCTGTATACCTGACTAGCTGGAGCAGGAATGTACACATTTTATAAATATTATGCAATTATGCCAGCATAAACCCTTAGCCTCGGATCTAGAATATCATAGATGTATTTTATTTACATGTTAATATCATCTATAAAATACAGCTTTGATGCACCTATATCTCTAAAATGGTGTGAGCATTTGTGTTTGGCATCATGCTAGCAATATCAACACTACCTGAATTCTGACAGCTTACAAATGGTTATAGAAAAAGAGAATGGCTGTGTAATAAAGATTGAACTGAACAGAATTGTAACCTACCTTAAATCAATTTAAGTAATGCAGTGCAACGTTGTTGTGTTAACATATGCAATTGTTTAATAAATGCTGATTATAATTGCAGAACACTGTTGTTGTGGCTTTTATTTTTATTTTATCTGGGGTAAATATGGCATTGTATGGTTTGATTAAAGGCCCAGTTCACCTCTGGGTCAACCAGATCTTATTTTATTGTTGTTTGAGACATGATCAACACAATCTTGAATACAAAAAATAACTCAGGATTGTGTTGATCATGTCTCAAACAACAATAAAATAAGATCTGGTTGTCCCAGAGGTGAACTGGGCCTTTAAGGTATAACTGCTCTGGGCCAGAACGATGAGTCCACAAATGGCCCAGTGCTGGCCTATGAGTGGGCGAGCTCTGGCAAGCCAGATCTGGGTTCTAAATGGGCCGTAATTCATTGCCCCAAGTGGGCCGGCTGTTCTGGACCAGTAGTGGGCCAGAACAGCCTGTCCAAAGCTGGCCCTGTGCTGGCGGCCCATGTATGGGCCAGATGTAGAGAGACTGTTCTGGCCCTGTGCTGGCGGTCCATGTATGGGCCAGATGTAGAGACACTGTTCTGGCCCTGTGCTGGCGGCCCATGTATGGGCCAGATGTAGAGACAATGTTCTGGCCCTGTGCTGGCGGTCCATTTATGGGCCAGATGCATGGCCCAAGCATGGCCCAGGTATGGGACAGATCTGACAAGCCGGATCTGGGGCCACATTCGGTGGATAGACGATAGCTTTAGGTGGGCCGCATGTTAGTGGATTATCTGGCCCATAACTGAGCCAGACCAATTTTGCTATGTGGGCGACGTCAGGTGCTCATTTATCGACAGCCGTACCGCCTCTATTTGACACATTTTACCTCCTTTATCAGCCATTTTTCACCACGACGTTTCCTCTACAGTTATCTTGTTATGCAGCAGTTTTCTGCAAAGTCCCAGAACCCAGTTATCGTTCAACGTCGGAGCAACGCTGCGCACCCAACGTTCTCCATAGAGGTTTTATAACTATGAGATCACGTTCAGCACAGGAAAACAGTTTGGTTTCGCGCATGCTCAGTAAATGGTCGATGACGATCATGCAATGTTACTTTCGCCCCCTGGTGGAGGAGGGTTATAACTGTCATTGAAGAAAGAAATATATAAATGTCACTGAAGATGGATGGACAGACAGACAGACAGACAGACAGACAGACAGACAGACAGACAGACAGACAGACAGACAGACAGACAGACAGACAGACATAAACACAGACAGGCTGACACACAGTCATAGGCCTACTCTAAACATCACAATTCAATTCAATGTTCAATTTATAGGAGCTTTATTGGCATGAGAAAACGTAGGTAGGCCTATATGTTTACCTTGACAAAGCAAGTGTCAAAATATAATAAAAACTGTTGAAAATGGAGAACATATGCAGTCGGAGGGGGTACATCATTGTGTAACACATACAGGCAGGGTCTAAAGCTTTTTGGAACAAATAGCTGCATTTATTTTTCTCAAAACGATTTAACTATAAAGGTAGCAGCTCTTTTTATACTGTATGTGCAGTAGGTCTAGATGTCACAATGGTTTGTAGTGCTTATGGTGGATGTATTCCATTCTTTAGCCTTCTTTTATCACAACAGTTCAACAATCTTGCCGCTGTTTTCGCACATTGAGTTTTTTGTCGTTGGTCATGTTTTCAAAGTCACTTTGGGTGTGTGTAATCTGTAGGAAGTATATGTCTCTGCATGATGCGTTATTTGGCAACACACAGTGTCTTTTGTATAGTGGGCATCAGCATATCACACAGTCTGTCTGACTGCTTTAACATGCATATAGGGGTAACCGCTGGCCTGCATGTCCAGGCCCATGCCACATGGGCTCGGTGTAGCCTGACAGCGTGTCGCTGGTTTGAGTCCCGATCCCGAGTACCTTTGCTGCATGTCATCCCCATCTATCTCCCCATTTCCTGTCAGTCTACTGTGACTGTCCTATCAATAAAGGCATAAAAGCCTAAAAACATAAATGAAAAAAGACAATAGAACATGCATATATTATCAAATATGTGTAGCAGAGTGACTCCCTGCTTCAGCCTGATGGCCTCAAAGGTCTAGTCTCTCCCCCGGTCCACAGGGACGTCCCTTTGAATCAGTAGTTAAGATACTGTGGCCTCCTGGTGGCGCTATAAGAGGCCAAAGTGAAAAGGGCAATCGGACGCCACATTCATGATTTGAGGCATTTTGTTCGAAAGATTTGTTTTGCAAATGTCAACCTACTGGTGATGCTTTAACAGGCCAATGTGAAAAGGGTGGCATTTGTTCCTCGACCTAGTGGGAACTCACAGAAAAGGCACACTGCGTTCATGATTTGAGGCATTTTGTTAAAAACAGACCAATCCTGCAAACGTTGGAAGCCAATCATAGCCAATCAGGATGGAATATGAAAAGGCAAAGATATCCGTCTTGATCACATGACTATAGAGATCATGTGTACCGAGTTAAGTGAAATTTGGATAAAATCTGAAGGAGTAGGCCTAATACAAAGAAATGTGTTTTACACAAGTCGGCCTTCTGATAAAAGGAAAACTGCAAGGCAAATGTTTTTCCTTGGCCTCTAGGGAGTGTGCATACAACGTTTTACACTGATCGGTGGAGTTATAGGTAAAACACACATCAGCCTCTTATAGCACCACCATGAGGCTGATTTTGCTTTTGATACAGAGCAGATCACATATTCATATTAGATTACAGAGATTATGTTTATTTGCTTATTTCAAAACCAAAACAAATCTATTGTTCAACAAACAATTCTCTCCAGTATCAATCCACAATTTATAATTGATGAAACAAATAAACTAACATACAAATTCGGAACTGGAGCACAATAAAATTGAAGCTGTTGAAACAAAAAGAAATTGAAGCTAAATGTTAAATTCTAAATGGGTTCCTACTGTAAATAAAGCAAAGAAAAGGGTTCCTGGTTTGATGAAATTTGAGTCGCCACCACCTAAAAACTTCTCAGGAAGACCCCTGTTACTGAACACTAAGACTATATAGCCATGATTGCCTTCTGAATCTATAGCTTTAACTATGAACAAACTTAAACCAAAAAAAGCACTTACAGCACCATAAACTAAGGTTTTTTCTAGCCTTCCTCATGAGTTATTTCACGTGACCCATATTAAGAGAGCTTTTACAACAAACTGTACGCGCAAAGGGTTTTTCCGCTGCACCATGAACTAACAAACCTTTTTTCCCCCCTTCATGAGTCCTCATGTGTTGTTTCACAAGACACAGGATACAAAACCCTTTACCACAAACTGTACACACAAAGGGTTTTTACACTGCTCCATAAACTAAACTTTTTTCCCCCCTTCATGAGTCCTCATGTGTAGTTTCACATGATGCATCTGACGAAAGCCTTTACCACAAACTGTACACGTATGGGGCTTTTCTCCTGTATGAGTCTTCATGTGTTGTTTCAAATTACGCATTAGACCAAAGCTTTTACCACAAACTGTACACGTATGGGGTTTTTCTCCTGTATGAGTAATCATGTGCCGCTTCAAATTACACAATAGACCAAAGCCTTTACCACAAACTGTACACATATGGGTTTTTTCACCTGTATGAGACACAATGTGTGCCTTTAAACTCTCCATCCAACTAAAGCTTTTGCTACAAACTGTACATGTAAAGGCCTTTTCCCCTGTATGGATCGTTGTGTGTTTCTTCAGATCAGACGTTTGCCTAAACCTTTTGCCACAATCTCTACAACTGAACTTTTTTCCCCCTGTATGAGTCATCATGTGTCGTTTCAAATTACACATTTGACCAAAGCCTTTACCACAAACTGTGCAACTTATTGTTTTTTCTCCTGCATGAGTCATCATGTGTCGTTGCAAAGTGATCTTTCGACCGAAGCCTTTGCCACAGACTGTACACATATGGGGTTTTTCACCTGAATGAGTCACCATGTGTGACTTCAAATTCTCCGCCCTACTAAAGCATTTGTTACAAACTGTACATGTAAAGGCCTTTTCCCCTGTATGGATGGTTGTGTGTTGCTTCAGAACACCCTTATGCCTAAACCTTTTGCCACAATCTGTACAACTAAACCTTTTTTCCCCTGTATGAGTCGTCATGTGTTGTTTCAAAGTACACAGTATTTGACCAGAGCCTTTACCACAAACTGTACACATATGAGGCTTTTCACCTGTATGAGACACCATGTGTGACTTTAAACTCTCCTTACGATTAAAGCTTTTACTACAAACTGCACATAAAGGCCTTTTCCCCTGTATTAATGGTTGTGTGTTGCTTCAGATTACCTTTTTGTTTAAAACCTTTGCCACATTCTGTACAACTAAACCTTTTCTTCTCTGTGTGACTCCTCGTAGAGTGAGTTTGTTTTGGTGAGTTCAGATCCTGGGACAGCTTGTTACTGAAAGAGGATCTTTGTCCTTCCACAAGTGTCTTCTGTGATCTCAGTGCTTTCAGAACTGACTGACCTTCCCTGGTCTCCTCCCTCTCATCACCGTCTTCAGTGTCAGAGTCAGAACAGTGTGAAGAGAGGAGCTGGTGGTCAGTAGTTGGTGATGATGTTCCACAGTCCTCTACATGAGCTTGTGTTTTCATGTGTTCATTTGAGGTGCTTGCTACAGGCTCTGGCTCTCGGTTTTCATCATCATCATCATCATCATCATCTTCACTTCTCACTGCTAGTAATCTCAACTTTGAGCCATCAGCCTCCTCTGCTCTTTGAAGAAGCTCCTCAAGTTTCTCTTTACTTTGTGGAGGTCGTGGTTCCTCCTGGACCAGACTGGAGCTCCTCTCTTGCTCCTCTTTACACACAGGGCGGAGTGGGAGGTCTAGAAGGAGGAGAGAGGAAGTGACATCAGCACAGAGCATCACAATGTGTTTTCTCTTTTAGTCTTTTGAATAATATTTCAATGTTTTTGTCATATTTTAGTTATCTGAAAAGTTTTAGTTTTAGACGACTAAATATCATACGATTTTTGGACGGAATCAACAATAATTTGAGGGGCCCGGTGGCGCAGTCGGTAGATCTGTCGCCTCATAGCTACAGTAGAAGGTCCTGGGTTGGATTCTCTCCAGGGGGCAGTGTGGACGCTGGGGGCATATTCCTCCCTCCGCATTATCAGCGCCCACACCCTAGGTGGGGTTGGCAAAAGGGCCTTTCTGTGTGGAGTTTGCATGTTCTTACCGTGTCCCATGTTCTACCCACAAAAAAATATTAAGTAATCCTGGTCTCTATAATGCCTCCCCTTGGCCAGCTGGGGCGCATGATAGAGGGGAAAGGAACTGGTTGGAATAACGTGTTCCTTCCAACCGGGGAAGCTACGCCTGTCAGGTGATAAGAAGCGGCTTACACACTCTTCATACACTGAAGGAAGAATGAGCTCAGTTTGAGGCCCTCCTCAGGTTGGCAGAGGGAGAGCAGAGCCCAGGATTACAGCTTAGGCAATTGGCACTGGGTGAAAAATGGGTAACAAAGTTGTGGGATAAAAATCAACACTAATTATAACAGTAATCTTTTTTCATATTGAAGGGTTCATGTTTTAGATTGTAATTAGAGAAAAGAAAAGATGAGTGTTAAAATGTATTATTATTTCAGTGGGTGGGGGAATGCGTACAAGTGGATAAATATGTATTTTTTAGACACAAATTCACAATAAGCCGCCCATTTTTGAGACAATTCAAATAGGGACATCTTTATTTTGGCACTTGTGTGCAAAGTTGCGCAACTTTTGGAGCATGTTTAGCGCCTCAAAAACATGAGTCATATGGGCTTAATATTAGTGTGGTTGCCCTAACAGGGCATCATCTGGAATCAGATGTAGAGGACAGGGATCTCCATATATGGGCATAAAAGGGACAAGGACATAATTAACAGGGCATCATCTGGGAATCAGATGTAGAGGTCAGCAACATAATGGAGATCTAGGTGATGATCCAGTTGTCTCCATGTATGGGTAGGCTACACAGGGTTTGATCTTTGATGAAGTAATGACACAACAATGTGATGTCACAATATCAACAAAGTGATGTCAACAATGTGATGTCACAACAGGTCAGCAGCTATAGACATTGAGGCGTTACGGACAAGATACGGACAAGATGTGCCGTTTTTTATAGTTAACTGCAAACTACAGTCACAATACAATAGGGCTTCGTACTACTGTGCAGTTCTCGGGCCCTAATGATAATTGTCATTTAAGGGTAACTGGAGTGCTCAACTCAAAACACACTCAGTCCCCTTTTTTACGCAGACCGCTTGCCCCCAGCGTTTTTGTATTGTTTGTTCATTTTTGAGTTTAAGGTTTAGGAATAAGATTAGGTTTAGGCATAGTTTTACTGAAGTTATGTTTAGGAACAAGGTTAGTTTTAGGCATAGTTTTACTGAAGTTATGTTTAGGAATAAGGTTAGGCTTAAGCATATTTTTACTGCTGATAAGTTTAGGAACAAGGTTAGGTTTAGGCATAGCGGTCGCTAGATTTGACCCGGGGGCGAACGTGTTTTAGGACTCACATTCTTGTATTCAATAGAAAACTACAAAATGATCCTGTACAACTTTACTATAGGTTTATAACCACAGTAAATAAAACAGTACATACCTATCCTGTACAACTTTACTATAGGTTTAAACCACAGTAAATAAAACAGTACATACCTATCCTGTACAACTTTACTACGGGTTGCATCGTTGCATCAAACAGTCCACGTCCCTTGTCCGTCTCTCGCTGTTCCTCTGACATCGTTGAGTCCATCTCTCTAGACGTGGAAGACCTCTGTTCCTCTGACATCGTTGAGTCCATCTCTCTAGACGTGGAAGACCTCTCCCTGTGGTGCTCTGTGGAAATCACCAGTAGAAAGAACTTTTGGTTATCATTCAGCAACCTTATATACAGTAATACCATGACGTGATCAAGTCAAACTATTGACGTTTACCATGTTTTGCTCAGTTGAAAGGTGCAGTCTCTGATGTAAACAATTTAAAATAAATGTTCAATTGAATCTGGGAAAAATAAACAATCTACATTCTACAAGCTCAACATGTGGGACATTGTGAGCCTGTAGATTGGCTATTTTCACTACTATAGGTCAAGAGTTTGGGCCACTACGGAGCCCTTACACCTACGTCACACCACCGTCATACAGTCTGGGGAACGGAATCTCTGGTCATGAGTGACTGCAGTTTTGTTTATACAGTCACGCACATTTATCCAAATATACTACTCAAAGAAATTAAAGGAACAAAATGTTCCCTTAATTTATTTGATTTTATTATTATAGTATACTATAGTACTGCTCAAAGAAAGCTCAAAGAATTAAGGGAACATTTTGTTCCCTTCATTTCTTTGAGCAGTGTATAAATCAAAATCATCTAAGCATGTTTAGCTTGCTGCTTAGTAGAAGTTATATTTACTTGTGCCAGCAGAGCGCTTAAGTACTGTGTTAGGCTGCGTATGTTGGTATGTTGGTAGGTAGGTAACTGTGTAGTGTTTAAACCCGTAGCCCAATCAGGGACCAGCATTTCTGGTGATGCCAGTGAGTGGTGATGTCACTGGCATCGGCAGTGTTGATGAAGGTGGTGAGTGCACCTCATGGCGCGCTCTGCTGGTGCACAAGTAGGCCATACATGACCTATTTGTGCAAAGAGGCAAGTTGGCACCTCGACAAGAGAATAGTTCCAGACTCTGTATAGCATTCAGAGATTGTGTAATATCTGTCTGGCTACGTGAGACTACCCATCACATAACTGTGGGATGACTATCATGCGGTTATCGCCCCCAGGCTGAGTAGCAACCTCTCACATCACATCACCTCTTCTCCAGATAAACAACACTATCTGCTTTAAGTCAACAGACCAAAACATCACTGTTTTTACATTAGTAGTAATGACGTTCTTACCTGAGGGAGCGTTGCTCCACACCTCATGTATTCGTATCGTTGACCCATCAGCCTCCTGTGGTCTTTGGAGAAGCTCCTCTACTCTCTCCTCTTTAATGTGTGGAGGTTCTTCTGGTTCCTCCTGGACCAGACTGGAGCTCCTCTCCTCATGTTCAGGGGAATCCTCTTTATGCACAGACAGAAGGAGGAGGGAAGAGGTAGCATCAGATTGTTTGGATGAGGTTTATTCATTTATTTATTGATTTGATTGGTCACAATCCTCAGTATTTGTAGCCTATATTGTCTCTTTTTTCTTCAGTTGAAAGTAGGCCAACTGAATGGACAGTGTTGACCAGTAGGCCTATAACTAACTATGAGTAGCCTATGTAGACAGTGGTAAACAGGTTAACTTAGCTATAGGTAACTTAGCTAAGAGTAGGCTATGGTGGACTGCCCATAAGTAGTTATGTCTTACATAGTGTTAAACATGTGGTAGAAATGCATCATTTAACAAACCTGCTCTGTGTAGTTTGGTGTGTGGCTGCATCACGTCCAGCAGTTTGTTTTGTTTCTCCAGCAGTGTTTCTAGTGTCTCCATCTCTCTCTGGAAGAGGTTGTACATGAACTCTGCAGCCGCACTGAGGCGCTCCAACACAACCACTCTGACATTAAGTTTCGCACTACAAATGTCACCATGCTGTTTTTCCAAAACGCACAATATCTCCTCTCCCACCGACGTCAGGTGCTCATTTATCGACAGCCGTACAGCCTCTATTTGACACATTTTACCTCCTTTATCAGCCATTTTTCTCTCCACGACGTTTCCTCTACAGTTATCTTGTTATGCAACTGTTTTCTGCAAAGTCCCAGAACCCAGTTATCGTTCAACGTCGGAGCAACACTGCGCACCCAACGTTCTTCATAGAGGTTTTATAACTATAAGATCACGTTCAGCACAGGAAAACAGTTTGGTTTTGCCGTCTAAATGTAGACGGTCTACATTTAGACGACTATTAGAAGTCTATTAGTCGTCTAGTCTAAGTTTAGACCACTAATAAATTTCCAAATCTATACGTCTATTAGACCACTTTTAGACTGCGTGCTCAGTGGGATGCTTAGTAAATGGTCGATGACGATCATGCAATGTTACTTTCGCCCCCTGGTGGAGGAGGGTTATAACTGTCATTGAAGAAAGAAATATATAAATGTCACTGAAGATGGATGGACAGACAGACAGACAGACAGACAGACAGACAGACAGACAGACAGACATGAACACAGACAGGCTGACAGACAGACAGACAGACAGACAGACAGACAGACAGACAGACAGACATAAACACAGACAGGCTGACAGACCGACAGAACGTTATTGATTCCCTTGTGAAAATGTTGAAGCAGCAAATGCAGAGTCGTAGGCCTACTCTAAACATCACAATTCAATTCAATGTTCAATTTATAGGAGCTTTATTGGCATGAGAAAACATAGGTAGGCCTATATGTTTACCTTGACAAAGCAAGTGTCAAAATATAATAAAAACTGTTGAAAATGGAGAACATATGCAGTCGGAGGGGGTACATCATTGTGTAAACACATACAGGCAGGGTCTAAAGCTTTTTGGAACAAATAGCAGCATTTATTTTTCTCAATACGATTTAACTATAGGCCTAAAGGTAGCAGCTCTTTGTATACTGTATACAGTAGGTCTAGATGTCACAATGGTTTGTACTGCTTATGGTGGATGTATTCCATTCTTTAGCCTTCTTTTATCACAACAGTTCACAAATCTTGCCGCTGTGTTCGCACAGTTGAGTTTTTTTGTCGTTGGTCATGTTTTCAAAGTCACTTTGGGTGTGTGTAATCTGTAGGAAGTATGTGTCTCTGCATGAGGCGTTATTTGGAAACACATAGTGTCTTTTGTATAGTGGGCATCAGCATATCACACAGTCTGTCTGACTGATTGGGTAACTGCTGGCCTGCATGTCCAGGCCCATGCCACATGGGCTCGGTGTAGCCTGCCAGCGTGTCGCTGGTTCGAGTCCCGATCCCGAGTACCTTTGCTGCATGTCACTCCCCATCTCCTGTCAGTCTACTGTGACTGTCCTATCAATAAAGGCATAAAAGCCTAAAACATCTTTAAAAAAAGACAAAAGAACATGCATATAATTATCAAATAGACTATATGTAGCAGAGTGACTCCCTGCTTCAGCCTGATGGCATCAAAAGTCTAGCTTCTCCCCCGGTCCACAGGGACGTCCCTTTGAACCAGTAGTTAAGATACTGTGGCCTCCTGGTGGCGCTATAAGAGGCCAAAGTGAAAAGGGCAATCGGACACCGCATTCATGATTTGAGGCATTTTGTTTGAAAAAATTGTTTTGCAAATGTCAACCTACTGGTGGCGCTTTAACAAGCCAATGTGAAAAGGGTGGCATTTGTTCCTCGACCTAGTGGGAACTCACAGAAATAGCACACTGCGTTCATGATTTGAGGCATTTTGTTAAAAAACAGACCAATCATGCAAACTTTGGAAGCCAATATAGCCAATCAGGATGGAATATGAAAAGGCAAAGATATTTGTCTTGATCACATGACAAGATTCAAGATTCAATACTTTATAAAATCTGAAGGAGTAGGCCTAATACAAAGAAATGTGTTTTACACAAGTCATACTTCTGTTGGCGCTATTAAAGGAAAACTGCAAGGCAAAGGTTTTTCCTTGGCCTCTAGGGAGTGTGCATACAACGTTTTACACTGATCGGTGGAGTTATAGGTAAAACACAAATCAGCCTATTATAGCACCACCATGAGGCTGATTTTGCTTTTGATATAGAGCGGATCACAAATTCATATAAGATTACAGAGATTATGTTTATTTGCATATTTCAAAACAAATTGTTCAACAAACAATTCTCTCCACTATCAATCCACAATTTATAATGATGAAACAAATAAACTAACATACAAATTCGGAACTGGAGCACAATAAAATTTGAAGCTGTTAAAACAAAAAGCAATTGAAGCTAAATGTTAAATGCTAAATGGCTTCCTACTGTAAATAAAACAAAGAAAAGGGTTCCTGGTTTGATGAAATTTGTGTCACCACCACCTAAAAACTTCTCAGGGAGACCCCTGTTATAGAACACTATAAGACTATATAGCCATGTTTGCCTTCTGAATCTATAGCTTTAACTATGAACAAACTTCAACCAAAAAAGCACTTACAGCACCATAAACTAAGGTTTTTTTCTAGCCTTCCTCATGAGTTGTTTCACATGACCCATACTAAGAGAGCTTTTACAACAAACTGTACATGCAAAGGGTTTTTCCGCTGCACCATAAACTGACAAACCTTTTTCCCCCCTTAATGAGTCCTCATGTGTCATTTCACAAGACACAGGATACGAAAGCCTTTACCACAAACTGTACACACAAACGTTTTTTCCACTGAACCATAAACTAACGTTTTTTCCCCCCTTTATGAGTCGTCATGTGTTGTTTCACATGCTGCATCTGACGAAAACTTTTACCACAAACTGTACAAGTTAATGGTTTTTCCCCTGTATGAGTCATCATGTGTTGTTTCAAATTAAACATTAGACCAAAGCCTTTACCACAAACTGTACAAGTTAATGGTTTTTCCCCCGTATGAGTCATCATGTGTCGTTGCAAAGTGATCATTTGAGCAAAGCCTTTACCACAAACTGTACACGCATGGGGCTTTTCTCCTGTATGAGTCTTCATGTGTTGTTTCAAATTACGCATTAGACCAAAGCTTTTACCACAAACTGTACACATATGGGGTTTTTCACCTGAATGAGTCACCATGTGTGACTTTAAACTCTCCGTCCTACTAAAGGTTTTGCTACAGACTGTACACGTAAAGGCCTTTTCCCCTGTATGGATCGTTGTGTGTCTCTTCAGATCACGCTTTTGTCTAAACCTTTCGCCACACTCTGTACAACTAAACTTTTTTTCTCCTGTATGAGTCATCATGTGTTGTTTCAAATTACACATTAGACGAAAGCTTTTACCACAAACTGTACACGTATGGGGTTTTTCACCTGTATGAGTCAACATGTGTGACTTTAAACTCTCCTTACGATTAAAGCTTTTGCTACAAACTGCACATGTAAAGGCCTTTTCCCCTGTATGAATCATTGTGTGTTGCTTCAGATTATCTTTTTGTCTAAAACCTTTGCCACACTCTGTACAACTAAACCTTTTCTTCTCTGTGTGACTCCTCGTAGAGTGAGTTTGTTTTGATGAGTTCAGATCCTGGGACAGCTTGTTACTGAAAGAGGATCTTTGTCCTTCCACACGTGTCTTGTGTGATCTCAGTGCTTTCACAACTGACTGACCTTCCCTGGTCTCCTCCCTCTCATCATCGTCTTCAGTGTCAGAGTCAGAACAGTGTGAAGAGAGGAGCTGGTCGTCAGTTGTTGGTGATGATGTTCCACAGTCCTCTACATGAGCTTGTGTTTTCATGTGTTTGTTTGAGGTGCTGGCTACAGGCTCTGGCTCTCGGTTTTCATTATCATCATCTTCAATTCTCACTGCGAGTAATGTCAACTTTGACCCATCAGCCTCCTCTGCTCTTTGAAGAAGCTCCTCATGTTTCTCTTTACTTTGTGGAGGTTGTGGTTCCTCCTGGACCAGACTGGAGCTCCTCTCTTGCTCCTCTTTACACACAGGGCGGAGTGGGAGGTCTAGAAGGAGGAGAGAGGAAGTGACATCAGCACAGAGCATCGCAATGTTTTTTCTCTTTTAGTCTTTTGAATAATATTTCATTGTTTTTGTCATATTTTAGTCATCTGAAGAAAAGATTTTTCGTCATAGTTTTAGTCGACGGAATCAACAATAATTTGACGGTGGCGCAGTCGCTAGATCTGTCGCCTCATAGCTACAGTAGAAGGTCCTGGGTTCGATTCCCGCCAGGGGGCAGTGTGGGGGGGCGTGTTCCCTCCTCCGCATCATCAGCGCCCACACCCTAGGTGGGGTTGGCAAAAGGGCCTTTCTGTGTGGAGTTTGCATGTTCCTCCCGTGTCCCATGTTCTACCCACACAAAAATATGCAGTAATCCTGGTCTATAATGCCTCCCCTTGGCCAGCCAGGGCGAATGATGGAGCGGAAAGGAACTGGTTGGAATAACGCGTTCCTTCCAACCGGGGAAGCTACCCCTGTCAGGTGATAAGAAGCGGTCTACTCACTCCTCATGCACTGAAGGAAGAATGAGCTCAGTTTTAGGTTGGCAGAGGGAGAGCAGAGCCCAGGATTACAGCTTAGGCAATTGGCACTGGGTGAAAAATGGGTTACAAAGTTGTGGGATAAAAATCAACACTAATCATTGTTTTGGCACTTGTGTGCAAAGTTGCGCAACTTTTGGAGTATATTTGGAGTCATATGGGCTTAATATTGATTGTCATAAAAGGGATTTTATTACTGTGGTTTGCCCTAACAGGGCATCATCTGGAATCAGATGTAGAGGATAGGAATCTCCATATGGGCATAAAAGGGACAAGGACATAATTAACAGGGCATCATCTGGGAATCAGATGTAGAGGTCAGCAACATAATGGAGATCTAGGTGATGACCAAGTTGTCTCCATGTATGGATAAGCTATACACAGGGTTTGATCTTTGATGAATTAATGTGATGTCACAATATCAACAATGTGATGTCAACAATGTGATGTCACAACAGGACAGGTTATAGACATTGAGGCGTTACGGACAAGATACGGACAAGATGTGCCGGTTTTCATAGTAAACTGCGAACTACGGTCGCAATTACAATAGGGCTTGGTACTACTGTGCAGTGCTCAGGCCCTAATGATAATTGTCATTTAAGGGTAACCGGAATGCTGAACCCAAAACACACTCAGCCCCATTTATACGCAGACCGCTTGCCCCCAGCGTTTTTGTATTCTTCGTTCATTTCACTGAGGTTAAGGTTTAGGAATAAGGTTAGGTTTAGGCATAGTTTTACTGAAGTTATATTCAGGAATAAGTTTAGGCTTAGGCATAGTTTTACTGAAGTTATATTCAGGAATAAGTTTAGGCTTAGGCATAGTTTTACTGCTGATAAGTTTAGGAACAAGGTTAGGTTTAGGCATATCGGTCGCTGGATTTGACCCGGGGGCGAGCGTGTTTTAGGACTCACATTCTTGTATTCAATAAAAAACTACAAACTGATCCTGTACAACTTTACTATAGGTTTAAACCACAGTAAATAAAACAGTACATACCTATCCTGTACAACTTTACTACGGGTTGCATCGTTGTGTCAAACAGTCCACGTCCCTCGTCTGTCTCTCGCTGTTCCTCTGACATCGCTGAGGCCATCTCTCTAGACGTGGAAGACCTCTCCCTGTGGTGCTCTGTGGATCACCAGTAGAAAGAACTTTTGGTTATCATTCAGCAACCTTATATACAGTAATACCATGATGTGATCAAATCAAACCATTGATGTTTACCATGTTTTGTTCAATTGAAAGGTGCTGTCTCTGATGTAAACAATTTAAAATAAATGTTCAATTGAATTTGGTATAAATAGACAATCTACAAGCTCAACATGTGGGACATTGTGAGCTTGTAGATTGGCTATTTTCACTACTATAGGACAAGTGTTCGGGCGCTACTGAGCCCTCACACCTACGTCACGCCACCATTCCAACTGATATGCCCATATATATCTGTATCTGTCAGTCGCCCTATATCTAATCTAACTATCTAACTATTAATTTACGTACTGTCTGTCTGTCTACCATCTGTCTACAGTACTCTGTCGTCATAGTACTGACGTCACATACTGGCCTGGACACGGAACACCATATATGAGCATAGGACACGGAACACCATGTATGGGCATAAACGGGTGAAACTGTGCCCAACATTTTAATCTTTTTTTTGATTGATTGATTGATTATTATTTTATTATTAGACAATTGAAATGTAGTACAGTACAATTACAGTTAAACAACCATGCCTAAAAGGAAGATCCCAAATTAGAGATACTGTTCCTACGAAACAGTGTGGGCTCGCTCGTGACTATACTCAGCTGTCATGTGAAGCTCAACCAATACTCCAGCTAACACCACTCCCAGATTTTCCACACCTCGATTGCGCGTCATTGGCTAAGGGCCCTGCCTTTGTACTGTCTGCGACGGAACTCACTCTATAAATAAAGAAGATAACATAGTGTTCTCGCTTTCAGCGAGCCCACAACCAGTAAGACTCCCTAATCGGGAGATAAGCGACCGTTGGTCGCTTATCTCCACAAATAGGCCAAAAGTTTGTTTTACCAATTATCAAGACATACGGGCAGTTGACAGTTTGCCATGGTTACTCATTGAATTTGAATCTCTATATATGGAGATAACCTACACATCACACTAAGTCTGACCTCACCAGCCCATATTTGGGCATGAGCAACTTATGTCTCCATATATGGAGATATGATGACATCACACAGTCCTCAGCCGATGATGTGGCGTGATGTCATACAATACACAAACGAGCCCTACAGTATAAAGGGGCAATTCTTGCCAGGAAAGAAGCATTTCTTCGACTCAGACCTTATCGCCAGGGTTGGCTTATAGCAGCTGTCGGTAGGACCATATATGGATTCTGTTAGTGTGGATCTCCTAACAGGGCATCATCTGGGATACAATCCCTTTTATGCCCATATATGGAGATCCCTAACAGAATCCCTTTCATGCCCATATATGGAGATCCCTAACAGAATCCCTTTTATGCCCATATATGGAGATCCCTAACAGCATCCCTTTTATGCCCATATATGGAGATCACTAACAGCTAACAGAATCCCTTTTATGCCCATATATGGAGATCCCTAACAGAATCCCTTTTATGCCCATATATGGAGATCCCTAACAGAATCCCTTTTATGCCCATATATGGAGATCCCTAACAGAATCCCTTTTATGCCCATATATGGAGATCCCTAACAGAATCCCTTTTATGCCCATATATGGAGATCCCTAACAGAATCCCTTGTATGCCCATATATGGAGATCCCTAACAGAATCCCTTTTATGCCCATATATGGAGATCCCTAACAGAATCCCTTTTATGCCCATATATTATGGAGAAATCCCTGCTCTGAGTATCTGACATCAGTGTGATGTCACCTGTTTATGCCCATATATGGAGATCCCTGCTCTGCGTATCTGGTTGCTATGGTAAACAGTTGGTTGCTAGAGTAAAAAAACATGGTTGCTATGGTAAACAGTTGGTTGCTAGGGTAAACAGTTGGTTGCTAGGGTAAAACCATGGTTGCTAAGGTGGTTGCTAACGTACACTAACAGACCAGCAACAACAGACTGTTGCCACAGCAACGTACACAAAGGTTTGTGTACACATGTGGTGTGATGTCATACTGATGCGGAGATATGAGCAGGGCAAAGGTGTGACGTGTGACGTGTGACGTGTGACGGACGGACGGCCGGTGGAGGTTTTCATAGTAAACTGCTCCCTGACGGTCGCAACCAGTAAGACTCCCTAATCGGGAGATAAGCGACCGTTGGTCGCTTATCTCCACAAATAGGCCAAAAGTTTGTTTTACCAATTATCAAGACATACGGGCAGTTGACAGTTTGCCATGGTTACTCATTGAAGTTGAATCTCCATATATGGAGATAACCTACGCATCACACTAAGTCTGACCTCACCAGCCCATATTTGGGCATGAGCAACTTATGTCTCCATATATGGAGATATGATGACATCACACAGTCCTCAGCCGATGATGTGGCGTGATGTCATACAATACACAAACGAGCCCTACAGTATAAAGGGGCAATTCTTGCCAGGAAAGAAGCATTTCTTCGACTCAGACCTTATCGCCAGGGTTGGCTTATAGCAGCTGTCGGTAGGACCATATATGGATTCTGTTAGTGTGGATCTCCTAACAGGGCATCATCTGGGATACAATCCCTTTTATGCCCATATATGGAGATCCCTAACAGAATCCCTTTCATGCCCATATATGGAGATCCCTAACAGAATCCCTTTTATGCCCATATATGGAGATCCCTAACAGCATCCCTTTTATGCCCATATATGGAGATCACTAACAGCTAACAGAATCCCTTTTATGCCCATAATGGAGATCCCTAACAGAATCCCTTTTATGCCCATATATGGAGATCCCTAACAGAATCCCTTTTATGCCCATATATGGAGATCCCTAACAGAATCCCTTTTATGCCCATATATGGAGATCCCTAACAGAATCCCTTTTATGCCCATATATGGAGATCCCTAACAGAATCCCTTGTATGCCCATATATGGAGATCCCTAACAGAATCCCTTTTATGCCCATATATGGAGATCCCTAACAGAATCCCTTTTATGCCCATATATTATGGAGAAATCCCTGCTCTGAGTATCTGACATCAGTGTGATGTCACCTGTTTATGCCCATATATGGAGATCCCTGCTCTGCGTATCTGGTTGCTATGGTAAACAGTTGGTTGCTAGGGTAAAAAAACATGGTTGCTATGGTAAACAGTTGGTTGCTAGGGTAAACAGTTGGTTGCTAGGGTAAAACCATGGTTGCTAAGGTGGTTGCTAACGTACACTAACAGACCAGCAACAACAGACTGTTGCCACAGCAACGTACACAAAGGTTTGTGTACACATGTGGTGTGATGTCATACTGATGCGGAGATATGAGCAGGGCAAAGGTGTGACGTGTGACGTGTGACGGACGGACGGACGGACGGACGGACGGACGGCCGGTGGAGGTTTTCATAGTAAACTGCTCCCTGACGGTCGCAATAAGACTTTTTACGTGTTTTTTTTTACGTTGGAAGCCCACATCACTGATACTGAAGGTCTGTACGGAAATAAACCTCTACATGGGTGACAGGTAGCTAATCAGGTGGGCATAAACAGGCATATGTCCGACATAACTTGAGGATTGATAGATTGGTGAGTTTCACATGACATTTCGGCCAACCAGACTCTAAATAGGCGATCTCTAGGTCTCCATGATTGGTAAAGTTTCACGTCACGTGACATCATAATATCTATCTATAAATTTGTCAAATCTATGTCTGTCTGTCTGTGTGTGTCTGTGTTTACATCATCCAATGGGCAAACCTTGAAAAAACACAGGGGTGACATCATCCAATGGTAAAACCCATGAAATAACACAGAGTTGTGTCATCAACTGGGTGTTGACGTCACCATCATCACCATCATCACCATCAACAGACCATCGGCACCATCAACAGCCAATGAGGGACCAGCATCAACATCAAAATGTGCGACCAGCAAGTTGGCACCTCGACAGTGTGTCAGTCAGTGTGTCCATGTTTACGCCCGTGGCCAATCACGGGCCATGGGCTCGTAATCAAACAGTTTGACTGCTTTGTCTCCCCAGTGGCATCAATTTGATGCCAGTGGGGAGACAAAGCAGTACCTCTTGGACTTTGTGTTTATGACTTTTGTGATAGAATTCAGTTATGAGCTCAGCCCCCTGTTACCCATCACATAGTCTCACGCAGCCAGACTGTTGCTTCCATAAAGCAGATGTGAAGCCTCTTCCTCACTGCACTTTTGTTTATACAGTCACGCACATTTATCCAAATATAAATCAAAATCAGCTAAGCATATTTAGCTTGCTGCTTAGCAGAAATTATATTTACTTGCGCCAGCAAAGCACGCAAGTACTGTGTTAGGCTGTGTATGTAGTTATGTTGGTAGGTAGGTAACTGTGTATTGTTTAAGCCCGTAGCCCAATCAGGGACCAGCATTTCTGGTGATGCCAGTGGTGATGTCACTGGCATCGGCAGTGTTGATGCAGGTGGTGAGTGCACCTCATGGCGCACTCTGCTTGTGCACAAGTAGGCCATACATGGCCTATTTGTGCACAAGAAGCAAGTTGGCACCTCGACAAGAGAATAGTTCCAGACTCTGTATAGCATTCAGAGATTGTGTAATATCTGTCTGGCTACGTGAGACTACCCATCACATAACTGTGGGATGACTATCATGCGGTTATCGCCCCCAGGCTGAGTAGCAACCACTCACATCACATCACCTCTTCTCCAGATAAACAACACTATCTGATTGAAGTCAACAGACCAAAACATCACTGTTTTTACATTAGTAGTAATGACGTTCTTACCTGAGGGAGCTTTGCTCCACACCTCACTAATTTGTATTTTCATCGTTGACCCATCAGCCTCCTGTGGTCTTTGGAGAAGCTCCTCTACTCTCTCCTCTTTAATGTGTGGAGGTTCTTCTGGGTCCTCCTGGACCAGACTGGAGCTCCTCTCCTCATGTTCAGGGGAATCCTCTTTATGCACAGACAGAAGGAGGAGGGAAGAGGTAGCATCAGATTGTTTGGATGAGGTTTATTCATTTATTTATTGATTTGATTGGTCACAATCCTCAGTAATTTTATATTGTCTATTTTTTCTTCAGTTGAAAGCCAATTGAATGGACAGTGTTGACCAGTATACCTAACTATGAGTAGCCTATGTAGACAGTGGTAAACAGGTTAACTTAGCTATAGGTAACTTAGCTATGAGTAGGCTATGGTGGACTGCCCATAAGTAGTTATGTCTTACATAGTGTTAAACATGTGGTAGAAATGCATCATTTAACAAACCTGCACTGTGTAGTTTGGTGTGTGGCTGCATCACGTCCAGCAGTTTGTTTTGTTTCTCCAGCAGTGTTTCTAGTGTCTCTATCTCTCTCTGGAAGAGGTTGCACATGAACTCTGCAGCCGCACTGAGGCGCTCCAACACAACCATTCTGACATTTAGTTTTGCACTATAAACATCACCATGCTGTTTTTCCAAAACACACAATATCTCCTCTCCCACCGACGTCAGGTGCTCATTTATCGACAGCCGTACAGCCTCTATTTGACACATTTTACCTCCTTTATCAGCCATTTTTCACCACGACGTTTCCTCTACAGTTATCTTGTTATGCAACAGTTTTCTGCAAAGTCCCAGAACCCAGTTATCGTTCAACGTCGGAGCAACGCTGCGCACCCAACATTCTCCATAGAGGTTTTATAACTATGAGATCACGTTCAGCACAGGAAAAGAGTTTGGTTTCGCGCATGCTCAGTAAATGGTCGAGGACGATCATGCAATGTTACTTTCGCCCCCTGGTGGAGGAGGGTTATAACTGTCATTGAAGAAAGAAATATATAAATGTCACTGAAGATGGATGGACAGACAGACAGACAGACAGACAGACAGACAGACAGACAGACAGACAGACAGACAGACAGACATAAACACAGACAGACAGACAGACAGACAGACAGACAGACAGACAGACAGACAGACAGACAGACAGACAGACAGACATAAACACAGACAGACAGACAGACAGACAGACAGACAGACATAAACACAGACAGACTGACAGACAGACAGAACGTTATTGATTCCCTTGTGAAAATGTTGAAGCAGCAAATGCAGAGTCGTAGGCCTACTCTAAACATCACAATTCAATTCAATGTTCAATTTATAGGAGCTTTATTGCGAGCTTTATTGGCATGAGAAAACATAGGTAGGCCTATATGTTTACCTTGTTTAGTGTCAAAATATAATAAAAACTGTTGAAAATGGAGAACATATGCAGTCAGAGGGGGTACATCATTGTACACATATAGGCAGGGTCTAAAGCTTTTTGGAACAAATAGCAGCATTTATTTTTCTCAATAGGATTTAACTATAGGCCTAAAGGTAGCAGCTCTTTTTATACTGTATGTGCAGTAGGTCTAGATGTCACAATGGTTTGTAGTGCTTAGGGTGGATGTATTCCATTCTATAGCCTTTTTTTATCACAACAGTTCACAAATCTTGCCGCTGTGTTCGCACAGTTGAGTTTTTTTGTCGTTGGTCATGTTTTCAAAGTCACTTTGGGTGTGTGTAATCTGTAGGAAGTATGTGTCTCTGCATGATGCGTTATTTGGAAGCACAGAGTGTCTTTTGAATAGTGGGTATCAGCATATCACACAGTCTGTCTGACTGCTTTAACATGTATATAGGGGTAACCGCTGGCCTGCATGTCCAGGCCCATGTGACTGATTTAACATGCATATAGGGGTAACCGCTGGCCTGCATGTCCAGGCCCATGCCACATGGGCTCGGTGTAGCCTGACAGCGTGTCGCTGGTTCGAGTCCCGATCCCGTTTACCTTTGCTGCATGTCATCCCCATCTCTCCTATTTCCTGTCAGTCTACTGTGACTGTCCTATCAATAAAGGCATAAAAGCCTAAAAACATATCCTTTAAAAAAAAGACAAAAGAACATATAAAGAGCATATATTATCGAATATATGTAGCAGAGTGACTCCCTGCTTCAGCCTGATGGCCTCAAAGGTCTAGTATTTCCCTCGGTCCACAGGGATGTCCCTTTGAACCAGTAGTTAAGATACTGTGGCCTCCTGGTGGCGCTATAAGAGGCCAAAGTGAAAATGGCATTTTGTTAAAAACAGACCAATCCTGCAAACTTTGGAAGCCAATCATAGCCAATCAGGATGGAATATGAAACGGCAAGAATATTCGTCTTGATCACTTGACTATAGAGATCATGTGTACAGAGTTAAGTGAAATTTGGATACAATCTGAAGGTGTAGGCCTAATACAAAGAAGTGTTTTACATAAGTCGGCCTTCTGGTGGCACTATTAAATAGCTCTATATTCTGATAGTACTCATTGCTATAGAGCTTTCAGTAACAGGAGTCTCTGTTAAACAGAAAGGGCATTTTCAGTTCAGGATAGGCCTACCAATATCCAGTGAGGATAGAGAACTCAGTCAGGATATAGATTTAACAGGGGAAATAAACAAGCAGACAAGATTGGAACTGGAACACTACTGTATACACAAACACCACCCACTATACACATTAAGCTGATAAATGTGTATTTTCTCTAATTGTTGTCACCTACCCGAACATGTATTTTCTGTTTATTAAAGAGCTGTAGACACAGTTACTGAACAAACATCCTACAGCAATGATTACTATCAGAATATAGAGCTTTAACCTGTTAAGATTTATTTGTTTTAAACTACAACACCAGCATCAGTAGATGACTCTGGCCTTCATAAAACAGTGGACCATCATCACTGACTGTGGAAATGTCACACTGGGTTTCAACACATTCTGTGACTTTCCACTCCTCTGGGACCTCAATTTGCGAATTCATAATGTACATTTGGCTGAAAAGTAAATCGTCCGGGCTCCTTATGCAAAAGGAACCCCCAATTAAGTATTGAGTGCATAAATTAACATAATTTTCAGAAGGTTGACATTTCTGTATTATAATTCTTCTTTTTTGATTGGCCTTAAGTAGTATAATATTCTGATTGGCCTTAAGTAGTATAATATTCTATTATTATGAGTCACTGGATTTTTGTTTTGATTATACATTTTAAAGGCCTTGAAATATTTCACTTCATGTGTAATGAATTTAGGATACTGGACTCATCTACTCAGGAACAATGCAAATTGGGAATGCATGCCCCACCTGGTTATGTGGTACCTGTTGTCATAGCACCTGTTGTACACAATTATCTAATCTCATATTAAGTTATCAATATAATATGGATATATTAAAGTGAGGAAGGTGCTCACATGGAGCTCTAAATGCTCAGTGTGGAACCATCAAGCTCAGCTTCTCTGCAACTGTAGTCTGTCAGAATCACAACATGTCACCACAAGACGTGGTTGTAAGCGTGTCGATCATGGGCTAATTGTGGTGAAGCGATTTGGTACAGATGGAAATACTTGTGGACCTAGAGTAGAGCCCTGGGGGACACCGGTCAACAAAGTATACAGGGTTTAAGTGGTCATTTTACTGGAATACTGTATCGATGTCAAACGTCAATAATTTCACATTAAAAGTGAATCCACATTTTACTAACGACTACTAATGACAAATCAAACACCAAGTGAGGACAGGGACAATCTTTGGTCATGTCTGATTTTAAAAGGCAGCTACAGTGAATAACAGCATATAAGGCACATTTTCCCCAACTCCTTTTTCAAGAGGCATTTTCAAGAGGCAAGTGAAAATACTTTTATCCACCATAGTTTCATGTAGTATATTACCTAATAATAAAAACAAATCTTTTAACAGTGATATTTCCTCATTCAACTCTCATACTGTGACATCCATACTCAAGATGAGTAGGGATTACTCAATACTAAAGTCATATTTAAATCAGTGGTGGACAGTAACTAATTACATGTTCTGACAGTACTGTAATTTGAGTACAATTGTCAGGGATTTTCAATACTTTTAATATTACCACTTAAGACCTATAATATAATATAATTTTAAAATAACCAACAAGCTCACAAGGCGTCTTAAAAGTGACTGTAGATCAGCTATTTTCAAATATTGCTATACATTCTGAAATGGGACACGTTTCATACTTTGAGTATATTTTGATGCCAATACTTAGGCACTTTTACTTGAGTCAACACTTAATACAGGACTAATAGAGCCAATCACATTATTCACATTAGATTACAAAGCATATGTTTATTTGCTTCTTTCAAAACCAAAACAAAACTACTGCTAAACAAATAATTCTCTCCAGTATCAATCCACGATTTTAAAACAATGAAACAAATACACAAACACACATTCGGAACTGGAGTACAATCAAATTGAAGCAGATAAAACAAATAAAAAGCAATTGAAGCTAAATAATGGGTCCCTAAATAAATCAAAAATAATGGGTTCCTGATGAAATTATTGTCCCATCTGAAAACTTCTCAGGGAGACCGAGAGACCCCTGTTACTGAACAAACACAATATAGCAATGATTGCCATCTGAATCTATCGCTTTAACTTTGAACAAACTTAACCCTCTAAGGCCCACGGTTGTAATATTACAACGTTTGTATTTTATCCAAAAAAAGGTTTAAATCATTTTATTTTAGCTCCCCCTACCACCTAAACACCACCATTGGATTCTATTGTTTAGTATTACAATGCCATTGGCCACAATATTTGCATATAAATACCCCCCACAGGGGCTGACATTCACACCCGCCACACCCGCTGAAATTCCAGAGTTTTGACGAACAACATCTCACTTTTTCATGGAAGCTATACCTCACAAAAACATAAGTAAAATGCCTGTACTATTTTTTTGGTGATCATTAGAATGTCTAGAACATGTACATATGTTATTATTGTGAAAAATATCCCCCATATGTAAATTAGAGCATGATTTATGATTTTTGATTTATGGCTATAAACATTTTTTTGAAAAAAACATTACATTTTCCTGTGATTAGGACTCCTACAACACCATCTGATTTTTTTCAATTTTTTATTTCAAGTATTTGCGGGCCTTAGAGGGTTAAACCATAAACTAACGTTTGGGGCCGATTTCAAAAGATCGGAATCGGGTGAAAAAGATGGGGAAACATCTTGTCTTTATATATTAAAAAATATATAAGCTGATGAGCTTTATTTTTTATTTGTTTTGATACAATGCTGCACTAAGTTGATACAATGCTACACTAAGTGAAAAGAGAAGCTTGGATAGAATGGATATTGTTATTTAAAAAAAAACCTTAAGGGACAACATAAAAGCATTTTTTCATTTTTTCTTTTTTCTTAATGCATTGCCGAAAGATCGGATCGGGAAGGATCGGGATCGAATCGGGAGCAAAAATATGTGATCGGGATCGGTTTCAAAAAACTTGACCCTACGAAAAACTTTACACGCAAAAGGTTTTTTTCCGCTGCACCATAAACTAACATTCTCCCCCCTTTGAGTCCTCATGTGTTGTTTGATACAAGTGATACAAAATCCTTAATTACCACATACTGTACTAGTAAAGTTTTATTTTCCCCCTGTATGAGTCATCATGTGTCGTTTCACATGATACATGTCACGAAAACCTTTACCACAAACTGTACAAGTTAATGGTTTTTCTCCTGTATGAGTCATCATGTGATCTTTCAAAATGCTCTTACCAAAACCTTTACCACAAACTGTACACGTATGGGGTTTTTCTCCTGTATGAGTCACCATGTGTTGTTTCAAAGTACACATTAGACCAAAGCCTTTACCACAAACTGTACACATATTGGGTTTTTCACCTGAATGAGTCACCATGTGTGACTTCAAACTCTGCGTCCTACTAAAGCTTTTGCTACAAACTTTACATGTAAAGGCCTTTTCCTCTGTATGGATCGTTGTGTGTTTCTTCAGATTACCCTTTAGTCTAAACCTTTCGCCACACTCTGTACAACTAAACCTTTTTTCCCCTGTATGAGTCGTCATGTGTTGTTTCAAATTACACATCAGACCAAAGCCTTTACCACAAACTGTACACATTTGGGCTTTTTCACCTGTATGAGTCACTGTGTGTTTCTTCAGATTACCCTTTTGGCTAAAACCTTTGCCACACTCTGTACAACTAAACCTTTTCTTCTCTGTGTGACTCCTCGTGGAGTGAGTTTGTTTTGATGAGTTCAGATCCTGGGACAGCTTGTTACTTAAAGAGGATCTTTGTCCTTCCACACGTGTCTTGTGTGATCTCAGTGCTTTCACAACTGACTGACCTTCCCTGGTCTCCTCCCTCTCATCACCGTCTTCAGTGTCAGAGTCAGAACAGTGTGAAGAGAGGAGCTGGTCGTCAGTAGTTGGTGATGATGTTCCACAGTCCTCTACATGAGCTTGTGTTTTCATGTGTTTGTTTGAGGTGCTGGCTACAGGCTCTGGCTCTCGGTTTTCATCATCATCATCATCTTCACTTCTCACTGCTAGTAATGTCAACTTTGACCCATCAGCCTCCTCTGCTCTTTGAAGAAGCTCCTCACGTTTCTCTTTACTTTGTGGAGGTTGTGGTTCCTCCTGGACCAGACTGGAGCTCCTCTCTTGCTCCTCTTTACACACAGGGCGGAGTGGGAGGTCTAGAAGGAAGAGAGAGGAAGTGACATCAGCACAGAGCATCGCAATGTGATTTCTCTTTTAGTCTTTTGAATAATATTTCACTGTTTTATTTATTATTTTAGTCATCTGAAAGGTTTTAGTTTTAGTCATAGTTCGTCATAGTTTTAGATCTGTCGCCTCATAGCTACAGTAGAAGGTCCTGGGCATGGGGTAATGAACAGTTTATTCCGGCCAGAAACGATGGAGGTTTTAAGCTGTGGCATATTAATGGTATTCAAAAAATAATGGACCTCTATGATGTTATGATGTTATGTCCTCATTTGAACACTTATGTCGGAGATATCAAATCCCTAATCAACATTTTTTTTAATATTTACAGTTAAGAAGTTTTATGTCAACAGAATGTGACGTGTATTCCACCCCTTTCAATACTTGAGAAAACGTTAAGTATAGAAGGGAGTGTTTCCATATCTGTATATTATAATATTTTAGTTGAATATAGTACTGATTGGGCAACAGATAAATTAAATGCATGGAAATTGGACATTCTGGAAGATATTGATGACGCAGAGTGGAAACAGGCATGTGTAAAAGCACAAAAACAGACAATTAATACAAGGTTTAAACTACTCCAATATAAATGGTTAATGAGAACATACATAACTCCTGTCAAACACCATCATATGTCCGCCAACATTCCAGATATCTGTACCAAGTGCTTAATTGAGAAAGGCACCTTATTTCACTGTATGTGGGAGTGTCCTAAGATGCAAATATTTAGTCATAAAGTGTATGTCAGGAATCTTTAAAACCAGTAACACTCCCTAATCGGGAGATAAGCGACCGTAGGTCACTTATCTCCACAAATAGGGCAAAAATGTGTTTTGCCAAAATCTTCCTGATCCATGTTGATGACATGAGTGTAGACATACTGTGTAGTGATTTTCGTGATTTTAGGGCAAAATCTGTAGGAGCAGTGTCCAAAAATGTGTTTTTAAAAATCGGCCTGGAGGTGGCGCTATATGGGAGAGATTCATGTTGATGGGATGAGTGTAGACATACTGTGTACCGATTTGCGTGATTTTAGGGCAAAAATTGTAGAAGCAGTGTCCAAAAATGTGTTTTGCAAGAATCGGCCTCATGGTGGCGCTAGAAGAGGGCCATGTGAGAAATGAGGGGTGGGGTGTCCGCGCCGGCAAGGCGGACGAATAGGTACCGGCCCCGGCTGTCCCGGTCGCTCCTAGCCGGAGTTACGGCATTTTATGTGAGCTGCAGTGTAGGGGGTCCTCCACTGGGGGCGCCACCACTTTTGCATCCGTTCTGGAGCACCAGGAGTGGGTGGTCCCCGGGAATTCCCCGTGAGCAGCCCCGTGGGGGTGGTCATTTGGTCAGTTTAGCACATTTGGTCATTTTTTACATCTGGGGGTCCCCCAGGGACCTGGGGGTCCCTGGAGCTCCGGGGGTCCTTGGAGGTTGTAGTTTGGCAGGTAAGGAACGTGTGTGCAAAATTTGGCATGGATCGGGGCAACGGTTGCGGAGATATAAGCAGGGCAAGAGTGTGACGTGTGAGGTGTGACAGACAGACTGACGGACTGACACTTTGTGCAGGGTTTGATAGTAAATGCGACCTACGGTCGCAATTACCGTTCCACTAAGTGCTAAGCTCTGTATACTTGGAATTCACCCAAGGAAATGTATACATTCAGCAAAGCAAACTAAAATCTTTGACTTTGGGCTTCTCCAAATCTCCAAGCTAGAAGAGCTGTGGCACTATGCTGGAAAAGTGTCCCAACATTGAGGATGTGGCATAGGGAGCTCATGAACTCTATCGGGCTGGAGAGGCTAACCTATGTGGTTATAGCCTGACACTTCAGTCCGCACATCACCACCCCCTGCTGGTGGGTGGTGTGTAGTGTGGACTGAAGCTGCACACATTTTAATCTATTTCGAAAGCGCCCAAAGAGCGGGCGCGTTGAATGGGCCAATCAGGGTTGTATGCTTGGGGCACGTGTGTGGCTGCTCCGGTCCCAGCCCCCTCCAAACAGAGCTCTTGAGCTCACGTGAGACTCGCTCGTGGACTCTGATTGGTGTCCTCTGCCCACGTGAGAGTCTAGTGGACTCTGATTGGTCCGTGAAAACTGTCATGGCGGAGTCAGACTCGACTCGTATTATTTTAATAAACTATGAAATAGTGCCGTTTCTTCACGTTTTAATACCATTTTGCACTAACGTAAACATGCAGACATATAATATGTTATGAGAAATAACGTATTTTTGCAATGTCACGCCACGTCGCCGTCGCGTGTGTGTGTGTGTGTATGTGTGTGTGTGTGTGTGTGACGTCAATAGGCTTTAGGCCCCCCCCCCCGCCGAAATAGAATGTCTGCCCTCAATTTCAGACTCTCATCCCGAAGTGAAACGTAGTGTGAGATGTCTGGCGCTCGCAGTCAGGCAAATGTGGTTAGAGGTAGACAGAGTGGAGAGGCTAACCTATGTGATTAGAGGTAGACAGAGTGACTTTGACCGGCTTTGGGAGACGTACATGTACGCCATGTAAACAAGTGTCTGAATGTAATGGAAATATATGGTTAAGAAGGAAAGAGGGAAGGAAGTTAAAAGGAAAAAAAAGGAAAGGAAAGGAAATGAGAAAGAAGAGAAAAGAAATTATGTAAACAATGTCATTTGAATCTTTGTACATTCTTGTTTTCTTCTTTTGTATTATTATTATTACCCTTATAGTTTTTCTTTTTTCCTTTTTTTTCTTTTTTTCCCCTTCTTTCTTTATTATTATTATTGTTAATGTTTTGGATAATCATGTGCAGGTGGTGTCTGTTTGTGCGTGAAAGTGAGTGAATGTGTGTGTATTGTTATATGTAAAAGAAATCAATAGAAATATATTTAAAAAAAAAAAGAAGGTCCTGGGTTTGATTCCCGCTGGGGGGCAGTGTGGGCGCTGGGGGGGTGTTCCCTCCTCCGCATCATCAGCGCCCACACCCTAGGTGGGTTTGGCAAAAGGGCCTTTCTGTGTGGAGTTTGCATGTTCCTCCAGTGTCCCATGTTCTACCCGCACAAAAATATGCAGTAATCCTGGTCTCTATAATGCCTCCCCCTGGCCAGCTGTTGTGGGATAAAAATCAACACTACCATAATTATAACGTTTTTTTTCTTTTGTTTTTTTTACAACAAGGGTTCATATTTTAGATTCTAATTAATTAGAGAAAAGAAAAGATTAGTGTTAAAATGTATTTTGATTTTAGTGGCAGCATGCGTATATGTCTTTTTAGACACAAATTCACAATAAGCCGGCAATTTCTTATTTCTATTTACACCAGCCCCCATAAGTAACATCTGGCCATGAAAGATTGCGGTGCATCTTAGGAATGGGCTCATTGTGTTTAAAAATACATATTTAGCCAATTGCATGCAAATTAAAATCGTTAAAACCACTAAAACGATAGAAGTAAATGAAAACATTTTAACACTCATCTTTTCTTTTCTCTAATCTAAAATATGAACCCTTGTTGTAAAAAAAAAACAAAGTTGTCCCTTAACACAGCCTGCACGCACATATACGCACTATTGCGCAAGAGCGGCGCAGCCTGAACGCACATATACGCACTTTTTTTTTTTTTTTTTTTTTGAAACTTCAAAACCTTCCCCAACGTCTGACATTGTTTGGAGTGAACCACATCAAAGGAAAGCCTCAAATCACCAGCCCAAACACAAACCAGCTGTCTCAGATCAGAGAAAATCACATCACATTACCACAACAATCACCAGACACAAGAGATGTGGGAACCGTCTTGGCATTCTAGCCGAGTGAGAGCAATTGAGATGGCTGATTGATAAAAAGAGAGAGAGAGAGAGAGAGAGACACTGAGAGACACTGTGTGTGTGTGTGTGTGTGTGTGTGTGTGTGTGTGCGTGTGTGTGTGTGTGTGTGTGTGTGTGTGTGTGTGTTTGAGGAGAGGAAAAAAGAGAAAGAGCTAGTATTTTTTTTTTCAACTTCAAAGCCTTCCCCAACAGCTGACATTGTTTGAGGTGATCATCACAGTAAAGTCTCAAATCACCAGCCCAAACACAACAAACTGTCTCAGATCACAGAAAAACACATCATAATTATATTTACCTTTTGTATAGTCCATCCATAGTTTGTAGTAGTAACAGACAGTAGTAAAAGTAAGATCCAGTGTTGTTGTTGGTAGTGTGAGCCAGGTCTCACAAGCCAAGCTAAAAGAGAGGCGTCAATTGGGTATCGGCAGTGGTCCGCGGACCACCGCCGATCGAGCAGGGCGTTTAGCTCAGCGGCGTCAGTTCAGAAAAAGCTAAGTTATGGCAACATGACTGGTGTCTTTCACGCGCGCAAGACACCAGTCACCAGTCTGACGCTTGGATTCAGCCGTCCTGGGCCCTGGAATGACTAAAATCACCATGGTTACCATTGTGTGGCCAATCAGCTTGTGTTACCTTGTGTTACCATGGTGATTTGGTACATGACCGTCCTCCCCAGGCCTGGGATTGCTGGATGGAC
Organism: Nannobrachium achirus; assembly: GCF_963921795.1. NCBI lineage: Eukaryota > Metazoa > Chordata > Actinopteri > Myctophiformes > Myctophidae > Nannobrachium > Nannobrachium achirus. Next base: position 57,839,014 of record NC_137833.1, read on the forward strand.
GGCATTCACGGCAAGGAGCAGCCATGTGTTTGGGGGGGGGTTTAGTTTAGTGCTTTACTATACTACTGAGGACTACTTCTACAGCCGTTACAAAAAGTTTTACTGGATCGTCATGGTTCATCGACCAGGCCACCAGGGACCACCTCATCTCGGATCACAACAGGTGACACCGATCGAGCAGGGCGTTTAGCTCAGCGGCGTCAGTTCAGAAAAAGCTAAGGTATGGCAACATGACTGGTGTCTTTCACGCGCGCGAGGCCGAGTTTGACCAATCCAGCGAGATGGACATCGAAACATTGGTAATCCTCATGGTATTGTTATAGTTTTATCGTGTTTTATTACTAAAAGTAACCCATCGAATGTTCCACCATTGTTTGGTAACTCAGCAGGCTTCCAAGCCAGCTTGGAAGCCTGCTTAGATTTCCTCTCTCTCAAAGTGATCTCTCTCACCGTGTCTATATGTCTCTCTACCTCTCGCGGAAAAAAAAGAGAGAGAGAGTGTGTAGCAGACTCTCTATGTCTCTCGACCACTCGCTCTGCCACACCTCTCTCTCTCTCTTGCTCTAATTTCCCTCTCTCTCTTTCTCAGTAAGCGGTCTTTCACTCCCCGTGTCTCTATGTCTCTCGACCACTTGCTCTGCTACACCTCTCTCTCTCTCTTGCTCTAATTTCCCTCTCTCTCTCTCTCAGTAAGCAATCTTTCACTCCCCGTGTCTCTATGTCTCTCGACCACTCTCTCTCTCTCTTTTTTTCCCGCTAGACCCAACTTTATTAGAATAAACCTTTGATTGATTGATTGAAGACTTTATATAGGAAAAGGTACAGTTTCATGACGGTACAGTTCACTGGTACAAGGTCTACTAAAAGGAGATCCATGAAAAGACTAAGCTTATTTCCACTGGAAACCATTGAAGTATCTCATATAACATTGAATGACAGACAAATACAGCCGTGATACAAGAGAGAAAGTTGGAGAGAGAGAGATTGATTGATTGATTGATTGATTGATTGAAGACTTTATTAGAAGTTTGCATAGGAAAAGGTACAGTTTCATGATGGTACAGTTCACTGGTACAAGGTCTACTAAAAGGAGATCCATGAAAATACTAGGCTTATTTCCATAGTAAACCATATATCTCATATAACATTGAATGACAGACAAATAGAACACAGTACTATGCAGTAGATATGTAAAGAAAAACAAAAAAGAAAACAGTAAGAGTAAGTAAGAGTAAGAGTGCACGTGTGCGTGCGCATGCCCATGTTCGCGTGCACATGCATGTTGTTGCACGTTGCAGAGGGGGGGGGAGAGAGAGAGAGAGAGAGAGAGAGACAGTGACACAACGTAAACTGTTTTCGATGTGTGTGCACGCTCGTGCACGTTGCGTGCTTGTGTGTTTATTGCTGTAAACTCAAGACATGCATCAGACTGCATTCTGAGATAGACAGCGCCGCCGTGTGGATGACAGGCGTGCCTGCATCCACTGCTAGGTCTATTGTCCACATAACTTGAGGGATTGAGCTGAAATGTGCCTTTATAGGCCTACTTGAAAAGTCTGTAAAACACGTATTTGTTTACCCATTTGTTTGAAAACATACTGCCTGATGCATCATTGAAGCCAAAAATAGAAGGCTGAAAAGAGTTATGTTTGATAGCATCCTTTCGAAAACATGTATTCAGAGAGCTGTTTTGGTGATTACATCGCCTACAAACAGCCCTATTTCTAAACAATAGAAAATGATAGCAACTTACTACTTGGTGGATTTGTAAAGAGGGCGAATTGATCTTTCCATAGGTATATGGAAGTTGGTATATTCACAGTAGAAAGAATAGATATTCTATTTATTATACTAAAAAGTCGTTTATCTCAGAATGTCTCCTCAAAAAGGCTGTTTTCATGCCAAAACCATGCTTTATAAAGTTGCCATTTACTAGACTATAGAACAAGATACAGATTTTCTAGTTTGATGTATCGGAAAGAGCGTGAGCAGGCCTTTCCAGTCATATGGGTGTGGTGTGCAATACACTCTACAGACGATGCGTAATCGTCCCCCAAAATGAGTGAAAAATCCGGCAGTAGAGACTTAGAGCCAGAAATAAGGGGGCTGTGAAAGAGTTAAGGGGAAATATTTACATCTTTATGTATTAAATATGACAGTTTAAGGGGTGCCGTGGATGAAACGGCTATTTACAGGGTGCGCTGTTGAGTCAGTAGTCTATGCCCATTTTTGAGACAATTGAAATACGTCATTGTTTTGGTAAAGTTGCACAACTTTTGGAGTACGTTTAGCGCCTCAAAAACATGAGTCATATGGGCTTAATATTGATGGTCATAAAAGGGATTCTGTTAGTGTGGTTGCCCTAACAGGGCATCATCTTGAATCAGATGTAGAAGACAGGGATCTCCATTTATGGGCATAAAAGGGACAAGGACGTAATGAACAGGGCATCATCTGGGAATCAGATGTAGAGGTCATCTCCATACATGGAGATCTAAGTGATGATCCAGTCATCTCTATGTATGGATATGATTTGATCTTTGATGAAGTAATGGCACAACAATTTGATGTCACAATATCAACAATGTGATGTCACAACAGGTCATAGACATTGAGTTGTTACGGACAAGATGTGCCGGTTTTCATAGTTAACTGCGAAATACGGTCACAATTACAATAGGGCTTCGTACTACTGTGCAGTGCTCGGTTAGGTTTCAAGGTTCAAGGTTTACTTTATTCTGTCTCCGTGAGGAGAAATTTGTCTTGGACACATGGACAGTCCAGCAGCATACAAAAAACACGAATACAAAAACACAGTACAGTACAGTACACAGCAACAGGGGTGCTCAGCGACATACAACCATATCCCGCAAAATAATAAACACCATTAACCCATTCAGGCCGGGAACACATCCCGCCGTTTGGGAGGGGCCCACAGTACATGCACAGCATTTAGGCATAGTTTTACTCAAGTTACGTATAGGAATAAGGTTAGGTCTGGCATAGTTTTACTGAAGTTATATTTAGGAATAAGATTAGGCTTAGGCATAGTTTTACTGATAATAAGTTTAGGAACAAGGTTAGGTTTAGGCATAGTGGTCGCTGGATTTGACCCGGGGGCGAGCGTGTTTTAGGACTCACATTCTTGTATTCAATAGAAAACTACAAACTGATCCTGTACAACTTTACTATAGGTTTAAACCACAGTAAATAAAACAGTACATACCTATCCTGTACAACTTTACTATAGGTTTAAACCACAGTAAATAAAACAGTACATACCTATCCTGTACAACTTTACTATATGTTTAAACCACAGTAAATAAAACAGTACCTATCCTGTATAACTTTACTACGGGTTGCATCGTTGTGTCAAACAGTCCACGTCCCTCGTCCGTCTCTCGCTGTTCCTCTGACATCGTTGAGTCCATCTCTCTAGACGTGGAAGACCTCTCCCTGTGGTGCTCTGTGGAAATCACCAGTAGAAAGAACTTTTGGTTATCATTCAGCAACCTTATATACAGTAATACCATGACGTGATCAAATCAAACTATTGACGTTTACCATGTTTTGTTTAGTTGAAAGGTGCCGTCTTGATGTAAACAATTTAAAATAAACGTTCAATTGAATTTGGGAAAAATAAACAATCTACTTTCTACAAGCTCAACATGTGGGACATTGTGAGCCTGTAGATTGGCTATTTTCACTACTAGTATAGGACAAGAGTTTGGGCCACTACGGAGCCCTTACACCTACGTCACACCACCAATCTGACCGTCATACAGTCTGTTTATACAGTCACGCACATTTATCCAAATATAAATCAAAATCATCTAAGCATATTTAGCTTGCTGCTTAGTAGAATTATAGATTATATTTACTTGTGCCAGCAGAGCGCGCAAGTACTGTGTTAGGCTGCGTATGTTGGTATGTTGGTAGGTAGGTAACTGTGTATTGTTTAAACCCGTAGCCCAATCAGGGACCAGCATTTCTGGTGATTGATTGATTGATTGATTGATTGATTGAAGAATTTATTAGAAGTTTGCAATAGAAAAAAGTACAGTTTCATGACAGTACAAATCACTGGTACAAGGTCAACTAAAAGGAGATCCTAGAAAGCTGAGGCTTATTTCCACAGGAACCACACTTTAAGTATCTCATATAACATTGAAAGACAGACGGATAGAACATAGTACTTTATCTAGGATAATATCAGTTTCAAAAGCATAACATCAAATACAAAGGAAGAAAAAAGAAAGGGGGGGGGGGGAGCATGGGGGCTTAGTCTATTTACACGGGTAGCAGCTGTCTGAAGGTGACTTTTCATACCAATTTTTAGGGATTTGCTCTCCTTTAAGGCTTGTGGAAGGGCGTTCCACATGTTGATGGTATAGCAGGAGAACGAGTTAGAGCCTTGTTTAGTGTTAAATCTACGTTGATGATGATTAGTGGAGCTGCCTCTGGTGTTGTGATCGTGAACATCCTTGACCTTTAAGAAGTAGTTTGTCAGGTACATGGGTATCTTGGAGGTGTAGTGTATCTTGTACACCAGGCCCATTGCAAGATGCTGTACTCTGTCAGCTACTTTGAGCCACCCCACGCTTTCGTGGTGATGTCACTGGCATCGGCAGTGTTGTTGAAGGTGGTGAGTGCCATACATAGCCTATTTGTGCACAAGAGGCAAGTTGGCACCTCGACAAGAGAATAGTTCCACACTCTGTATAGCATTCAGAGATTGTGTAATATCTGTCTGGCTATGTGAGACTACCCATCAAATAGGCTGAGTAGCAACTTATCACATCACATCTCCTCTTCTCCAGATAAACAACACTATCTGATTGAAGTCAACAGACCAAAACATCACTGTTTTTACATTAGTAGTAATGACGTTCTTACCTGAGGGAGCTTTGCTCCACACCTCACTAATTCGTATTTTCATCGTTGACCCATCAGCCTCCTGTGGTCTTTGGAGAAGCTCCTCTACTCTCTCCTCTTTAATGTGTGGAGGTTCTTCTGGTTCCTCCTGGACCAGACTGGAGCTCCTCTCCTCATGTTCAGGGGAATCCTCTTTATGCACAGACAGAATGAGGAGGGAAGAGGTAGCATCAGATTGTTTGGATGAGGTTTATTCATTTATTTATTGATTTGATTGGTCACAATCCTCAGTATTATTATATTGTATCTTTTTTCTTCAGTTGAAAGTAGGCCAACTGAATGGACAGTGGTGACCAGTATGCTTAACTATGAGTAGCCTATGTAGACAGTGGTAAACAGGTTAACTAAGCTATAGGTAGCTTAGCTATGAGTAGGCTATGGGGGACTGCCCATAAGTAGTTAGGACTAGGTCTTACTTACAGTGTAAACATGCATCATTAACAAACCTGCTCTGTGTAGTTTGGTGTGTGGCTGCATTACGTCCAGCAGTTTGTTTTGTTTCTCCAGCAGTGTTTCTAGTGTCTCTATTTCTCTCTGGAAGAGGTTGCACATGAACTCTGCAGCCGCACTGAGGCGCTCCAACACAACCGATCTGACAAGCTTTGAAACGTCACCATGCTGTGTGTCCAAAACACACAATATCTCCTCTCCCACCGACGTCAGGTGCTCATTTATCGACAGCCGTACAGACTCTATTTGACACATTTTACCTCCTTTATCAGACATTTTGTACCACGAAGTTTCTTACACCACCATTATATTGTTATGTTTTGTGCCAAGTCCCAGAACCTAGTTATCTTCAGTTTCTCCTGCAGCTCTCAAACAGACTGACTAACCTCTCTCTCGGCACCAGTCTACTCTACACACAGACACGTTGGTCTTTCTGCGCAGGTTCTGCTGATTAACACCATCCCATAGCCTGCAGGGACAGCTGCCTTTTAATACAAAGGAAACAACAACAATGGTGTTCTCTTGGGTTTGAATCCTATTAGTGGACCTTGTATCTGAACTCTACTACTGTCCTGTGCTTTTCCTATGCGAACTGCTAATGAAGTATTCAATAAATTAATCAATTGGCTAGTTAGTAGTAGGCCTAGGTTAGATCCCACAGGCTGAAGGGACAGCTGCATTGTAATTGGCTACTACAACCGTTCGGTTGTAGCCAGTTTGATTACATACCATGGTTGGTTGAACATACAAAATAAACATAGGCTAAGTAGTAATGATATACCGTTGATTATATATTAATATAAATAATTTAGTTTCCTTTATTCATCGCTGTAGATGTGCATCAAAGTGCCAGGTCTTTCAATACAGGAATGTTAGGCTATAAAATGATGTTATCATGAAGGATGGAACAGCAACAAGCATTAATGTGATGGTCAGAACCCTCAAACTGTAAAACTGGCCATTAATGAAAAATACTAGGGTTTTGAACGTACAGTATCCTGATATTGTGCAGTCTGGAAGTAGTGGCTAAATGAGCCAGTAGGGGTCTAGGACCCCAAGGGGTCCTTCAGGGGGTCCACAGCAAATTAACACCAGTTTAATGCTTATTTTTACTCAGGCTAATTCAAAATGGAAAGCTTCTAGATTTTGAATAATTTTTAAAATAAATCATGTCTTAAGGGTTAAGGCCCATTACCACTGGGCCAGATAACAGATAAAAAATATCTGCCACAGATATTTCTTTTATCTGTTATCTTTTATCACTTTGAATGCAAAAATATCTGGGGAAAGAGATTTTTTTATCTGTTATCTGGCCCAGTGGGAATGGGCCTTTAAGGGGGTCCCTGCCACTAAATATTTTGGGAAAAAAATCATTGTAGTGGATATATGGTCTGTCCGACTGTCCCTCTCACACATAGGGGACTGTCCCTCTCACACATATCATTGTAGAGGACTGTCCCTCTCACACATATCATTGTAGAGGACTGTCCCTCTCACACATATCATTGTAGAGGACTGTCCCTCTCACACATATCATTGTAGAGGACTGTCCCTCTCACACATATCATTGTAGAGGACTGTCCCTCTCACACATAGAGGACTGTCCCTCTCACACATATCATTGTAGAGGACTGTCCCTCTCACACATAGAGGACTGTCCCTCTCATACATATCCTTGTAGAGGACTGTCCCTCTCACACATATCATTGTAGAGGACTGTCCCTCTCACACATATCATTGTAGAGGACTGTCCCTCTCACACATATCATTGTAGAGGACTGTCCCTCTCACACATAGAGGACTGTCCCTCTCACACATATCATTGTAGAGGACTGTCCCTCTCACACATAGAGGACTGTCCCTCTCATACATATCCTTGTAGAGGACTGTCCCTCTCACACATATCATTGTAGAGGACTGTCCCTCTCACACATATCATTGTAGAGGACTGTCCCTCTCACACATATCATTGTAGAGGACTGTCCCTCTCACACATAGAGGACTGTCACTCTCACACATATCATTGTAGAGGACTGTCCCTCTCACACATAGAGGACTGTCCCTCTCATACATATCCTTGTAGAGGACTGTCCCTCTCACACATAGAGGACTGTCCCTCTCATACATATCCTTGTAGAGGACTGTCCCTCTCACACATAGAGGACTGCCCCTCTCGAGAGGGCCCTCTCATAGCCTACATATCATTGTAAAGGACTGTTCCTCTCATATTATTGTAGTGGACTGTCCCTCTCGTGTATCACTTTAACAAAATAATATTCAAAGCCAACAGGGTGAGAAGGAGGAAACAGAGGAGCAGTGTGTATAATAATGTCACTCTCAGGTGTACACGCACGCACGCACGCACGCACGCACGCACGCACACACGCACACGCACACGCACACACACACACACACACACACACACACACACACACACACACACACGCTGGGCTGGGCTGGGCTGGGCTGTTTTCCCAGTTTCTACTCTCCTGCAGAGATCAACCATATGCTGTCCACAGAGAAAAGTCACTCCTACTAGGCTAACATACACATCATTACCAGAAGAGTTTACAGCTAAGGTCGGGTGCAACAGTCAATGGAAATATTCAATTTGAACAATAATAAATAAAATTGCTAATCGATAATGGCTGCTATAGGAATTGATTTTCAGGACCGTCGCTTAGTGGGTAGGGAGGCTGTCTGAAATCAGTAATTTCAGTAAGGTAAGGGACCGTCCCCATGCATGCTCATTATAATATGGTATAATTTCTGTCCACTCTGTGGACAGTTGTGAAACCAGCCTAGCAGTGACATCATCGGCAGGCAGGTTTGGTCATCTCAAACAAGATTTCACATTTTATTTTATTTATTTATTTATTTTATTTTATATTTTTATTAACCCTTAACTGCTCCCTGGGTGCTGTACAAATGCTCACTTTTATTTAAAGGATGGGTAACTGTATGCATACTGTATTGTATACAACAGACTAAGAAATACAAAAGGAAACCAATGTTGTGGAAACCAATTTATTATTCAACAACAAACAAACTTGTAATTATGCTTTGGCAACAAACAGATGCCATTTCACATTTGAGAGGGGGGAGAGAGAGCAGAGATAGGAGAACCACCAGGTGAAGTTGTTGTATAAGATAAAAGTAGGCTAACATTTTTCTATCGTGGCTGTCAGGTTCAAACCCTTACGTCCAAAACCGAAATGGTAAATTAAATGTGTGTTAATCCAATGCAGGCCTAGTTATTTAGTCACAAGCTCTAATGAATTGAATACACAGGACCACAATGGAAACAAGCCACCAGGGCTTTTTGCACGGTTAAATCTAACCATGTCCTGTACTTTATCTGGAGACTTTGAGCTGTAGGATATGTATTTTTTGCCATACATCAATAATAATTGTAGTTGGCATTTACCTGTGAAAGATGTTATGAAACATTGCCTTCATCTAGTGGCCAGCGAGGTACACTGCACCGCTAAAACAATGTCAGCAGTAGCATATACATTATTGTGCCTTTTTCTTTTTCCCCAAACTACTGAAAAAACACGGCCTGCTCACGTATCCTGAGAGAAGTATGAGACACCAGAACCAAGGACGGGTGTTTTCGATGAATTATGGTTAAAATGGAGATTTAAGTTAAAATGGGACGGTTTTAGGGGAAACAGGAATGGGGTTTTTGACTCCCTAATTATTATTATTTTTCCGCCAAGCCGCGTGGCTGGGACGGTCAAGTACTACAGGGTAGATGCGGCCCTAAAGGGGCCCTTTGTGTCTGATAATGAATATCAAATATCTAAATAGTGAATCAAGCAACTTATAAACTGTCCAGGGTGTTCTGGTCTTGATAAAACACAGTGAGACCAACATCAGCAGATGACATTGCAGCCCAAATCATCACTGACTGTGGAAACGCCACACCGGCTTTCAAGGCATTTTGATTCCTCTCCACTTCTCTTCCAGACTCTGGGACCTTGATTTACAAATGAAATCCAAAATGTACATTCGTCTAAAACTGAGTAGTGAGAGCATACATTAACATACAGTACTTTTCAGAAGGTTGACATTTCTGTATTATAAACCCCTTTTTTGATTGTTAATATTCTATTATTATTATGAGTTAAGGTGGTTGCACACTGCTGCGTTTTTCGGGCCGGATATCGGAGTGAATTTCGGAGAACGCTAATAAAAAGATCAACCTCACGTTATGTCAATCACGTTTGCACACTGCCGCCCGTTTCGCGCACCACTCGGTCCCTTGCTCTCTCTATCTCTCTCTCTCTCCTTGCCCTGAAAAACGCATTTCGCAACGAAAAACGCAGCAGTGTGCAACCAGCTTTACTGGATTTTTTTTTTGTTTTAATATTTCACTTTAAGTGTAATGAATTGGGGGACAACAACAAAGTATATAGGGTATAAGTGGTCATTTTACTGGGTTACTGTATCGATAAAAGTGAAGTGAATCCACATTTTACTAACTAGTGACTAATCAAACACAGTGAGGACAGGGACAAGACTCTGAACCTTCTGTCATGTCTGATTTTAAAAGGCAGCTACAGTGAATTGCAGCATACTGTATACGGCACATTTTTCTACCTTTTCAATACATGAGGCATTTTCAAAGAGAAAAATATATTTTATCCACCATAGTATAATGTAGTATATTACCTAATAATACAATCTGTGATATTTCCTCATTCAACTCTCATACTGTGACATCCATACTCAAGACGAGTAGGGATTACTCATTACTGAAGTTCATATGAATGGATATTTGCATTAGTTATGGAAAGTAACAAATTACATGTTCTGAAAGTGCTGTAACTCGAGTACAATTTGTGTGGGATCTTCAATCATTTTGATGTTATCACAAAACGTGATAAACCATTTAAGACCTGCAATATACTTATTGTTTTTCAAAATAGCCAACAAGCTCACAAGGCGTCTCAAGCGACTGTAGATCAGCCATTTTCAAATATTGCTATACATTCTGAAACTTGTGAAATGGGACACTTTCCATAGCCTGTTTCCAGCGCATAGACCCGCCCAATCTCAGAGTGGACTGTTTCTCTGGTCTGGAATTGTGTTCATAATAAGTGCTTTCTTGAGCCGAAATTACAGCTCCTCCAATTAGCGCAGGGGGTGGGGGTGGGTTTAACGAATAGCCAATCCGTGCCGTCAAAGTCCCTCAACTCCAGAAATCGCTCAAACAGGGCACAATGTCAGACTGAGTCTGAAATCAGGCTACACTTTCCATACTTTAATTATATTTTGATGTCAATATTTAGGCACTTTTACTCAAGTCAAAACTTAATACAGGACTTTTGCTTTTTATATGGAGCAGATCACAAATTCAAATTAGATTATAGAGATTGTTTATTTGCTTCTTTCAAAACCAAAACAAAACTATTGTTCAACTAACAGTTCTCTCCAGTATCAATACACAAAGAAAAAAATAAACAAAGATACAAATTCGTAACTGGAGCACAATCAAATTGAAGCTGATAAAACAAATAAAAAGCAATTTAAGCTAAATAATGGGTTCCTAAATAAAGCAAAAAAAGGGGGTTCCTGGTTTGATGAAATGGGTGTCCCACCTGAAAACATCTCAGGCAAAGCGATTTGATCGGCCTACCAATTTTACTGTTACTGAACAAACACTGTATAGCCATTTAACTTTGAACAAACTTCAACAAAAAAAATAATACTTACAGCACCATGAACTAAGGTTTTTTCTAGCCTTCCTCGTGTGTTGTTTCACATGACCCATACTAAGAGAGCTTTTACAAAAAAAAAAAATACACGCAAAGGGTTTTTCCGCTGCACCATAAACTAACAAACCTTTTTTCCCCCTTCATGAGTCCTCATGTGTCGTTTCACAAGACACAAGATTTGAAAGCCTTTACCACAAACTGTACATGCAATGGGTTTTTACACTGCTCCATACACTAACGTTTTTTCCCTGCTTCATGAGTCCTCATGTGTCGTTTCACAGTATACATGTGACGAAAACATTTACCACAAACTGTACAAGTTAATGGTTTTTCCCCTGTATGAGTCATCATGTGTTGTTGCAAATTACCCATTAGACCAAAGCCTTTACCACAAACTGCACAAGTATGGGGTTTTTCTCCTGTATGAGTCTTCATGTGTTGTTTCAAATTAGGCATTAGACCAAAGCTTTTACCACAAACTGTACACATATTGGGTTTTTTGCCTGAATGAGTCACCATGTGTGACTTTAAACTCTCCATCCAACTAAAGCTTTTGCTACAGACTGTACATGTAAAGGCCTTTTCCCCTGTATGGATCGTTGTGTGTTTCTTCAGATCACCCTTTTGTCTAAAACTGTTTCCACACTCTGTACAACTGAACCTTTTTTCCCCTGTATGAGTCATAATGTGTCGTTGCAAATTACCCATATGACCAAAGCCTTTACCACAAACTGTACACGTATGGGGCTTCTCACCTGTATGAGACACCATGTGTGACTTTAAATTCTTCTTACGATTAAAGCTTTTGCTACAGACTGCACATGTAAAAGCCTTTTCACCTGTATGAGTCACTGTGTGTTTCTTCAGATTACATTTTTGTCTAAAACCTTTGCCACACTCTGTACAACTAAACCTTTTCTTCTCTGTGTGACTCCTCGTGGAGTGAGTTTGTTTTGATGAGTTCAGATCCTGGGACAGCTTGTTACTGAAAGAGGATCTTTGTCCTTCCACATGTGTCTTGTGTGATCTCAGTGCTTTCACAACTGACTGACCTTCCCTGGTCTCCTCCCTCTCATCACCGTCTTCAGTGTCAGAGTCAGAACAGTGTGAAGAGAGGAGCTGGTCGTCAGTAGTTGGTGATGATGTTCCACAGTCCTCTACATGAGCTTGTGTTTTCATGTGTTCATTTGAGGTGCTGGCTACAGGCTCTGGCTCTCGGTTTTCATCATCATCATCTTCACTTCTCACTGCTAGTAATGTCAACTTTGACCCGTCAGCCTCCTCTGCTCTTTGAAGAAGCTCCTCATGTTTCTCTTTACTTTGTGGAGGTTGTGGTTCCTCCTGGACCAGACTGGAGCTCCTCTCTACACACAGGGCGGAGTGGGAGGTCTAGAAGGAGGAGAGAGGAAGTGACATCAGCACAGAGCATCACACTGTGTTTTCTCTTTTAGTCTTGTGAATAATATTTCATTGTTTTTGTCATATTTTAGTCATCTGAAAAGTTTTCGCTTTAGGCGACTAAATATAACCAGTAAGACTCCCTAATCGGGAGATAAGCGACCGTAGGTGGCTTATCTCCACAAATAGGGCAAAATTTGTTTTTCCAAAATCTTCCTGATCCATGTTGATTTAGTCTGTGGCACGGTCGGTAGCGCTGTCGCCTCACAGCTAGAAGGTCCTGGGTTTGATTCCCGCCAGGGGGCAGTGTGGGCGCTGGGGGGGTGTTCCCTCCTCCGCATCATCAGCGCCCACACCCTAGGTGGGGTTGGCAAAAGGGCCTTTCTGTGTGGAGTTTGCATGTTCTTCCATTGTCCCATGTTCTACCCACACAAAAATCTGCAGTAATCCTGGTCTCAATAATGCCTCCCCCTGGCCAGCTGGGGCGCATGATGGAGGGGAAAGGAACTGGTTGGAATAGCGTGTTCCTTCCTACCGGGAAAGCAGGGAAGCTCCCCCATGTCAGGTGATAAGAAGCCGCCTATGCACTCCTCGTGCACTGAAGGAAGAATGAGCTCAGTTTGAGGCCCTCCCCAGGTTGGCAGAGGGAGAGCAGAGCCCAGGATTACAGCTTAGGCAACTGGCACTGGGTGAAAAATCGGTTACAAAGTTGTGGGATAAAAATCAACACTAATTGTGTCTGAATCTCACCCAGAGCCAGTCATTTCGCATGGTACCACTTTAGACCACAGCTGAAATAACTTTTTTTTTTTTTTTCTTTAAAATGTGATAAAGCCACAAAAGTATTTAATAAATATCAGGCTACATTTCACTTAAACGCCAGAGCTTAACTCTGCATGTAAATAAGACTTTTTTTAATTAATGTGAGAGATTGGGACATAATTATGTTGGTCCTCCCAGAATACAGCTAACATGCTAGTTTTCACCACCCTGTGTTAGCCATTTGTAGCCAAATGCGGTAATATCGGCGCTCCATTACCTAGCGTTGCAAAACACAGTATTTATCCCGTTAATGTAGTGCCACGTATGTTCCAAATGAACCACGTTACGTTGTTATAATGATTTAATCTATTATTTATTTATTTATTATTCAGCCGTTGACTGTTCTTCTTCTCGACTTTTGGGGGAAAAATGATCAGTTTCCTGCCTGGACCGGATGGCGAGGAGTGTCCTTTGTCACTGGGTTAGCTTAGCTTTGACTTAGAGCAGTGTGTCATCGTAAACTATCTAGTTTTAATGTTCAGAGCGTTTTCTTTTTGGACAATAAAAACATTCACAGCCAGGAAAAAAATCCATCAGAAGGACACATGGAATGCTCGTTCACTCGCCGTCGGAAAATTGACTTATTAGACTATTCTAGATGACTGGCTGATGACTGGCTAACGGCTAACGCTAACGTTAGCTAGCGCTAGCTGCAGGCTAACGTAGGCATCTGTTGTATAAAACGCGACCAAACTCTATTTTTGCTCTTCTACAAGCTCACAACGCGAGGCGGTTAAGCGTAGCCTGTAGATTGTGGTTCATTATCAGAGTCAGATGATCCTTCAATCTGACTGAAGTTACACAAACACTCGACGATGTTATATAAAGCACAGTTAGCCGATAGGCTAACGGTGTTTCGCACGTAATAAATTCACTTCAACCTCGTGTTGAGCAGTTAAACCTATTTGCTACGTACTTCTACAAAAACGTTCATATTTCAAAGATAAAGTGCTTACTGAAGTCTCACAGATGTCACAGTATGGTACGCTCAAGCAGAATTACCCGTATCTTTCGTATTGTTTAATAAACAGCATTTTAATCCGATCAGACAACATTTTCTGTTGTTTTTCAGCCATGCGACCCCATCGGTTGCGAGGTGTACAGCACTTAGATACATTAATACCTTTTTAAGGAAACGACGACTGATCGGATTAAAATGCTCCTCGTTAAATAATACAATAATTACGGGACATTCTGCTGGAGCGTACCCTATGGTGACATCCGTGAGCCTTCACTAAGCAATTTATATTTGTAATGTGACCGTTTGTGTAGACGTACGTAGCAAATTGGTTAAACTGCTCAACAGCAGATTGTGTTGAATTCACGGTTGGCGCAGCGTAGCGTCTTTACATTTAGCCCAATAATGCTAATCTACAAAGCAATAACTACAGTTTAAAACATACATAAACCACTTTAGCCCTATGTTATACCAAGGCTATTTGAAAATAGCCGATCTACAAGCTCACAACGCATTGCGGTGCGACGCGTTGTGAGCTTGTAGATCTGCTATTTTCAAACATTTTGTACTTTTACTTTTGGTACTTTAAGTACATTTGGATACCAATACTTTTGTACTTTTACTCAAGTACATTTTTAATTCTGGACATTGTTGGTACTTTTTCCACCACTGTGTAAACGTTTGTGTTCTCATGCCAATAAAACTTCTTTGAATTGAAGATTGAATTGAAGATTGCTCCCCATGTGGCGGAGTCAGGTCATTGCAGGTTAGAAATTTATTTAAAACTTGAATATCTCAAAAGTCCTATTTCAGCATGGCATCATTCTATAAGCCATATCTTCAAAACTGTTGGGTCAATCTCCACAACCAATATATCATTTTGTAGCTATGATCCCCAGCTTTCAAATGAAATGAAAAAATGAAAATGAAAAAAATTGCAATGACTGGCTCTCAGTGAGATTGGGACACAATTATAACAGTAATCTTTTTTTCTGTTGTTTTTGAACAAGGGTTCAGATTGTAATTAGAGAAAAGAAAAGATGAGTGTTAAAATGTATTTTGATTTCAGTGGGTGGGGGCATGCGTACAAGTGGCTAAATATGTCTTTTTAGACACAGTAAGCCAGCAATTTCTTTGTTACTATTTACACCAGCCCCCATAAGTAACATCTGCCCATGAAAGATTGTGGTGCATCTAAGGAATGGGCTTATTCTCTCTAAAAAGACATATTTAGCCACTTGCATGCACATCAAAATCGCTAAAATCACTAAAACTATAGAAAGAAATCAATGAAAACATTTTAACACTCATCTTTTCTTTTCTCTAATCACTATCTAAAATATGAACCCTTGTTGTAAAAAAAACAAAGTTGTCCTAAAGGGGAAAGATTTACATCTTTATGTACTTTAATATGACATAGGTAAGTTTAAGGGGTGCCGTGGATGAAACGGTTATTTAAAGCCCATTTTTTAGACAATTCAAATATGACATTGTTTTGGCACTTTTGTGCAAAGTTGCGCAACTTTGGGAGTACGTTTAGCGCCTCAAATACATGAGTCATACAGGCTTAATATTGATGGTCATAAAAGCGATTCTATTAGTGTGGTTTCCCTATCAGGGAATCATCTGGAATCAGATGTAGAGGACAGGGATCTCCATATATGGGCATAAAAGGGACAAGGACGAAATTAACAAGGCATCATCTGGTAATCAGATGTAGAGGTCAGCTCCATATATGGAGATCTAGGTGATGACCCAGTTGTCTCCATGTATGGATATACAGGGTTTGATATTTGATGAAGTAATGGCACATCAATGTGATGTCACAATATCAACAATGTGATGTCAACAATGTGATGTCACAACAGGTCAGCAGCTATAGACATTGAGGCTATACGGACAAGATACGATGTGCCGGTTTTCATAGTCAACTGCGAACTACGGTCACAATTACAATAGGGCTTGGTACTACTGTCCAGTGCTCGGGCCCTACTAATAATTGTCATTTAAGGGTAACCGGAATGCTGAACCCAAAACACACTCGAGAGTATTTTAGGGCTCACATTCTTGTATACAATTAGTCCGGGATCACTTCACTTTTCGGGCTTTACTATAGGTTTAAACCACAGTAAATAAAACAGTACATACCTATCCTGTACAACTTTACTATGGGTTGCATCGTTGCGTCAAACTGTCCACGTCCCTTGTCCGTCTCTCGCTGTTCCTCTGACATCGTTGAGGCCATCTCTTTAGACTCGGAAGACCTCTCCCTGTGGTGCTCTGTGGAAATCACCAGTAGAAAGAACTTTTGCTTATCATTCAGCAACCTTATATACAGTAATACCATGACGTGATCAAATCAAACTATTGACGTTTACCACGTTTTGTTCAGTTGAGAGGTGCAGTCCTGATGTAAAAAAAATTAAAATAAATGCTTAATTGAATCTGGGATAAATAGACAATCTACAAGCTCAACATGTGGGACATTGTGAGCTTGTAGATTGGCTATTTTCACTACTATAGGACAAGTGTTCGGGCACTACCGAGGCCTCACACCTACGTCACACCACCATTCGGACTGATATGCCCATATATGTATATCTCTTTATCTGTCAGTCCTTGACCCTTGTATGCCCTATATCTAATTTAACTATCTAATCTAACTATTAATTAATTTACAGTGCCCAAAATTCTGATCACTGATACCGAATGTCTACAAATAAATAAATAAATAAATAATACAATTAGCCAAATCTATGTATATCTGTCTGTCTGTGTGTCTGTGTTTACATCATCCAATGGCAAAACCTTGAGAAAACACAGGGGTGACATCATCCAATGGTAAAACCCATGAAATAATACAGAGTGGTGTCATCAACTGGGTGTTCACCATCATCACCATCATCACCATCAACAGACCATCGGCACCATCAACAGCCAGTGAGGGACCAGCATTCTTGGTCAACGTCAACAAGTGCGACCTGCTATAAATAACAAGGCACGCTCTGCTGGCGCACAAGTAGGTCATATATGGCCACAAGTGCACCAGATGCAAGTTGGCACCTCGAGAAATTGCATGAGAAATGCACTCCTTAAAGTTGAAACAAAATAAGTTAAGAACCAATTAACCAGTCTGCTTGAAAAGTATACATCAGTACAACAGCAGCTAGTTGACAGTGCAGAGAAATAATTGCCTTTCTTTGATCCATTAAGGAGGAGCTGTCAACTACTATCTGGCATCAGCTGGACACAGACACACACACCTTCTCTCCAAAAACCCTTGAATATGATTGAACATGATTAAGGATTACTGTGATTATGGTAAGCTTACGTTTCATATCGCACTCACCATACCTGTAACTTTCACCCAAAATACTTTTTTGAAAAAACAAAAACAAAAAACTGGCGTTGGTGGGCGCCGGACAAGTAGGCCATTAAAGACCTACTTGTGCAACCTTCTCTCCAAAAACCCTTGAATATGATTGAACATGATTAAGGATTACTGTGATTATGGTAAGCTTACGTTTCATATCGCACTCACCATACCTGTAACTTTCACCCAAAATACTTTTTTGAAAAAACAAAAACAAAAAACTGGCGTTGGTGGGCGCCGGACAAGTAGGCCATTAAAGACCTACTTGTGCAAGTTGGCATCTCAACAGAGTGTAGTTCCGGACTCTGTATAGCATGGCTACACGATACTAACCATCACATAACTGCTGAATGACTATCATGCGGTTATCCCCAGGCCTAACAGCAACCTCTCACATTACATCACCTCTTCTTCAGATAAACAACACTATCTGATTGAAGTCAACAGAATAAAACATCACTGTTTTTACATTAGTAGTAATGACGTTCTTACCTGAGGGAGCGTTGCTCCACACCTCACATATTCGTATTGTTGACCCATCAGCCTCCTGTGGTCTTTCGAGAAGCTCCTCTACTCTCTCCTCTTTAATGTGTGGAGGTTCTTCTGGTTCCTCCTGGACCAGACTGGAGCTCCTCTCCTCATGTTCAGGGGAATCCTCTTTATGCACAGACAGAAGGAGGAGAGAAGAGGTAGCATCAGATTCATTGGATGAGGTTTATTCATTTTAATTATTGATTTGGTTGGTCACAATCCTCAGTATTTTTCTGTCTCTTTTTTTTTCTTCAGTTGAAAGTACTGTATGAACAGTGTTGACCAATACAAGTATATTAACTTTGAACAACAGTGGTAAAAAGGTTAACTTAGCTATAGGTAGCTTAGCTATGAGTATGTGAGACTGCCCATAAGTCCAATAAGTAGTTATGAGTAGAGTCCTACAGTGTTGGTAGAAATGCATCATTTAACAAATCTGCTCTGTGTAGTTTGGTGTGTGGCTGCATCACGTCCAGCAGTTTGTTTTGTTTCTCCAGCAGTGTTTCTAGTGTCTCTATCTCTCTCTGAAAGAGGTTGCACATGAACTCTGCAGCCGCACTGAGGCGCTCCAACACAACCACTCTGACATTAAGTTTTGCACTATAAACATCACCATGCTGTTTTTCCAAAACACACAATATCTCCTCTCCCACCGACGTCAGGTGCTCATTTATCAACAGCCGTACAGCCTCTATTTGACACATTTTACCTCCTTTATCAGCCATTTTTCACCACGACGTTTCCTCTACAGTTATCTTGTTATGCAGCAGTTTTCTGAAAAGTCCCAGAACCCAGTTATTGTTCAACGTCGGAGCAACGCTGCGCACCCAACGTTCTCCATAGAGGTTTTATAACTATGAGATCACGTTCAGCACAGGAAAACAGTTTGGTTTCGCGCATGCTCAGTAAATGGTCGATGACGATCATGCAATGTTACTTTCGCCCCCTGGTGGAGGAGGGTTATAACTGTCATTGAAGAAAGAAATATAGGTCTATAAATGTCACTGAAGATGGATGGACAGACAGACAGACAGACAGACAGACAGACAGACAGACAGACAGACAGACAGACAGACAGACAGACAGACAGACAGAGAGACAGACAGACAGACAGACAGACAGACAGACAGACAGACAGACAGACATAAACACAGACAGGCTGACAGAAAGATTGACAGTTATTGACTGTCCGCTGTACCAAGACATCAGAGACACATACTTCCCACAGATCATAACCACCCAAGGAGAGTTTCAAAATATGACCAATGATGAAAAACTCCCATACCTGCTGGGGGAAGTAAAACAATGTGCAAACACAGCAGCAAGATTCGTGAGCTGCTGTGATAAGAGAAGGATATCAAATGGAACCCAACCACCTTAAAAACCATTGTCACTGCTCTGCCTGCACGTTACCGTGATGCATGAAAACTGTTTTCACCTGTATATATTTTGTTCTGATTGTATTGTATTGTGTACACTTCTGCTTTGGCAATGTAAACGTATGTTTTCTCATGCCAATAAAGCCCTTTGAATTGTGAATTGAATTGAATTGTATTGATCCCCTTGTGAAAATGTTGAAGCAGCAAATGCGGATTAGAAGAATTAAATAAATTCAATTAGAGTCGTAGGCCTACTCTAAACATCACAATTCAATTCAATGTTCAATTTAAAGGGACGTTATTGCCATGAGAAAACATAGGTAGGCCTATATGTTTACATTAACAAAGCAAGTGTCAATAAAAACTGTTGAAAATGGAGAACATATGCAGTCGGAGGGGGTACATCATTGTGTAAACACATACAGGCAGGGTCTAAAGCTTTTTGGAACAAATAGCAGCATTTATTTTTCTCAATACGATTTAACTATAAAGGTAGCAGCTCTTTTTATACTGTATGTGCAGTAGGTCTAGATGTCACAATGGTTTGTAGTCCTTAGGGTGGATGTATTCCATTCTTTAGCCTTCTTTTATCACAACAGTTCACAAATCTTGCCGCTGTGTTCGCACATTGAGTTTTTTGTCGTTGGTCATGTTTTCAAACTCACTTTGGGAGGGGTATGTGTAATCTGCATGATGCGTTATTTGGAAACACACAGTGTCTTTTGTATAGTTTACATCAGCATATCACACGGTCTGTCTGACTGCTTTAA
Organism: Nannobrachium achirus; assembly: GCF_963921795.1. Classification (NCBI taxonomy): domain Eukaryota; kingdom Metazoa; phylum Chordata; class Actinopteri; order Myctophiformes; family Myctophidae; genus Nannobrachium; species Nannobrachium achirus. The sequence continues at coordinate 57,859,353 of NC_137833.1, forward strand.
CAGCAATATAGGGGTAACCGCTGGCCTGCATGTCCATGCCACATGGGCTCGGTGTAACCTCGCCTACCTGGCTTTCAGAGAGAAAGCCTGGTGTTCGTTCACAACAGGCCGTTTGGTTTCCGCCTAATGCGCGGAAACCACTAGAAGAAGCGACGTCGCTTTGATTTGGTTCCCTCCGTTTGTTTCCCCAATCCCTATTAAAATGCTCGAGTAGCCTAGTGTAGTCTTGCTAGTCGCTACGAGTTGGAATAAAAGATGCATATCCCAAACAATTTTTTCAAAAGCAAAACTACTCCGCATCAAGGAGATTATTAGGTATAGGCCCTGAAAGTATGTCCTTGAGCGCACAGGAATTATTTTGGGTTAAAACTGTTTCCGGTGGATAGTTCCGGCCAAATTGTAGTCCGTTGAGTACTACAACATGACGTGTTGTGGTTTCCGCTCCAGACCGGTTACAAGCCCGAAAAGTGAAGTGATCCCAGACTAGGCTCGGTGTAGTCTCGCGTAGCCAGACAACTATTCCACAATCTCTGAATGGTATATAGAGTCTGGAACAGCAGCTCCCGAACGGCGAGTATCGAAAACGGGCATTAACGTTCAAAACAATATATTTTAAAATGTCATTTCTGCTAAGCAGCAAGCTAAACATGCTTATATGATTTTTATTTATATAATGATAAATATGTGTGATGTGAGACTGAAGCGGAAGTGACGTGGGGGCTTCACTTCCGCTTCATCTCGCACTCATCGTTTCTATTTCCGTCTGCCAGACTGTATGCTGGGAGCATTTGACCAAATCGCGGAGGCAACAGTCTGGCCACGCGAGACTAGGCTCGTTGTAGCCTGACAGCGTGTCGCTGGTTCGAGTCCCGATCCCGAGTACCTTTGCTGCATGTCATCCCCATCTCTCCCCATTTCCTGTCAGTCTACTGTGACTGTCCTATCAATAAAGGCATAAAAGCCTAAAAACATGTCTTTAAAAATAAGACAAAAGAACATGCATATATTATCAAATATGTAGCAGAGTGACTCCCTGCTTCAGCCTGATGGCATCAAAGGTCTAGTATCTCCCCCGGTCCACAGGGACATCCCTTTGAACCAGTAGTTAAGATACTGTGGCCTCCTGGTGGCGCTATAAGAGGCCAAAGTGAAAAGGGCAATCTAACACCGCATTCATGATTTGAGGAATTTGTTTGAAAGATTTGTTTTGCAAATGTCAACCTACTGGTGGCGCTATAAGAGGCCAAAGTGAAAAGGGTGGCATTTGTTCCTCGACCTAGTGGGAACTCACAGAAATAGCACACTGCGTTCATGATTTGAGGCATTTTGTTAAAAGCAGACCAATCCTGCAAACTTTGGAAGCCAATCATAGCCAATCAGGATGGAATATGAAAAGGCAAGAATATTCGTCTTGATCACATGACTACAGAGATCATGTGTACAGAGTTAAGTGAAATTTGGATAAAATCTGAAGGAGTAGGCCCAATATGAAGAAGTGTTTTACATAAGTCGGCCTTCTGGTGGCGCTATTAAATAGCTCTATATTCTGATAGTACTCATTGCTGTAGAGCTTTCAGTAACAGGAGTCTCTGTTAAACAGAAGAGGCATTTTCAGTTTGGGATAGGACTACCAATATCCAGTCAGGATAGAGAACTCAGTCAGGATATAGATTTAACAGGGGAAATAAACAAGCAGACAAGATTGGAACTGGAACACTACTGTATACACAAACACCACCCACTGTACACATTAAGCTGATAAATGTGTATTTTTCTCTCTAATTGTTGTCACCTACCCGAAAATGAATTTTCTGTTTATTAAAGAGCTGTAGACACAGTTACTGAACAAACATCCTACAGCAATGATTACTATCAGAATATAGAGCTTTAACCTGTTAAGATTTTGTTTTTGTTTTAAACTACAACACCAGCATCAGTAGATGACTCTGGTCTTCATAAAACAGTGGACCATCATCACTGACTGTGGAAATGTCACACTGGGTTTCAACACATTATGATTCTGTGACTTTCCACTCCTCTGGGACTCTGGGACCTCAATTTCCGAATGAAATTCATAATGTACATTTGGCTGAAAAGTAAATTGTCCGGGCTCCTTATGTAAAAGGAACCCCCAATGAAGTATTGAGTGCATAAATTAACATAATTTTCAGAAGGTTGACATTTCTGTATTATAATTATTCTTTTTTTGATTGGCCTTAAGTAGTATAATATTCTGATTGGCCTTAAGTAGTATAATATTCTATTATTATGAGTCACTGGATTTTTGTTTTGATTATAAATTTAAAAGGCCTTGAAATATTTCACTTCATGTGTAATGAATTTAGGATATTGGACCGGGCACCGATCTACTCAGGAACAATGCAAATTGGGAATGCATGCCCCACCTGGTTATGTTGTACCTGTTGTCATAGCACCTGTTGTACATAATATTTACTCTCATATTAGGTTATCAATATAATATGGATATATTAAAGTGAGGAAGGTGCTCACATGGAGCTCTAAATGCTCCGGGTGGAACCATCAAGCTCAGCTTCTCTGCAACTGTAGTCTGTCAGAATCACAACATGTCACCACAAGACGTGGTTGTGAGCGTGTAGATCATGGGCTAATTGAGGTGAAATGATTTGGTACAGATGGAAATACTTGTGGACCTAGAGTAGGGCCCTGGGGGACACCGGTCAACAAAGTATATAGGGTCTAAGTGGTCATTTTACTGGGATACTGTATCGATTTCAAACATCAATAATTTCACATTAAAAGTGAATCCACATTTTACTAACGACTGACAAATCAAACACCAAGTGAGGACAGAGACAAGACCCTAAACCTTTGGTCATGTCTGATTTTAAAAGGCAGCTACAGTGAATAACAGCATATACGGTACATTTTCCCCAAATCCTTTTTCATGAGGCATTTTCAAAGTGAAAATACTTTTATCCACCATAGTTTCATGTAGTATATTACCTAATAATAATAAATATTTTAACTGTGATATTTCCTCATTCAACTCTCAACTCTCAATACTGTGACATCCATACTCAAGATGAGTAGGGATTACTCATTACTAAAGTTCATATGAATGACTTTAAATCAGTGGACAGTAACTAATTACATGTTCTGACAGTACTGTAATTTGAGTACAATTGTCAGGGATTTTCAATACTTTTTATATTACCACTTAAAGGGGAGTTTCGGTCAAAAACGACTTTCCTACCTTTGAAATGATGATCCAGGAAGGCTCTGGGCTGATCCAGGTGTTGTTTTACCCAAAGCAGCATTTTGTTCATTTTTCGATTTTCTCCCCTGCACCCCACGGCTCCAAAACGGCACCTTTTGGGTCAAGCCGTAATCCGGTTATTATTCTCGCTCAAAATTCACTTTTCTCGCTCGGTCTCAGTCCCTCATACTGTAGTTAGCATATCCGAGCTGCGTCTGGCGTATGCCCAAGGCTGTCCCTGTTCCGGTCTGGTTCCGGTCTCCCCCAAGCCCCCTGTGATTGGCTGAACCGGACGTAGGGAGCGCTCGGTTGTAGTTACTTGGACCGCGCGAGGTGCACCAAAACCCAATTATCATTGCGTTTATCGTGCGCTTGGCCAGGCCTTACGGCCTGGGCATAAATATAACGATTGCATTCACCACGGCTTCGTAACCCGCTCTTCGCGGCCACTCGCGCCTACGGCGCTCGGGGGCGAAGAGCAGGACCAAGGTCCGCTGGCCTTCGCGCCGCTTGCAATGTCGTGGACGCGTAATAACTTAATGTCGTGGACAATAACTGTGACATCTAACCATAAAACGAGCGCTCCCTTCATAGACACGCTTGGTAATCTGCTGGACGCATCCGAGCTACATCAGCTCCTGGTCGCCGCCATGTTTGTTTACAACAAGCTCAACTCTGAACTCCCAGCCCAGGAGAGAAACACTGGGAAATCCCTAACCCGTTGGGAAACGCGCGTTCACGAGCTGCTGCTGCTGCTGCTGCTCTCACAGCTCCACCTCCCTCCCCCCACAGCCTGTTACCTGTTGAGGCAGACAAGAGGCTACACCATACATCACTCTGCAGACTTTGTCGACATAGTTACATCTTTTTTCTTTGGCTAAGAGCATTTTTGTGTTTTATTGTTCGTCGCGCGTCGGGGAGTCACGCGATACAAAACGGGATTTCCCAGTGTTCTCTCCTGGGCTGGGAGTTCAGAGTTGAGCTTGTTGTAAACAAACATGGCGGCGACCAGGAGCTGATGTAGCTCGGATATGCTAACTACAGTATGAGGGACTGAGACCGACCGAGAAAAGTGAATTTTGAGCGAGAATAATTACGGCTTGACCCAAAAGGTGCCGTTTTGGAGCCGTGGGGTGCAGGGGAGAAAATCGAAAAATGAACAAAATGCTGCTTTGGGTAAAACAACACCTGGATCAGCCCAGAGTCTTCCTGGATCATCATTTCAAAGGTAGGAAAGTCGTTTTTGACCGAAACTCCCCTTTAAGACCTATAATATACTTATATAATTCTAAATAACGAACAAGCTCACAAAGCGTCTTAAAAGTGACTGTAGATCATCTATTTTCAAATATTGCTATACATTCTGAAATGGGACACGTTTCATATGGGGAGGCTCTCTCCATTCCGACATGTCGCCACTCCGAAATTGACTTCTTATTGTCGGAGTGGCGACACTCCCATAGGGGTTAGGTTTAGGGTTAGGGTTAGAGATAGGGTTAGTGTCGGAATGGAGACATGTCGGAAAGGAGACATGTCGGAGTGGAGAGATGCACCCATTTTTATGCCAATACTTAGGCACTTTTACTTAAGTCAACACTTAATACAGGACTAATAGAGCAGATTACATATTCACATTAGATTACAAAGCATATGTTTATTTGCTTCTTTCAAAACCAAAATAAAACTACTGTTCAACGAACAATTTTCTCCTGTATCAATCCACGATTTTAAATCAATGAAACAAATACACAAACACACATTCGGAACTGGAGTACAATCAAATTGAAGCAGATAAAACGAATAAAAAGCAATTGAAGCTAAATAATGGGTCCCTAAATAAAGCAAAAATAATGAGTTCCTGATTAAATTGGTGTCCCATCTGAAAACTTCTCAGGGAGACCCCTGTTACTGAACAAACACAGCAAAGTTTGCTATCTGAATCTAGAGCATTAACTTTGAACAAACTTAAACCATAAACTAACGGTTCCCCCCCCCTTTATGAGTCCTCAATTGTTGTTTCACATGACCCAGGCTAAGAAAGCCTTTACCAAAAACTAGGGGTGTCCCGATCGGATCGGAAGATCGGAAATCGGGGAGATCGGGGACGATTTCAAAAGATCGGATCGGAAACACCTTGTCTTTATATATTTAAAAAATATATAAGCTGACCCTATTTTTAATTTGTTTTGATACAATTCTGCACTAAGTGAAAAAAGAAGCTTGGATAGAATGGATATTGTTATTTAAAAAAAAGGGACAACATAAAAGCATTCTTTGTTTTTTTCCTTTTTTCTTAATGCATTGCCGAAAGATCGGATCGGGAAGGATCGGGATCGAATCGGGAGCAAAAATATGTGATCGGGATCGGGAGCAAAAACACTTGACCCTACCAAAACCTTTACACGCAAAAGGGTTTTTCCGCTGCACCATAAACTAACATTCCCCCCCTTTATGAGTCCTCATGTGTTGTTTCACAAGACACATGACACAAAGTCCTTAATTACCACATACTGTACTCATAAAGTTTTATTTTCCCCCTGTATGAGTCATCATGTGTCGTTTCACATGATACACGTCACGAAAACCTTTACCACAAACTGTACAAGTTAATGGTTTTGCCCCTGTATGAGTCATTATGTGATCTTTCAAATTACACATTAGACCAAAGCTTTTACCACAAACTGTACATATATGGGGTTTTTCTCCTGTATGAATCTTCATGTGTTGTTTCAAATTGATCATTTGACCAAAGCCTTTGCCACAAACTGCACACGTATAGGGTTTTTCTCCTGTATGAGTCATCACGTGATGTTGCAAATTACGCATTAGACCAAAGCCTTTACCACAAACTGTACACGTATGTTTTTTTTCCCCTGTATGAGTCACCATGTGTTGTTTCAAATTATGCATTAGACCAAAGCCTTTACCACAAACTGTACACGTATGGGGTTTTTCTCCTGTATGAGACACCATGTGTGCCTTTAAACTCTCCGTCCAACTAAAGCTTTTGCTACAAACTGTACATGTAAAGGCCTTTTCCCCTGTATGGATCATTGTGTGTTTCTTCAGATTACCCCTTTGTCTAAAACTTTTTCCACACTCTGTACAACTAAACCTTTTTTCCTCTGAATGAGTCATCATATGTTGTTTCAAAGTACCCATTAGACCAAAGCCTTTACCACAAACTGTACATGTATGGGGCTTCTCACCTGTATGCGTCACCATGTGTGACTTTAAATTCTCCTTACGATTAAAGCTTTTACTACAAACTGCACATGTAAATGCCTTTTCCCGGGTATGGATCATTGTGTGTTTCTTCAGATTACCTTTTTGTTTAAAACCTTTGCCACATTCTGTACAACTAAACCTTTTCTTCTCTGTGTGACTCCTCGTAGAGTGAGTTTGTTTTGGTGAGTTCAGATCCTGGGACAGCTTGTTACTGAAAGAGGATCTTTGTCCTTCCACACGTGTCTTGTGTGATCTCAGTGCTTTCACAACTGACTGACCTTCCCTGATCTCCTCCCTCTCATCACCGATTTCAGTGTCAGAGTCAGAACAGTGTGAAGAGAGGAGCTGGTCGTCAGTAGTTGGCGATGATGTTCCATAGTCCTCTACATGAGCTTGTGTTTTCATGTGTTTGTTTGAGGTGCTGGCTACAGGCTCTGGCTCTCGGTTGTTTTCATCATCATCATCATCATCATCATCATCTTCACTTCTCACTGCTAGTAATGTCAACTTTGACCCATCAGCCTCCTCTGCTGTTTGAAGAAGCACCTCATGTTTCTCTTTAATTTGTGGAGGTTGTGGTTCCTCCTGGACCAGACTGGAGCTCCTCTCTTGCTCCTCTTCACACACAGGGCGGAGTGGGAGGTCTAGAAGGAAGAGAGAGGAAGTGACATCAGCACAGAGCATCGCAATGTGATTTCTCTTTTAGCCTTTTGAATAATATTTCACTGTTTTTGTCATATCTTAGTCATCTGAAAAGTTTTAGTTTTAGTCGAGTAAATATCATAAGATTTTTCGTCATAGTTTTAGTCGACGGAATCAACAATAATTTGAGGGGTACGGTGGCGCAGTCGGTAGATCTGTCGCCTCACAGCTACAGTAGAAGGTCCTGGGTTCGCCGGGGGGCAGTGTGGGCGCGTTCCCTCCTCCGCATCATCAGCGCCCACACACTAGGTGGGGTTGGCAAAAGGGCCTTTCTGTGGAGTTTGCATGTTCTTCCAGTGTCCCATGTTCTACCCACACAAAAATCTGCAGTAATCCTGGTCTCAATAATGCCTCCCCCTGGCCAGCTGGGGCACATGATGGAGGGGAAAGGAACTGGTTGGAATAACGTGTTCCAACCGGGGAAGCAGGGAAGCTCCCCCATGTCAGGTGATAAGAAGTGGCATAAGCACTCCTCGTGCACTGAAGGAAGAATGAGCTCAGTTTGAGGCCCTCCCCAGGTTGGCAGAGGGAGAGCAGAGCCCAGGATTACAGCTTAGGCAACTGGCACTGGGTGAAAAATGGGTTACAAAGTTGTGGGATAAAAATCAACACTAATTATAACAGTAATCTTTTTTCTTTTGTTTTTGAACAAGGGTTCATATTTTAGATTGTAATTAGGGAATAGAAAAGATGAGTGTTAAAATGTATTTTGATTTCAGTGGGTGGGGGCATGTGTACAAGTGGCTAAATATGTATTTTTAGACACAGTAAGCCAGCAATGTCTTTGTTACTATTTACACCAGCCCCCATAAGTAACATCTGCCCATGAAAGATTGTGGTGCATTGCAGAATATTATCATACGTTACTATGGAGATGAGAGTGTATTGGTAAGAGGATATTCTGTACGTAATGTACACCCTGCTCATTAAGGGTGACAGCCCAGTGGGCTTGAAGTCCTGTAGTATGACTGATGCATCTCCTCTGGTCACACAGCTGTCCGTCTCAGGACCTTAAAAAGGAGCCTCCTCTGTACCCTCAGGTCCCCAAAAATGCTTAGGCACCACAACGCACATACATCGTGAGGCCGTGCGTGTGGAGGTCAAAACAAAGACATCATATACACAACCTTAGTCCACGCACGTCGGACGCACTAAACGCACGTAACATTGATACTGACTAATGAACTAGGGTCAGAAGGTGAGCAGCTGGCCGGGGTCTACCGGTCATTCCTTCCATATATGCTAATCTGTGAGGAACGCATGTCACCTAAATTGCATTCATGTACACATTTTCTAGACTTGGTGGCGCTCTAACAGCGCACACGCCACGCGCACGGTGAACATGCACGTACAAAGACACACATTAGACAGGGGGATATAAAAGGGGTTCAACAGAGAGAATCGGGGCTTCTTGTCAACGATCCGTGGTCCACACAACGGTCCTTGGTCAACTAGCCCGTGAACCGACAACAACCTGCCTTGTAATAACCTGTGGGGTGTAATAAAACTCAGCTCGGTCTTTGACGAGTGAAAAGAGGACTATTTGTCTGCCGCCTATTTGTGTCGCCTCACGTCACTGCTGGAGAGAACGTGGACAAGTCATAACCCCTGAATATACTACAGCATTTAAGGAATGGGCTTATTCTCTCTAAAAAGACATATTTAGCCACTTGCATGCAAATCATATAGAAAGAAGTAAATGAAAACATTTTAACACTCATCTTTTCTCTAATGACTATCTAAAATATGAGCCCTTGTTGTAAAAATCATAGTTGTCCTAAAGGGGAAAGATTTACATCTTTATGTACTTTAATATGACATAGGTAAGTTTAAGGGGTGCCGTGGATGAAACGGCTATTTACAGGGTGCGTTGGTGAGCCCATTTTTTAGACAATTCAAATATGTCATTGTTTTGGCACTTGTGTGCAAAGTTGCACAACTTTTGGAGTATGTTTAGCGCCTCAAAAACATGAGTCATACAGGCTTATTATTGATGATCATAAAAGGGATTCTATTAGTGTGGTTGCCCTAACAGGGCATCATCTGGAATCAGATGTAGAGGACAGGGATCTCCATATATGGGCATGAAAGGGACAAGGACGTAATTAACAGGGCATCATCTGGTAATCAGATGTAGAGGTCAGCTCCATATATGGAGATCTAGGTGATGACCCAGTAGTCTCCATGTATGGATATACAGGGTTTGATCATTGATGAAGTAATAGCACAACAATGTGATGTCACAATGTCAACAATGTGATGTCAACAATGTGATGTCACAACAGGTCAGCAGCTATAGACATTAAGGTGTTACGGACAAGATGCAGACAAGATACGGACAAGATGTGCCGGTTTTCATAGTCAACTGCGAACTACGGTCACAATTACAATAGGGCTTGGTACTACTGTGCAGTGCTCGGGCCCTAATGATAATTGTCATTTAAGGGCAACCGGAATGCTGAACCCAAAACACACACTCGGCTAAGGTTAAGGTTTAGGAATAAGGTTAGGTTTAGGCATAGTTTTACTGAAGTTACGTTTAGGAATAAGATTAGGCTTAGGCATGATTTTACTGCTGATAAGTTTAGGAACAAGGTTAGGTTTAGGCATAGCGGTCGCTGGATTTGACCCGGGGGCGAGCGTGTTTTAGGACTCACATTCTTGTATTCAATAGAAAACTACAAACTGATCCTGTACAACTTTACTATAGGTTTAAACCACAGTAAATAAAACAGTACATACCTATCCTGTACAACTTTACTATAGGTTTAAACCACAGTAAATAAAACAGTACATACCTATCCTGTACAACTTTACTATAGGTTTAAACCACAGTAAATAAAACAGTACATACCTATCCTGTACAACTTTAGCCTGGCGGAGCCCGACGTCATACTGCGTTCACTCACTCATTCCTTCCACAGTATAACGTCTGGACTTCCAGGGATTGGCAGCGAGTATACTGATTATTCTCTGATCGGGGCCAATCAGTGACTGCTTCCGCACAACAAAGTAGTCTTTCCTGACAACAAGTGAAAAGCTTTCCCTGATTGGTCCATGTGTAGACGGTGACGTATGCATGCTGCAGCATATTCAAAACAACAATGGCTGCCCTCGCGATGCAACAAGTGTAACAGTTAACGCTCTAACGATAAAACAAGCAATAAGTGCAGTTATTTCAGAGTTGGAATTAGGCCTGTCCTCTAAAAATCGACGAATCGACGCGTCGTTTTAAGCCCCGCGAATCGACGCCAATTGTTTGAGTCGAGGCGAAAATATATATATTTTTTATATCACCAGTTAGCCTACTACTGGACTGGTGTCATGTACTTCCAATGAGAAGTAGCAATTGGCGAACAGTTATTTATTGTCTCGCACCAGCGTAGGGGTGAAAGTGAGACAGAACGGCCAGAACGGTTCAGAACCGCCGCTTCGTTAAAACATTCGGAGCCGGGATTAAGAGGAGGAAGCACGCTGTCAAAATCCCATATTAAATAACCTCCTGCCACAGCACAAACGCACGTCCACAAAGTCTTAAGTCAAATTAACATACACAAGTGTAGGCTACAAGTTACATTTTCTAATTAAAGTGCTTCTGAATTGTTCCAGTGTTGTAATCCATGATGAATGATTGTGTTTCGCTGTGTTTGCGTCCATGACATGTCCACACTGCTGGCTCTAGCGGGAGCTGTGCCTCCACCTTTTTATGATCCGTTTCTGAAATGAATCCGTTCTCGACACTGACTCATTACTCTGTCAGTGCTCTGTGTCCCGCGACTGCGGACTGGATCCCATCGTTCATTTAAAAGAGCTGTTCAAGAGAGCGGAATCGTTCGCGAATGTCTCATCTACTGCACGCTGCCGAGAGACGGGGCAGAGTTGAAACAGCGGAGATGTTTAATTTGTTTTAATGGTGTGTTATAACTCTATGGTTGTACACTGCTTTTTGTTATCATTCAGCAACCTTATATACAGTGACCTGATCAAATCAAACTATTGACGTTTACCATGTTTTGTTCAGTTGAAAGGGGCCGTCCTGATGTAAACAATTTAAAATAAATGTTTAATTGAATCTGGAAAAATAAACAATCTACATTCTACAAGCTCAACATGTGGGATATTGTGAGCCTGTAGATTGGCTATTTTCACTACTATAGGTCAAGCGTTTGGGCCACTACGGAGCCCTTAAACCTACGTCACACCACCGTCATACAGTCTGGGGAACGTAATCTCTGGTCATGAGTAAGCGATAAAGCGGACGTGAGGCCTCTTCCCCAATGCAGTTTTGTTATACAGTCATGCACATTTATCCAAATATACTGCTCAAAGAAATTAAAGGAACAAAATGTTCCCTTAAATTATTTGATTTTATTTGATTATAGTATACTGTAGTACTGCTAAAAGAAAGCTCAAAGAATTAAGGGAACATTTTGTTCCCTTTGTAGTGAGACGCGGAAGCGGGGATTGAACCCGGGACTCCCACTCGCCAGTCCAACGCACAACCAGTCGTGCTAATAGGGCTGAGCCCGATTAGCAGGGCTGTTGTCGCTGGTTCATGGCTGGTACTAACTGTGGGGGCTACAATCACCCCCCTGATCTTTGGAGCGCGCCCTCGCGCTTCACACTTCACGCCGCGGACTGCCGCACGCGGCGTGGACCTGTCCCTCACGCGAGGATACCACGCCCCTCATCCTGCCGACAACGCCAGATTGTAGTGAGACGCAGAAGCGGGGAGACGATTAGCAGGGCTGTTGTCGCTGGTTCATGGCTGGTACTAACTGTGGGGGCTACACCTTCATTTCTTTGAGCAGTGTATAAATCAAAATCATCTAAGCATATTTAAGCTTGCTGCTTAGTAGAAGCTATATTTACTTGCGCCAGCAGAGCGCACAAGTACTGTGTTAGGCTGCATATGTTGGTATGTTGGTAGGTAGGTAACTGTGTATTGTTTAAGCCTGTAGCCCAATCAGGGACCAGCATTTCTGGTGATGCCAGTGGTGATGTCACTGGCATCGGCAGTGTTGATGCAGGTGGTGAGCACACCTCATGACGCGCTCTGCTGGTGCACAAGTAGGCCATACATGGCCTATTTGTGCACAAGAAACAAGTTGGCACCTCGACAAGAGAATAGTTCCGGACTCTGTATAGCATTCAGAGATTGTGTAATATCTGTCTGGCTACGTGAGACTACCCATCACATAACTGTGGGATGACTATCATGCGGTTATCGCCCCCAGGCTGAGTAGCAACCTCTCACATCACATCACCTCTTCTACAGATAAACAACACTATCTGATTGAAGTCAACAGACCAAAACATCACTATTTTTACATTAGTAGTAATGATGTTCTTACCTGAGGGAGCGTTGCTCCACACCTCACTAATTCGTATTTTCATCGTTGACCCATCAGCCTCCTGTGGTCTTTCGAGAAGCTCCTCTACTCTCTCCTCTTTAATGTGTGGAGGTTCTTCTGGTTCCTCCTGGACCAGACTGGAGCTCCTCCCCTCATGTTCAGGGGAATCCTCTTTATGCACAGACAGAAGGAGGAGGGAAGAGGTAGCATCAGATTGTTTGGATGAGGTTTATTCATTTATTTATTGATTGATTTGATTGGTCACAATCCTCAGTATTTGTAGCCTATATTGTCTGTTTTTTCTTCAGTTGAAAGTAGGCCAACTGAATGGACAGTGATGACCAGTATACCTACCTATGAGTAGCCTATGTAGACAGTGGTAAACAGGTTAACTTAGCTATAGGTAACTTAGCTATGAGTAGGCTATGGTGGACTGCCCATAAGTAGTTATGTCTTACATAGTGTTAAACATGTGGTAGAAATGCAGAATTAACAAACCTGCTCTGTGTAGTTTGGTGTGTGGCAGCATCACATCCGGCAGTTTGTTTTGTTTCTCCAGCAGTGTTTCTAGTGTCTCTATCTCTCTCTGGAAGAGGTTGCACATGAACTCTGCAGCCGCACTGAGGCGCTCCAACACAACCACTCTGACATTAAGTTTCGCACTATAAACATCACCATGCTGTTTTTCCAAAACACACAATATCTCCTCTCCCACCGACGTCAGGTGCTCATTTATCGACAGCCGTGCAGCTTCTATTTGACACATTTTACCTCCTTTATCAGCCATTTTTCACCACGACGTTTTCTCTACAGTTATCTTGTTATGCAACTGTTTTCTGCAAAGTCCCAGAACCCAGTTATCGTTCAACGTCGGAGCAACACTGCGCACCCAACGTTCTCCATAGAGGTTTTATAACTATGAGATCAGTTCAGCACTTAAGTTCAGCACATGAAAACAGTTTGGTTTCGCGCATGCTCAGTAAATGGTCGATGACGATCTGCAATGTTACTTTCGCCCCCTGGTGGAGGAGGGTTATAACTGTCATTGAAGAAAGAAATAAATGTCACTGAAGATGGATGGACAGACAGACAGACAGACAGACAGACAGACATAAACACAGACAGGCTGACAGACAGATAGACAGAACATTATTGATTCCCTTGTGAAAATGTTGAAGCAGCAAATGCCGAATAGAAAAAAAAAAAAAAATTAGAGTCGTAGGCCTACTCTCTAAACATCACAATTCAATTCAATGTTCAATTTAAAGGAACTTTATTGCCATGAGAAAACATAGGTAGGCCTATAGCCCTATTACATTGACAAAACAAGTGTCAATAAAAACTGTTGAAAATGGAGAACATATGCAGTCGGAGGGGTACATCATTGTGTAAACACATACAGGCAGGGTCTAAAGCTTTTTGGAACATAGGCTACAGCAGCATTTCTTTTTTTCCATATGATTTAACTATAAAGGTAGCAGCTCTTTTTATACAGTAGGTCTAGATGTCACAATGGTTTGTAGTCCTTAGGGTGTATGTTTTCCATTCTTTAGCCTTCTTTTATGCACAACAGTTCAACAATCTGGCCACTGTGTTCGCACATTGAGTTTTTTGTCCTTGGTCATGTTTTCAAAGTCACTTAGGGTGTGTGTAATCTGTAGGAAGTATGTGTCTCTGCATGAGGCGTTAACACACAGTGTCTTTTGTATAGTGGGCATCAGCATATCACACAGTCTGCCTGACTGATTTAACATGCATATAGGGGTAACCGCTGGCCTGCATGTCCAGGCCCATGCCACATGGGCTCGGTGTAGCCTGACAGCGTGTCGCTGGTTCGAGTCCCGATCCCGAGTACCTTTGCTGCATGTCATCCCCATCTCTCTCTCCATTTCCTGTCAGTCTACTGTGACTGTCCTATCAATAAAGGCATAAAATTCTAAAAACATGTCTTTAAAAAAAAGACAAAAGAACACGCATATAGGCCTATTATCAAATATGTAGCAGAGTGACTCCCTGCTTCAGCCTGATGGCCTCAAAGGTCTAGTATCTCCCCCGGTCCACAGGGACGTCCCTTTGAACCAGTAGTTAAGATACTGTGCCTCCTGGTGGCGCTATAAGAGGCCAAAGTGAAAAGGGAAATCGGACACCGCATTCATGATTTGAGGCATTTTGTTTGAAAAATGTGTTTTGCAAATGTCAACCTACTGGTGGCGCTTTAACAGGCCAATGTGAAAAGGGTGGCATTTGTTCCTCGAACTAGTGGGAACTCCCAGAAATAGCACACTGCGTTCATGATTTGAGGCATCTTGTTAAAAAACAGACCAATCCTGCAAACTTTGGAAGCCAATCATAGCCAATCAGGATGGAATATGAAAAGGCAAAGATATTCGACTTGATCACATTACTATAGAGATCATGTGTACCGAGTTAAGTGAAATTTGGATAAAATCTGAAGGAGTAGGCCTAATACAAAGAAATGTGTTTTACACAAGTCGGCATTCTGGTGGCGCTATAAAAGGAAAACTGCAAGGCAAAGGTTTTTCCTTGGCCTCTGGGGAGTGTGCATACAACGTTTTACACTGATCGGTGGAGTTATAGGTAAAACACACATCAGCCTGTTATAGCACCACCATGAGGCTGATTTTGCTTTTGATACAGAGCAGATCACAAATTCATATTAGATTACAGAGATTATGTTTATTTGCTTATTTCAAAACCAAAACAAATCATAAACTAACATACAAATTCGGAACTGGAGCACAATAAAATTGAAGCTGTTAAAACAAAAATTGAAGCTAAATGTTAAATGCTAAATGGGTTCCTACTGTAAATAAAGCAAAAAAAGGGGTTCCTGGTTTGATGAAATTTGTGTCGCCACCACCTAAAAACTTCTCAGGGAGACCCCTGTTACTGAACACTAAGACTATATAGCCATGATTGCCTCCTGAATCTATAGCTTTAACTATGAATAAACTTCAACCAAAAAAACCACTTACAGCACCATAAACTAAGGTTTTTTCTAGCCTTCCTCATGAGTTGTTTCACATGACCCATACTAAGAGAGCTTTTACAACAAACTGTACACGCAAAGAGTTTTTCCGTTGCACCATAAACTAACAAACTTTTTTCCCCCTTCATGAGTCCTCATGAGTCGTTTCACAAGACACAATATTTTGAAAGCCTTTACCACAAACTGTACACGCAAAGGGTTTTTACACTGCTCCATACACTAACGTTTTTTCCCCCCTTTATGAGTCATCATGTGTCGTTTCACAGTATACATGTGACGAAAACTTTGACCACAAACTGTACAAGTTAATGGTTTTTCCCCTGTATGAGTCATCATGTGTTGTTGCAAATTACCCATTAGACCAAAGCCTTTACCACAAACTGCACACGTATGGGGTTTTTCTCCTGTATGAGTCTTCATGTGTTGTTTCAAATTACACATTAGACCAAAGCATTTACCACAAACTGTACACATATTGGGTTTTTCACCTGAATGAGTCAATATGTGTGACTTCAAAGTCTGCGTCCTACTAAAGCTTTTGCTACAAACTGTGCATGTAAAGGCCTTTTCCCCTGTATGGATCGTTGTGTGGTTCTTCAGATTACCCTTTAGTCTAAAACTTTTTCCACACTCTGTACAACTGAAGCTTTTTTCCCCCGTATGAGTCATCATGTGTCGTTGCAAAGTGATCTTTTGACCAAAGCCTTTAGCACAAACTGTACACGTATGGGGCTTTTCCCCTGCATGAGACACCATGTGTGACTTTAAATTATCCTTACGATTAAAGCTTTTGCTACAAACTGCACATGTAAAGGCCTTTTCCCCTGTATGAATCGTTGTGTGTGTCTTCAGATTACCTTTTTGTCTAAAACCTTTGCCACACTCTGTACAACTAAACCTTTTCTTCTCCGCGTGACTCCTCGTGGAGTGAGTTTGTTTTGATGAGTTCAGATCCTGGGACAGCTTGTTACTGAAAGAGGATCTTTGTCCTTCCACACGTGTCTTGTGTGATCTCAGTGCTTTCACAACTGACTGACCTTCCCTGGTCTCCTCCCTCTCATCACCGTCTTCAGTGTCAGAGTCAGAACAGTGTGAAGAGAGGAGCTGGTCGTCAGTAGTTGGTGATGATGTTCCACAGTCCTCTACATGAGCTTGTGTTTTCATGTGTTCATTTGAGGTGCTGGCTACAGGCTCTGGCTCTCGGTTTTCATCATCATCATCATCATCTTCACTTCTCACTGCTAGTAATGTCAACTTTGACCCATCAGCCTCCTCAGCTCTTTGAAGAAGCTCCTCATGTTTCTCTTTACTTTGTGGAGGTTGTGGTTCCTCCTGGACCAGACTGGAGCTCCTCTCTTGCTCCTCTTTACACACAGGGCGGAGTGGGAGGTCTAGAAGGAGGAGAGAGGAAGTGACATCAGCACAGAGCATTGCATTGTGTTTTCTCTTTTAGTCTTTTGAATAATATTTCACTGTTTTTGTCATATTTTAGTCATCTGAAAAGTTTAATTTTAGTCAACTAAATATAAGATTTTTGTCATAGTTTTAGTCGGTGGCTCAGTCGGTAGATCTGTTGCCTCACAGCTACAGTAAAAGGTCCTGGGTTCGATTCCCGCCAGACAGTGTGGGCGCTGGGGGCGTGTTCCCTCCTCCGCATCATCAGCGCCCACACCCTAGGTGGGGTTGGCGAAAGGGCCTTTCTGTGTGGAGATTGAATGTTCTTCCCGTGTCTCCTATAGGGTAGCTACCCTCACAAAAATATGCAGTAATCCTGGTCTCTATAATGCCTCCCCCTGGCCAGCCAGGGCGTATGATGGACGGGTAAGGAACTGGTAATAAAGTGTTCCTTCCAACCGGGGAAGCATGGAAGCTCCCCCCGTCAGGTGATAAGAAGCGGCCTGCTCACTCCTCATGCACTGAAGGAAGTATGAGCTCAGTTTGGGGCCCTCCTCAGGTTGGCAGAGGGAGAGCAGAGCCCAGGATTACTTGCCTGACTGCTAGCGTCCGACTCAATCACACACTTCGTTTTGGGATTAGAGTCTGAAATTGAGGGCAGACATTCTATTTCGGCGGGGGGGGGGGGGGGGGGGGCTAAAGCCTATTGACGTCACACACACACACACACACACACACACACATACACACACACACACACGCGCGACGGCGACGTGGCGTGACATTGCAAAAATACGTTATTTATCATAACATATTATAAGTCTGCATGTTTACGTTAGTGCAAAATGGTATTAAAACGTGAAGAAACGGCACTATTTCATAGTTTATTAAAATAATACGAGTCGAGTCTGACTCCGCCATGACAGTTTTCACGGACCAATCAGAGTCCACTAGACTCTCACGTGGGCAGAGGACACCAATCAGAGTCCACGAGCGAGTCTCACGTGAGCTCAAGAGCTCTGTTTGGAGGGGGCTGGGACCGGAGCAGCCACACCACGTGCCCCAAGCATACAACCCTGATTGGCCCATTCAATGCGCCCGCTCTTTGGGCGCACTCGAAATAAAATAAAATATGTGCAGCTTCAGTCCACACTACACACCACCCACCAGCAGGGGGTGGTGATGTGCGGACTGAAGTGTCAGGCTACAGGATTACAGCTTTGGCAATTGGCACTGGGTGAAAAATGGGTTACAAAGTTGTGGGATAAAAATCAACACTAATTATAACAGTAATCTTTTTTCTTTTCTTTTTTCCCCCTTTTTTTTACAACAAGGGTTCATATTTTAGATTGTAATTATAGACTAGAAAAGAAAATTTCTAAGAATTCTTAAGTGTACCTGCAGCTCGCTAAGTGTGTGCAACCTTGTATAGCAGTTGGTGTTAGCATTAGCATTTTTGCATTAGCATTAACATCATTATTAGAATTTTTTACATTAGCATTTTTATCATTAGAAACATTTTTATTAGCATTAGCTTTAGCATTTTTAGCATAATCATTGAATTTTTCCCTTTATCATTTTAAACATTGGGCATTTGTTAGCGGTTAGCCGTTGGGACTGTGGGACCAGTGGCCACCCACCGAGTTTGAGACCAGTACCATGTTGGGAAGTGGAGACATGGCTGTTTAAAGCCCAGCCAATAGGAAGGCAGAGGGGGCTGTGATATAAAAATATTAATATCCAGTCAGGGTGAAGTCAACCATTTATTGAAGAAGATTCATCAGCATCAGAGAAACAGCATACAGCATACACAGCATAGAGAGCTCTGGCCTGCTGGCCAGAGCTTTGCCCTGTTGGGCAGAACTCCTCCTGAAGTGTCATATGGGACACCTTTTATACACCAAAGTGCTCTCCCTAGACGGAGATAGAATCTAAGCATCTATACTAGTACCATACAGTTTATAATAAGGCTGACTGGTTAAGTTGCAATGACCATGTATAGTATCACTTAGTACAGGTTTTATGCTGACACAGAGGAGAAGTAGAGGTCACAGTCCATGGTTGTCAGCTGTTAGATTGACAGCAGCAGGTACATCTAAATGTAGTAGCCTAGTGAGATTTTCTGTGGACTACATACACTATATAAATATTATCTACCACATTCCATCCTTTTTTTTTGTGAATGAATACTCTATTCATTTACATACAACAGGATATTTATAGAGTGCCAAATCAATAGACCTTCCAGACAATTACATGTTGATATAGCAATTTAAATAATTAATTAATTAATTCACTATTCCCGACTTCGTTAATAGTTAATACTTGTGCATTACTTTTACGTGGATTAAGATCGTCTGGCTACGCAATAATCACTTTACGACTTTTTCATGCTTGCTTGTTTACACTAGAATTTAGTAAATGTGAATCCATATTTGTTTGTACTTTGAAATTCTGTTTTCCAAAATCAAGAGCCCGCATGTCCACTCTCATCTGACTCAGTCATTCCTTGACCCTTAGTTACCATGCAGAGCTGCGACAACTCTTATGTTGGAATATCAGAATGTAGACCATAGAAACAAATATTCTCACATTAGTGGCAAATGCCTTGTTGACTCATATTTTAGATATCAACTTTTAGCTAATATTATTCCTATATAAATTACTCAGCTTAATATCAAACACATAGTTGTTGTAGTCTTCATGGCGTCTCTCCGTTCCTCTTATGGCATGTGGCGGTTAATGTCTTTGCTTCTGTTGGATCTCCACTGGGCTGGGGGGCTCCAGTTCAGTGGCTCTCACACCGCATGTGTGTCTCCTTGGCAAAGTCTGTTGGTGTTCGACATGGTGTCGATTTCGTCACCTCCGCTGTCAGTCTGTGTTGTTTCTTGGTGCCCGACTTGCTCTCCATGTTGGTGAATAGCAATCTGCCCTCCTTGTCACCACAGGCTGCAGTCATCACAAGATTATTGTTAATCTGTGAGGTCTCGACCTTGTAGATCTGCTTGAAAGTCAGTTGATTTTTGCATAGCTTGCAAGTTGCTTCTGTAGTGGTCTCCTCTTTGTCCTTCATGGTGGTGGACCTGCTTTAGGTCTGCTTTCAAAAATCTCCTTTCCAAAAATGTTCCTTCAACCCAGAGTTCTTTTGACCAAGTATCCATCTATGGTAAAGATGAAATATTGGTCCCTTCATGGTCGCCAACTGTGATATAAAAATATTAATATCCAGTCAGGGTGAAGTCAACCATTTATTGAAGAAGATTCATCAGCATCAGAGAAACAGCATACAGCATACACAGCATAGAGAGCTCTGGCCTGCTGGCCAGAGCTTTGCCCTGTTGGGCAGAACTCCTCCTGAAGTGTCATATGGGACACCTTTTATACACCAAAGTGCTCTCCCTAGACGGAGATAGAATCTAAGCATCTATACTAGTACCATACAGTTTATAATAAGGCTGACTGGTTAAGTTGCAATGACCATGTATAGTATCACTTAGTACAGGTTTTATGCTGACACAGAGGAGAAGTAGAGGTCACAGTCCATGGTTGTCAGCTGTTAGATTGACAGCAGCAGGTACATCTAAATGTAGTAGCCTAGTGAGATTTTCTGTGGACTACATACACTATATAAATATTATCTACCACAGGGGCTTAAGCATTTACAGATAGTTCCTATTTGCCATGTAAGTACACACAGCGAGTTTCGAGACGTTACCATGCTGCAAACTGGAGATATAGCTGTTTAAAGCTAAGCCAATAGGAAGATAGGGGCGGGGCTTAAGAGGGGCGGGGCTTAAGTAATAAGTCCCTATTGGCCGTCTAAGTCCAGACACCAAGTTTCAAGACGGTACCATGCTGTGAACTGGAATAGTGGCTGTTTAAAGCCCAGCCAATAGGAATACAGAGGGGGCGGGGCTTAATCAATTACAGCTCATCCCTATTGGCCGGAAAAAGACCAAAGTTGCGTGTGCATTTTAAAGTTTAAATCACGTTGCTAGGCAAAAGTATGGCAGAGTTATGTGGCGCCAAAGTTTCAGGTTTTTTTTTCGAGTCCCCCATTCAAAGTCAATGAGGGTTTTTTCGCGTAGTTTTTTACGAATTACGTTGCCGTGGTAACGCGGATCGGAAAGAAAAGTAATAGCACACCATTCCCGGCCGAGCCGCACATTTTGATATATATATTGCGGCGGTGGCGTAAATCGTACGGCAGTTATTACGTGCCGAAATTTCCCCCATTCTAAGTCAATGGGGTTTTTGGGCGTCGTTTTTTGCGAATTACGTCGCCATGGTAACGCGGATCGGAAAGAAAAGTAATAGCACACCATTCCCGGCCGAGCCACACGTTTTGATGTATATATTGCGGCGGTGGCGTAAATTGTGCGGCAGTTATTACGAGCAGAAATTTGCAAGAACATGACTTACTTACTTACTTACTTACTGACTTAAGTATGGCGGATTACAATAAGTGTTTTGCCATTGCATGGCAGGCACACTTAATGAATTAAGTATGGCGGATTACAATAAGTGTTTTGCCATTGCGTTGCATAAAAAGAAAATATGAGTGTTAAAATGTATTTTTAGTGGGTGGGGGCATGCGTGGATAAATATGTTTTTTAGACACAAATTCACAATAAGCCAGCAATTTCTTTGTTACTATTTACACCAGCCCCCAAAGTAACATCTGGCCATGAAAGATTGCGGTGCATCTTAGGAATGGGCTCATTGTGTTTAAAAATACATATTTAGCCACGTTAAAATCACTAAAACGACAGAAGTAAATGAAAACATTTTAACACTCATCTTTTCTTTTCTCTAATCTAAAATATAAACCCTTGTTGTAAAAAAAAAACAAAGTAGTCCTTTAAGGGGAAATATTTACAACTTTATGTACTAAAATATGACATATGTAAGTTTAAGGGGTGCCATGGATGAAACGGCTATTTACAGGGTGCGCTGTTGAGCCAGTAGTCTATGCCCATTTTTGTTTTTGCACAACTTTTGGAGTACGTTTAGCGCCTCAAAAACATGAGTCATACGGGCTTAATATTGATGGTCATAAAAGGGATTCTATTAGTGTGGTTGCCCTAAAAGGGCATCATCTGGAATCAGATGTAGAGGACAGGGATCTCCATATATGGGCATAAAAGGGACAAGGAAGTAATTAACAGGGCATCATCTGGGAATCAGATGTAGAGGTCAGCCCCATACATGGAGATCTAGGTGATGATCCAGTCGTCTCCATGTATGGATATACAGGGTTTGATCTTTGATGAAGTAATAGCACAACAATGTGATGTCACAATATCAACAATGTGATGTCACAACAGGTCATAGACATTGAGGTGTTACGGACAAGATGTGACGGTTCTCATAGTTAACTGCGAAATACGGTCACAATTACAATAGGGCTTCGTACTACTGTGCAGTGCTCGGTTAGGTTTAGGCATAGTTTTACTCAAGTTACGTATAGGAATAAGGTTAGGTCTGGCATAGTTTTACTGCTGATAAGTTTAGGAACAAGGTTAGGTTTAGGCATAGCGGTCGCTGGATTTGACCCGGGGGCGAGCGTGTTTTAGGACTCACATTCTTGTATTCAATAGAAAACTACAAACCTATCCTGTACAACTTTACTATAGGTTTAAACCACAGTAAATAAAACAGTACATACCTATCCTGTACAACTTTACTATAGGTTTAAACCACAGTAAATAAAACAGTACATACCTATCCTGTACAACTTTACTATAGGTTTAAACCACAGTAAATAAAACAGTACATACCTATCCTGTACAACTTTACTACAGGTTGCATCGTTGCGTCAAACAGTTCACGTCCCTTGTCCGTCTCTCGCTGTTCCTCTGACATCGTTGAGTCCATCTCTCTAGACGTGGAAGACCTCTCCCTGTGGTGCTCTGTGGAAATCACCAGTAGAAAGAACTTTTTGTTATCATTCAGCAACCTTATATACAGTAATACCATGACGTGATCAAATCAAACTATTGACGTTTACCATGTTTTGTTAAAATAAATGTTCAATTGAATCTGGGAAAAATAAACAATCTACATTCTACAAGCTCAACATGTGGGACATTGTGGGCATGTAGATTGGCTATTTTCACTACTATAGGACAAGAGTTTGGGCCACTACGGAGCCCTTACACCTACGTCACACCACCGTCATAGAGTCTGGGGAACGGAATCTCTGATCATGAGTAACTGCAGTTTTGTTTATACAGTCACGCACATTTATCCAAATATAAATCAAAATCATCTAAGCATGTTTAAGCTTGCTGCTTAGTAGAAGTTATATTTACTTGCGCCAGCAGAGCGCGCAAGTACTGTGTTAGGCTGCGTATGTTGGCATGTTGGTAGGTAGGTAACTGTGCAGTGTTAATTTTGTCGACTAAGACTAAGACTAAAAGACTAAAAGACTACAAGATTTTGATATTTTGTCGATAAGACTAGACTAGACTAAAACAGTCCCAAAAGACTAAGGGCCCTATTATGATCCAGGTCTTATGCCTTATGCCTTAACTTCTTTACCTTTTTTTCACTATTTTGAAAAACATTTTTAAATACTTCAAATGCTGATCTACATCTGCACGTTGTGAACTTGCAGATCAGCTATTTGAAATATTTAAAAATCAAAAACAAAATAGTAAAAAAAGGCAAAGAAGTTAAGGCATAAGGCATAAGACCTGGATCATAATAGGGCCCTAAGACTGTTATTTGTGTTGTTCAAAAGACTAAGACTAAGACTGTTATTTGTGTTATTCAAAAGACTAAGACTAAGACTAAATCTAAGTCTAAGACTAATGGCTGCAAAAAATTACACTGGCATGTAACTGCAATGAAATTAAAGGCAAATACATATTTTATGTATGCTTTATTTTGACCAAGTAACAGGCAGTAGAAGACAATGACTTGTTCATAATTATGTGGTTATATTAGGCTAAAAACCCTATCCTAAAAGTCGAAGACTAAAAGTCTAAGACTAAAGGCCTGTCCATACTGTCCTTTTCAACTATAAATTTTAATTCCTCGAAAGTTCTGGAATGCTTTTTCTTCGAACAATAGTTCTGAAATTTGCACTACGAGATGCTGTCACTCGCCGAAATCATGTTCGGTGAAACGGCAAACGTGATTGGTCGGTGGATCCCCCCCCCCCCCCCTCTACTGTACATTGGAAAGCCTGGTGACGCGAGGCTACTGTACATTTTAGCTTTTTTTTTTGCTTTGCGACCCGCGAAAACTACTATACTGTGTGTCGGTGCATGCTCAATGAGCGGCGCGACACGACGCAGAAGGACGAGAAGGTCGTCAAAACGACTGGCAGACATTCTCATTATTTCAAAATGTTTCTCCTCGTCCATGCCCCTCTCATCCCCTGAACGAGAGTCTGATTAGCGGGCGCCGCGGGCGGACATACCACCGAAGGCTAGATGTTCTCGCCTCCTCAGCCGCACAAAGCAGGGCAAAATCCTCCTCCTCCTCCTCTCTGCCTCCGCTAACATTTCCTCCTCGTCTTCCTCCTCCTCCATAACATAACCTCCACAATACGTGCCACCGCCTCCAACTTCCAACGTGCCAACCCTCCGAACAGGAGCGAAGTATGGACATCCGACGCTTTTTTTTCGGAAAAGATAAAAAATAAAAAAGTTTATTTTTCCACCGAAAAGTTTGGTTCTGTCGAAGTATGGAGATGCCTTAAGACTAAAATGTTTTGATATTTAGTCGACTAAGACTAGACTAGACAAAAATTATTTCAGAAGACTAAGACAGGACTAAGACTAAATGGTGTGTTATTCAAAAGACGTCAATCAAAATTTGCTGAAAAAATTAACACTGTAACTGTGTGTTGTTTAAACCCGTAGCCGATTCAGGGACCAGCATTTCTGGTGATGCCAGTGGTGATGTCACTGGCATCGGCCGTGTTGATGCAGGTGGTGAGTGCACCTCATGGCGCGCTCTGCTGGTGCACAAGTAGGCCATACATGGCCTATTTGTGCACAAGAGGCAAGTTGGCACCTCGACAAGAGAATAGTTCCAGACTCTGTATAGCATTCAGAGATTGTGTAATAGTTGGACGGCTACGTGAGACTACCCATCACATAACTGTGGGATGACTATCATGCGGTTATCGCCCCCAGGCTGAGTAGCAACCTCTCACATCACATCAACAACACTATCTGATTGAAGTCAACAGACCAAAACATCACTGTTTTTACATTAGTAGTAATGACGTTCTTACCTGAGGGAGCCTTGCTCCACACCTCACTAATTCGTATTTTCATCGTTGACCCATCAGCCTCCTGTGGTCTTTGGAGAAGCTCCTCTACTCTCTCCTCTTTAATGAGTGGAGGTTCTTCTGGTTCCTCCTGGACCAGACTGGAGCTCCTCTCCTCATGTTCAGGGGAATCCTCTTTATGCACAGACAGAAGGAGGAGGGAAGAGGTTGCATCAGATTGTTTGGATGAGGTTTATTCATTTATTTATTGATTTGATTGGTCACAATCCTCAGTATTTGTAGCCTATATTGTCTCTTTTTTTCTTCAGTTGCGAGTAGGCCAACTGAATGGACAGTGGTGACCAGTATACCTAACTATGAGTAGCCTATGTAGACAGTGGTAAACAGGTTAATTTAGCTATAGGTAACTTAGCTAGGCTATGGTGGACTGCCCATAAGCAGTTATGTCTTACATAGTGTTAAACATATGGTATAAATGCATCATTTAAAGTTATACCATGTAACTTTTTTTATAAAACAAATCTTAAAATTGTCCTAACTGTTAAATCGCTAAAGTTTTAGAACACCCACTCTGTTATTTTCAGCTTCTGAAGCCTTCTCTTTATATGTTTTCTATGAGTTGTGAGGGGGGGAGAATTTCCCGGCAAAATGATGTCATCTCCCACATGATACACTACCGGCCAATCATGGCACCACCTCTTTAACTGTCCCTCTCATATATCATTGTAGTGGATATGGACTGTTTGTCCGACTGTCTCTCTCACACATACTGTATCATTGTAGTGTGGTGGACTGTCCCTCTGAAGAGGGCCCTCTCATAGCCTACATATCATTGTAGAGGACTGTCCCTCTCATACATATTATTATAGTGGACTGTCCCTCTCATACATATTATCTCATAAATCCCTTTAGTATTCATAGCCAACAAGGCGAGAAGGTGGAAACAGAGGAGCAGTGTGTGTATAATGTCACACTCAGGCACACGCACGCGTGCGACTGGGCTGTTGTCCCATTTTCTACTCACCTGCAGAGATCAACCTTATGCTGTCCACAGAGAAAAGTTACTCTTATAGGTTAATATACACATTTACCATTACCAGAAGAGTTTACAGCTAAGGCTGGATGCAACAGTCAATGGAACTATTCCATTTAAACGATTATAAATATAATTGCTAATCGATAATGGCTGCTATAAGATTTTCAGGACCGACCGTTGCTTAGCGGGTAGGGAGGCTGTCTGAAATCAGTAAGGTCCCAATGCATGCTCATTATAATATGGTATCATTTCTGTCCACTCTGTGGACAGTTCAGAAACCTGCCTACCAGTGACATCATCGGTAAGATTTCACATTTTATTTTGCATTAACCCTTAACTGCTCCCTGGGTGCTGTACAAATGCTCACTTTTATTTAAAGGATGGGTAACTGTATATGCATACTGTATTGTATACAACAGACTAAGAAATACAAAAGGAAACCAAATGTTGTGGAAACCAAATTATTATTCCACAACAAACAAACTTGTAATTGTGCTTTGGCAACAAACAGATGTTGCCATTTCACATTTGAGAGGGAGGAGAGAGAGAGCAGAGATAGGAGAACCACCAGGTGAAGTTGTTGTAAGACAAAAGTAGGCTAACATTCTTCTATCGTGGCTGTCAGGTTGAAACTGTGTACGTCGAAAACCGAAATGGGAAATTAAATGTGTGTTCCCTAGTCAAAAAATCCTATAGGATCTTCGAAATTTCCAATATGATCCTATAGGATTTAGAAAACCCTATAGGATCATATTGTTTTTTTACAAATTTCCAATACACTCCTATAGGATTCTATCGGTACTTTAGAAAATCCAATAGGATTTTGCAAAGTTCCAATAGGATCTTGCAAAGTTCCAATAGGATCCTATTGGGTTATAACTTTGGAAAGTCCAATAGGATCCTATTGGAACTTTACAAAATCCAATAGGATTTTG
Source organism: Nannobrachium achirus (assembly GCF_963921795.1). Taxonomy (NCBI): domain Eukaryota; kingdom Metazoa; phylum Chordata; class Actinopteri; order Myctophiformes; family Myctophidae; genus Nannobrachium; species Nannobrachium achirus. The sequence goes on from NC_137833.1 coordinate 57,886,499, forward strand.
CAAAGTTCCAATAGGATCCTATTGGGTTATATCTAACTTTGGAAAGTCCAATAGGATCCTATTGGAACTTTGCAAAATCCTATTGGATTTTGCAAAGTTCCAATAGGATCCTATTGGGTTATATCTAACTTTGGAAAGTCCAATAGGATCCTATTGGAACTTTGCAAAATCCTATTGGATTTTGTAAAGTTCCAATAGGATCCTATTGGGTTATATCTAACTTTGGAAAGTCCAATAGGATCCTATTGGAACTTAACAAAATCCTATTGGATTTCGCAAAGTTCCAATAGGATCCTATTGGGTTATATCTAACTTTGGAAAGTCCAATAGGATCCTATTGGAACTTTGGCAAAATCCTATTGGATTTTGTAAAGTTCCAATAGGATCCTATTGGGTTATATATAACTCTGTAAAGTACAATAGGATCCTATTGGAACTTTGCAAAAGGATTTTGCAAAGTTCCAATAGGATCCTATTGGGTAAATAGGATCCTATTGGAACTTTGCAAAATCCTATTGGATTTTGCAAATTTCCAATAGGATCCTATTGGGTTATATCTAACTTTGGAAAGTCCAATATGATTCTATTGGAACATCCTATAAGAAAAAAATCCAATAGGATAGAAAAATCCTTTCGAAAATCCGATTAAGAATCCTATAAGAATCCTTTACAGTTTTGGAACAGATCCTATTGGATATTTTCTTAAATCCAATAGGATTTTGTAGGGGAAATCCCATTGGATCCTATAAAATGTCAAATAGGACCAAAAACCCATCCTTACTAACAGGAGCTGTGGCGCAGAGGATCAGGGCAGGATTCAAGCACCTTAGGTAGTAAGTTCGAATCTCACTCACAATGTCAATGATAATGTCACAATCTAATAATGTATGTCTAAACACAGATAGCCTGATAAATCAGTCTGCACAACACCACCCCCTGTTGGTGGGTGGTGTGTAGTGTCTGACGACTGCAGCCAGGCAAGGTATCTGAGGCATTACAGTACCATAACATTGATATCTGGCCAAAATATCCTTTAAGATTCTAATAGAGAATCCTATAAGAATCCTTTACAGTTTTGGAACAGATCCTATTGGATATTTTCTTATAGGATTATCCTATAAGAAAATATCCAATAGGATCTGTTCCAAAACTGTAACGGATTCTTATGGGATTCTTAATGGGATTTTCTAAAGGATTATTATCCTATAAGAAAATATCCAATAGGATCTGTTCCAAAACTGTAAAGGATTCTTATAGGATTCTTAATGGGATTTTCTAAAGGACTTTTCTATCAGAATCCTATAGGATTTTTTGACTAGGGTTAATCCAATGCAGGACCCAAATAACCGAAAAAACACGGCATGCTAACGTATCCTGAGAGAAGTATGAGTCCCCAGAACCAAGGACGGGTGTTTTCGATGAATTATGGTTAAAATGGAGATTTAAGTTAAAATGGGAGGATTTTAGGGGAAACAGGAATGGGCTTTGACTCTCTAATTATTATTATTATTATTATTCTTTTTTTCTTTTTCGCCAAGCCGCGTGGCTGGGACGGTCAAGTACTACAGGCTAGATCCGGCCCTAAAGGGGCCCTTCCTGTCTGATAATGAATATCAAATATCTAAATAGTGAATCAAGCAACTTATAAACTGTCCAGGGTGTTCTGGTCTTGATAAAACACAGTGAGACCAACATCTGCAGATGACATTGCAGCCCAAATCATCACTGACTGTGGAAACGCCACACCGGCTTTCAAGGCATTTTGATTCCTCTCCACTTCTCTTCCAGACTCTGGGACCTTGATTTACAAATGAAATCCAAAATGTACGTTTGTCCAAAAAGTAAATGGTCCTCATGTAAAAGGAGCCCCCAACTGAGTATTGAGTGCATAAATTAAAATACAGTACTTTTCAGAAGGTTGACATTTCTGTATCATAAATCCTTTTTTGATTGGTAATATTGTATTATTACTTTAAGTGTAATGAATTGGGGGACGCCGGTCAACAAAGTATATAGGGTTTAAGTGTTCATTTTACTGGGTTACCGTATCGATAAAAGTGAATCCACATTTTACTAACAAGTGACTAATCAAACACAGTGTGGACAGGACAAGACTCTGAACCTTCTGTCATGTCTGATTTTAAAAGGCAGCTACAGTGAATTGCAGGATATACGGCACATTTTTCTACCTTTTCAATACATGAGGCATTTTCAAAGAGAAAATATTTGTATCCACCATAGTATAATGTAGTATATTACCTAATTATAAAATCTGTGATATTTCCTCATTTACTGTGACATCCATACTCAAGACGAGTAGGGATTACTCATTACTAAAGTTCATATGAATGAATATTTGCATTAGTGGTGGAAAGTAACAAATTACATGTTCTGAAAGTACTATAACTTGAGTACAATTGTGAGGGATTTTCAATCATGTTGATGTTATTAAAAAACTTGATAAATCATTTAAGACCTGCAATATATTTATTATTTTTCAAAATAGCCAACAAGCTCACAAGGCGTCTTAAGTGACTGTAGATTGGCTATTTTCAAACATTGCTATACATTCTGAAACTTGTGAAATGGGACACTTTCCATACTTTAAGTATATTTTAATGTCAATATTCAGGCACTTTTACTCAAGTCAAAACTTAATACAGGAATTTTGCTTTTTATATGGAGCAGATCACAAATTCAAATTAGATTACAGAGATTGTTTATTTGCTTCTTTCAAAACCAAAACAAAACTATTGTTCAACTAACAGTTCTCTCCAGTATCAATACACAAATAAACGAAGATACAAATTCGTAACTGGAGCACAATCAAATTGAAGCTGATAAAACAAGCTAAATAATGGGTTCCTAAATAAAGAAAAAAAAAGGGGGGGGGTTCCTGGTTTGATGAAATTGGTATCCCAACTGAAAACATCTCAGGCAAAGCGATTTGATCGGCCTACCAATTTTACTGTTACTGAACAAACACTATACAGCCATGATTGCCTTCTGAATCTATAGCTTTAACTTTGAACAGACTTCAACTAAAAATACTTACAGCACCATAAGCTAAGGTTTTTTTCTAGTCTTCCTTCAGTGTTCCCATACTAAGAGCTTTTACAACAAACTGTACATGCAATGGGTTTTTACACTGCTCCATACACTAACGTTTTTTCCCTGCTTCATGAGTCATCATGTGTAGTTTCACTTGATTTATCTGACGAAAACATTTACCACAAACTGTACAAGTGAATGGTTTTTCCCCTGTATGAGTCATCATGTGTTGTTGCATTTTAACAAAGCCTTTACCACAAACTGTACATGTATGGGGTTTTTCTCCTGTATGAGTCTTCATGTGTTGTTTCAAATTAGACATTAGACCAAAGCTTTTACCACAAACTGTACACATATTGGGTTTTTCACCTGAATGAGTCACCATGTGTGACTTTAAACTCTCCATCCAACTAAAGCTTTTGCTACAGACTGTACATGTAAAGGCCTTTTCCCCTGTATGGATCGTTGTGTGTTTCTTCAGATCACCCTTTTGTCTAAAACTTTTTCCACACTCTGTACAACTGAACCTTTTATCCCCTGTATGAGTCATAATGTGTCGTTGCAAATTACCCATATGACCAAAGGCTTTACCACAAACTGTACACGTATGGGGCTTCTCACCTGTATGAGTCAACATGTGTGACTTTAAATTCTTCTTACGATTAAAGCTTTTGCTACAAACTGCACATGTAAAGGCCTTTTCCCCTCTATGAATCGTTGTGTGTGTCTTCAGATTACATTTTTGGCTAAAACCTTTGCCACACTCTGTACAACTAAACCTTTTCTTCTCTGTGTGACTCCTCGTAGAGTGAGTTTGTTTTGATGAGTTCAGATCCTGGGACAGCTTGTTACTTAAAGAGGATCTTTGTCCTTCCACACGTGTCTTGTGTGATCTCAGTGCTTTCACAACTGACTGACCTTCCCTGGTCTCCTCCCTCTCATCACCGTCTTCAGTGTCAGAGTCAGAACAGTGTGAAGAGAGGAGCTGGTTGTCAGTAGTTGGTGATGATGTTCCACAGTCCTCTACATGAGCTTGTGTTTTCATGTGTTCATTTGAGGTGCTGGCTACAGGCTCTGGCTCTCCGTTTTCATCATCATCATAATCTTCACTTCTCACTGCTAGTAATGTCAACTTTGACCCATCAGCCTCCTCTGCTCTTTGAAGAAGCTCCTCATGTTTCTCTTTACTTTGTGGAGGTTGTGGTTCCTCCTGGACCAGACTGGAGCTCCTCTCTTGCTCCTCTTTACACACAGGGCGGAGTGGGAGGTCTAGAAGGAGGAGAGAGGAAGTGACATCAGCACAGAGCATTGCAACGTGTTTTCTCTTTTAGTCTTTTGAATAATATTTCATTGTTTTTGTCATATTTTAGTCATCTGAAAAGTTTTAGTTTTAGTCAACTAAATATACGATTTTTTTGTCATAGTTTTAGTCTGTGGCGCAGTCGGTAGCGCTGTCGCCTCACAGCTACAGTAGAAGGTCCTGGGTTCGATTCCCGCCAGGGGACAGTGTGGGCGCTGGGGGTGTGTTCCCTCCTCCGCATCATCAGCGCCCACACCCTAGGTGGGGTTGGCGAAAGGGCCTTTTTGTGTGGAGATTGCATGTTCTTCCCGTATCTCCAAGGGTAGCTACCCTCACACAAATATGCAGTAATCCTGGTCTCTATAATGCCTCCCCCTGGCTAGCCAGGGTGTATGATAGACGGGTAAGGAACCGGTTGGAATAAAGTGTTCCTTCCAATCGGGGAAGCATGGAAGCTCCCCCTGTCAGGTGATAAGAAGCGGCTTGCTCACTCCTCATGCACTGAAGGATGTATGATCTCAGTTCGGGGCCCTCCTCAGGTTGGCAGAGGGAGAGCAGAGCCCAGGATTACAGCTTAGGCAAATGGCACTGGGTGAAAATTTGTGGTTACAAAATTGTGTGATAAAAATCAACACTAATTATAACAATAATATTTTTTATTTTTTCATATTTTAGATTGTAATTAGAGAAAAGAAAAGATGAGTGTCAAAAATGTATTGGTTGCATTGTGTTCATCTTTGTAAAATACATTGCAGTGTTTACTCGCTGAGTGAGTGTGTTTGTATCTCACCACGGCGCGGCCACCGCTGATCCTAGTGGCAGCCCCCAGGGCAACCACGCTTCGTCTGTAGAGCGCATAAGCTGGCAATTTCTTTGTTACTATTTACACCAGCCCCCATAAGTAACATCTGCCCATGAAAGATTGCGGTGCATCTTAGGAATGGGCTTATTGTGTCTAAAAATACATATTTAGCCACTTGCATGCAAATCAAAATCGTTAAAAACACTAAAACAATAGAAAGAAGTAAATGAAAACATTTTAACACTCATCTTTTCACGACGCGCTGTGAGCTTGTAGATCGGCTATTTTTATGTTTACGAGTACATTTTGAATCCTGGACGTTTACTTGTAACAGAGTGATGCTACATCGCAGTATTAATATACTTCCAACATGTAACAAGTGTTACTTTCCACCACTGAGTCGAACAGCAACAGCCCTGCCCCACGGTCGAGACAGCAGCCGCATAGCGTTCTCTGCCACGGCATGTAAACACACGGTGGTTATTCGGCTTGGAGAGAGTCAACGGCCATTGAAAATACTAATATGATAAATCACCAAATACGAAGAAACTACCCTAAAATCTAAAGAACTGTATGACTTGTGAGTTGTGACTTGACTTGCGTTGTGAGAGAGAACCAGGAAGGAAACATAGGCACCACAGTGTAACTGTCTGTTGACAGAGTCTGGCTCTGCTCTTTCTCTCTGGCTGAAAGTAGCATACAGTGAAACCACGCCCCCCTTGATACGACTCTATATAAAACAAACGTTAATATTAATTAGATATGCCTACGTCATGTCACAGAAATGAAACAGAATGAGCTAATATTTAATGAGTGGCGCCAAAGATTTATTTTCTACACAAAAACTGGAAGTTCACAGAAATAGCTACAGAGACAGCAGAAAGCTCTGAAACCACAAGCATATGGGCCAATTGAAACATATCATCGCTCCCTATCACAAGTGACTCATTTATAAAATATACATTTATAGATAAAGTGATTTTGTGTTTCATGGCCCTTTAAGTCCCATTGTTTACGCAGACCGCTTGCCCCCAGTGTTTTTGTATTGTTCGTTCTTTTTGAGTTTAAGGTTTAGGAATAAGATTAGGTTTAGGCATAGTTACACTGAAGTTATGTTTAGGAATAGATTTAGGCTTAAGCATAGTCTTACTGCTGATAAGTTTAGGGACAAGGTTAGGTTTAGGAATAGTGGTCGCTGGATTTGACCCGGGGGCGAGCATGTTTTAGGGCTCACATTCTTGTATTCAATAGAACACTACAAACTGATCCTGTACAACTTTACTATAGGTTTAAACCACAGTAAATAAAACAGTACATACCTATCCTGTACAACTTTACTATAGGTTTAAACCACAGTAAATAAAACAGTACATACCTATCCTGTACAACTTTACTACAGGTTGCATCATTGCGTCAAACAGTCCACGTCCCTCGTCCGTCTCTCGCTGTTCCTCTGACATCGTTGAGTCCATCTCTCTAGACGTGGAAGACCTCTCCCTGTGGTGCTCTGTGGAAATCACCAGTAGAAAGAACTTCTGGTTATCACTCAGCATCCTTATATACAGTAATACCATGACGTGATCAAATCAAACTATTGACGTTTACCATGTTTTGTTCAGTTGAAAGGTTTAGTCCTGATGTAAACAATTTAAAATAAATGTTTACGGTAATTGAATCTGGGATAAATAGACAATCTACAAGCTCAACATGTGGGACATTGTGAGCTTGTAGAAAGCAGCTAGTTGACAGTGCAGAGACATAATTGCCTTCCTTTGATCCATTAACGAGGAGCTGTCAACTACTACTGTATCTGGCATCATCTGGACACAGACACACACACACCTTCTCTCCAAAAGCCCTTGAATATGATTGAACATGATTAAGGATTACTGTGATTATGGTAAGCTTACGTTTCATATCGCACTCACCATACCTGTAACTTTCACTAGTCCCCCAAAATATTTTTTTGAAAAAACAAAAACAACTAGAAGCAGTGCTCTTCCAAGCACAGGTCGCCACCAGGCCAGGCGTCCTGGTGGTGCTACTGTATAATAGGCCAATGTAAAAAAGGGTGGCATGTGTTCTTCACCTTAGATCTTTCATGGCAATCGGACACTGCATGCATGATTTGAAGCATTGTGTTCCAAAAATGTGTTTTGCTAAAGTCTACCTGCTGGTGGCGCTATAACAGGCCAATGTGAAAAAGGTAGCATTTGTTCCTTGACCTAGTGGGAATATGTGTGACAAATTTCACGGTAATCGCAAGCTGCGTTGATGATTTTAGGCATTTTGTTCAAAAACGGAGCAATCCTGCAAACTTTGGAAGCCAATATTAGCCAATCAGGATGGAATATGAAATATCAGACGGATCAGACTTGATCACATGACTATAGAGATACTGTGTACCGATTTGTGTGATTTTTGGATAAAATCTCAAGGAGTAATATCCAAAAATGTGTTTTACATAAGTCGGCCCAAAGGTGGTGCTATAAAAGGCTGATGTGAAAAATGCAGGGCAAAGGTTTATCCTTAGCCTCTAGGGAGTGCGCTTACAAAGTTTGAAACTGATCGGTGAAGTTATAGGTAAAACCACAAATCGGCCTGTTATAGCGCCACCATGAGGCTGATTTAAAAAAAAAAAGTGGTATTTCTTCCTCGGCCTAGTGGGAACGCGTGTGCGCGATTTCATGATAATTGCACTTTGCGTTTGTGATTTGAGGCATTTTTTTCAAAACGGCTCAATCCTACAAACTTTGGAAGCCAATCTTAGCCAATCAGGATGGAATATGCAAAATCGAACAGATCCGTGTCGATCACATGACTGTCGAGATACTGCCTACCGATTTGTAGGATTTTTGGACAAAATCTGTAAGAGTAGTACACAGAAATGTGTTTTGCGAACATCGGCCACTAGGTGGCGCTAGAAAAGGCCCATTTGAAAAATTTAGGGCAGAGGTTCTAGATTGGCATCCAGGGAATGTGTGTGCTCTGTTGGGGCCGCGAACCACATTTTGCCAACATTTGACACAACGTGAGCACAGTATAGAAGATGCGCGTGTCGCTGATCAGGATTTCACTTATATGTCTCTGTCATCCACACAAGTCCGTTTATAAATACTTTGTGTCGGTTAAGTTATATAACCAGCCAGTCAACGGATACAATTTGAAACACAACTTTCGCAATTGAGACCGATTTTTTGACTGAATGAACCAACCACGCTCACCTCGAGACTCCAGTCGCTCCCATCTCTCCAATCTGGTGATTAATCAATAACCAACAGGATTTAATATTGTCCGTCTTTTGCTGTCTGTTTAAAGTGCGAGGCGCTGTATAAATATGATTGACATAAAACCTGAAACGCCATTCTTACCCCGACGATGCCCCAGAGAGAATGAACGTCTTTGAATGAATGTCTTTTAGGCTAAACCCCAATTTGAACAACACGTTTGTTTATTTAGCCAGTGACAATATTGTGCTACTGTAGACCTTTCTGTAAAGCGACTTTGGGTACTTAGAAGAGCCGTAGCCTATATAAAGATGAGCTATTGTGGAGATGATATACCATCTTTTTTTTTAAATGTGGGTTGCGGGGCGGGCGGATTCTTTGATTTATAAATTGGTCTGCGGCGCGGGCGCGGGCGGGTTACGTTTTGTGCGGGCTGTGGGTCGTGCGGGTTATGAAAAAAAGCTGACCCGCTCATCACTAGTGCACACAAACTGCGAGGACGCACGCACGCACGCACGGACGCACGGACGGACACACGGACGGACGGAGGGGAAAAGATACTCTCCCCCATGCCTTCGGCTGGTGGAGACAAAAATCTGGCGTTGGTGGGGGCTAACAAATAGGCCATTAAAGACCTACTTGTGCAAGTTGGCATCTCAACAGAGTGCGGACTCTGTATAGCATGGCTACACGATACTAACCATCACATAACTGCGGAATGACTATCATGCGGTTATCCCCAGGCCTAACAGCAACCTCTCATCATATGACCTCTTCTCCAGATAAACAACACTATCTGATTGAAGTCAACAGACCAAAACATCACTGTTTTTACATTAGTAGTAATGACGTTCTTACCTGAGGGAGCGCCGCTCCACACCTCACATATTCGTATCGTTGACCCATCAGCCTCCTGTGGTCTTTGGAGAAGCTCCTCTACTCTCTCCTCTTTAATGTGTGGAGGTTCTTCTGGTTCCTCCTGGACCAGACTGGAGCTCCTCTCCTCATGTTCAGGGGAATCCTCTTTATGCACAGACAGAAGGAGGAGGGAAGAGGTAGCATCAGATTGTTTGGATGAGGTTTATTCATTTATTTATTGATTTGATTGGTCACAATCCTCAGTATTTGTAGCCTATAGATATTGTATCTTTTTTCTTCAGTTGAAAGTAGGCCAACTGAATGGCCAGTGGTGACCAGTATACCTAACTATGAGTAGCCTATGTAGACAGTGGTAAACAGGTTAATTTAGCTATAGGTAACTTAGCTATGAGTAGGCTATGGGGGACTGCCCAATGTGCCCATTGTTGAGTGTAGCACTGCTGGAATCTATACTTGTACCAGAAATACTCAAAGTGAAATAGATGGAGGATAAACAAACAAAGAACAGACAGGGAGGCATCAGCTTCATGCTGGAACCCGTCGACACACAAACTGGTGCAGGTTTATTAAGACAGCCTTAAATAGGGGCCAACAAGCACTTCCTGTCCAGCTTTCACAATAAAACTCCATCAATACACACAATAAATACAACAATAAATATAGTGGGAGAGCATATCTCAACACCCCCACTTGATCTCACATTATACATTTTTCTTCTTGCTCTTTTCCTTTTACAATAAATAATCTTTCAGTGTTCAACTCACATCTTTAACTCCACACATATCACCATACACAAATCCTGTGTTTCTAAAACCAGTCATCTCATGATCCCAAAATAACCTTTTTGTTTCCTTTAAAATCACAATATACAATCCAAATTCAATTTAAACGTAGCTGTAAGCATCATTAACATCCATCACGTTCACATTTTAGCTGCAATAATCAAATACATGTTACTTTCAAATAATCCAATGACCTCAAATCAAACCGAACACTTTTTTTTTTTTTTTTTTCTCCCCACTTTAGAAAAACAATCGTGCACCATCCCGTTGCTACCCCCCACTGCTTGCTCTCAGGCAGTCTGGTTGCAAACACATTATTCCTGTTCAATGATTCAGTTCCCCCATTCTTTACAATACTAGGCTTCAACACCAAACCATAACAGTAGTCAACAGATACATTGTTATTTGAAGTTGCTCGTTTCATCCTCCTCACTCGAGGTTAGGGTTGCCAACTCCCAGAGTTTCAAATACGGGACACTTTCTAAGGAGACATGCGCCGCCGAAGGCGGCGCCGAAAAATCGGATATCTTCTGTTATAAAGTTGGCTAAAACGAGTATTTTCCTATATTAAATCATATTTTTCCTTTCACAATATTAATTCGGGTGTCTTTGGGGCGAAAAATCGGATATTTTTGGTTATAAATTGGCTAAAACGGGTATTTTCCTCTATTAAATCATATTTTTCCTTTCACAATATTAATTCGGGTGTCTTTGGGCCAGCTAACCTATTACCTTAAAATCATGTAGTGTAGTCCTATAGGCCTATTGTATTTCTCTCAATTTTCCAAAACATATCGCCTAGGTCTACCTGGTCCTAATGTGCCCACTCTCTGGTTACCCAACACTAGTTTAATCATATTGGCATACACCAATAACCATTAGGTTTTAAAAACAAAATCAACGCATGCTTATTTCACATACCAGCCTGTCTGGGGTCGCTTTAGTTGGCAGACAAGATTACTGTAGTGTTCCCAGGAATACCAATATCCATGGCTTATTTTCTGTTGCTTGCCTGCTTTTTCACCTTTTTGTTTAGCCTATCACCTATCATAGATTCATGTCTAATATGTTTGTACACAATCTTCTGGCACACGTTTTTTTAAGACATTAAACAATGTTCTGAGCCGAGCACTGTCGTATGGTCGCTCGCACGCACTCGTATCGTCTCTCGCAGCCTCAGGCAACTTGTGGAGTGAACCTACAGCCCATGCTTGGGAAGGGAGTGTGTAGGGGGCGGAGAAAGTGTCTTAGCAACACTGTGTTAATAAGCCAATCAGCTGCTTACAAACAGCGCAGCGCCTCTCACAGCAATGGGATGCAGCACTTGTCGTCTCAGAGGAGAGCAGAGTGGAAGTGGAAGCTCTCTGACAGGCAGAATCGCTGTCATTTCTCAATTAAATCATCCCGTCATTCATATTTATCCCCCAACCTTAAAATACGGGACAAAGAGCGTCCCGTTTCAGTTCAATACGGGACACGTCTTTTAGTTTCCAAAAAAGGGACGATCCCGTATTTTACGGGACGGTTGGTAACCCTACTCGAGGTGGATAACGTGTGGTTTTACATTTAGTTTCAAGCTTCTTCTGCTCTCTCTGAGGCGCAACTAATGCAGCCTCAAAATCAACATACATATCGGTCTGTGTCTCAGCGCACTTAGACCTGCGCTCCTGCACCTGTCTATAGGCATTACACACCTGACACTGGTCAACATCATTATCATCACACTCATTGTTCACTGTGTTCAAATAATACAGTCTGTTGCACATATCTATGTCGAACTGTGTGCCATCTCTGCACTTCAAAGCACTTTTACCTTTTTGAAAGATAACAGTGGCACCTTTCTTGGTTGCTGCTTGCACAGAGAACACATCCTGGGAATACGTGGGAATGTACAACGCCTGTATCAAGGTGGTTTTGTGGCGTTGCCCCCTGCTATCGACCAGGATCACCACCGCATCTCCTCTGCGCTCTGCCACGCCACTGCATCTGGTACCGTCAGCCAACTCCACACGGTGTGCCCTTGGCTGGAAACTGCTGTCGAATCTCTTGAACTTCTTAATGTCTGTGATGATGTGAGACGTCGCTCTCGTGTCAACCATCAGACCGATCCTCCCGACACGCTGTCCTCTTTGACTCTCGACATCACCGTCGTTCACTCGGAATGAGTACTCACGACCGCCGGCGCCGCTGCTCCCGGTGCCGCCGCCGCTGCTGCCGCTGCACCCCTCCGAGGCTCTTCTCTGCAAGTCGTCTCGCCAGCGTAGCTGCCGTCTCCTTCTGCAGGCCGCGTACCGGTGTGTGGCACTGTGGCAGTGGCCGCACCACGGCTGCTGGCGATCGCACATGTTTGCGATATCCCCTGTTTCACCGCATTTATGACACACAACGCTCCCAGCTGATCGCCGCCGGTCACCTGTAGTCGTCCACTTCACATTCGGCCGCATCTGAATTCCCATGGCATAGTCGCCCGCTGCTGCTGTTGCTGCATGCACCTTCCCAGCGTCCTCATCATCTCTGAGCTTGAACTCGGAGAAAGGCACTGGCTCTTTGCATACATAATAGTTTCTCAGGATTTTTAGCGCCTTCCGACAATCATCAGCCGCTTCCCGCATTACAAGCGACACGCTTCGGTCATCCAAAAACTGGAGCAGCTCTGCATATGCCAGGGCATTTTTATCCTTGTCTTCTTCACCCTTCTCAGTTAGGATGGTCTTCTTCAATCCTTGAAGTAACAAATGTCCCAAAAATCTCGTCTCCCAAAGTTCATACTCATCTCCATCAAAAACCAGCCGACTCCAACGGCTACTCGAAATAGCACGCATGGCTGTTGTCTTAGCCTAGCACGGTTAGTCGGCTACAAACTTTCCACTTCAAAAATAAAATCTGGCAAACCTGGTTAAACTGGGCCCATAAACTGTTGAGTTTAGCACTGCAGGAATCTATACTTGTACCAGAAATACTCGAAGTGAAATAGATGGAGGATAAACAAACAAAGAACAGACAGGGAGGCATCAGCTTCATGCTGGAACCAGTCGACACACGAACTGGTGCAGGTTTATTAAGACAGCCTTAAATAGGGGCCAACAAGCACTTCCTGTCCAGCTTTCACAATAAAACTCCATCAATACACACAATAAATACAACAATAAATATAGTGGGAGAGAATATCTCAACACCCATAAGTAGTTATGTCTTACATAGTGTTAAACATGTGGTAGAAATGCATCATTTAACAAACCTGCTCTGTGTAGTTTGGTGTGTGGCTGCATCACGTCCAGCAGTTTGTTTTGTTTCTCCAGCAGTGTTTCTAGTGTCTCTATCTCTCTCTGAAAGAGGTTGCACATGAACTCTGCAGCCGCACTGAGGCGCTCCAACACAACCACTCTTACATTAAGTTTCCCACTACAAACGTCACCATGCTGTTTTTCCAAATCACACAATATCTCCTCTCCCACCGACGTCAGGTGCTCATTTATCGACAGCCGTACAGCCTCTATTTGACACATTTTACCTCCTTTATCAGCCATTTTTCACCACAACGTTTCCTCTACAGTTATCTTGTAGCAGTTTTCTGCAAAGTCCCAGAACCCAGTTATCGTTCAATGTCGGAGCAACGCTGCGCACCCAACGTTCTCCATAGAGGTTTTATAACTATGAGATCACGTTCAGCACAGGAAAACAGTTTGGTTTCGCGCATGCTCAGTAAATGGTCGAGGACGATCATGCAATGTTACTTTCGCCCCCTGGTGGAGGAGGGTTATAACTGTCATTGAAGAAAGAAATATATAAATGTCACTGAAGATGGATGGACAGACAGACAGACAGACAGACAGACAGACAGACAGACAGACAGACAGACAGACAGACATAAACACAAACAGGCTGACAGACAGACAGAACGTTATTGATTCCCTTGTGAAAATGTTGAAGCAGCAAATGCAGAGTCGTAGGCCTACTCTCTAAACATCACAATTCAATTCAAGGTTCAATTTATAGGAGCTTTATTGCGAGCTTTATTGGCATGAGAAAACATAGGTAGGCCTATATGTTTACCTTGTTTAGTGTCAAAATATAATAAAAACTGTTGAAAATGGAGAACATATGCAGTCGGAGGGGGTACATGTACACATAGGCAGGGTCTAAAGCTTTTTGGAACAAATAGCAGCATCTCTTTTTCTCAATACGATTGAACTAATAGGCCTAAAGGTAGCAGCTCTTTTTATACTGTGCAGTAGGTCTAGATGTCACAATGGTTTGTAGTGCTTATGGTGGATGTATTCCATTCTTTAGCCTTCTTTTATCACAACAGTTCACAAACCTTGCCGCTGTGTTCGCACAGTTGAGTTTTTTTGTCGTTGGTCATGTTTTCAAAGTCACTTTGGGTGTGTGTAATCTGTAGGAAGTATGTGTCTCTGCATGTTGCGTTATTTGGAAACACAGTGTCTTTTGTATAGTGGGCATCAGCATATCACACAGTCTGTCTGACTGATTTAACATGCATATAGGGGTAACCGCTGGCCTGCATGTCCAGGCCCATGCCACATGGGCTCGGTGTAGCCTGACAGCGTGTCGCTGGTTCGAGTCCCGATCCCGTTTACCTTTGCTGCCTGTCATCCCCATCTCTCTCCCCATTTCCTGTCAGTCTACTGTGACTGTCCTATCAATAAAGGCATAAAAGCCTAAAACATCTTTAAAAAAAGACAAAAGAACATGCCTATAATTATCAAATAGACTATATGTAGCAGAGTGACTCCCTGCTTCAGCCTGATGGCAACAAAAGTCTAGTCTCTCCCCCGGTCCACAGGGATGTCCCTTTGAACCAGTAGTTAAGATACTGTGGCCTCCTGGTGGCGCTATAAGAGGCCAAAGTGGGCAAGCGGACACCACATTCATGATTTGAGGCATTTTGTTTGAAAGATTTGTTTTGCAAATGTCAACCTACTGGTGGCGCTTTAACAGGCCAATGTGAAAAGGGTGGCATTTGTTCCTCGACCTATAGTGGGAACTCACAGAAATAGCACACTGTGTTCATGATTTGAGGCATTTTGTTAAAAACAAACCAATCCTGCAAACTTTGGAAGCCAATCATAGCCAATCAGGATGGAATATGAAAAGGCAAAGATATCCGTCTTGATCACATGACTACAGAGATCATGTGTACCGAGTTAAGTGAAATTTGGATAAAATCTGAAAGGAGTAGGCCCAATACAAAGAAATGTGTTTTACACAAGTCGGCCATCTGATAAAAGGAAAAATGCAAGGAAAAGGTTTTTCCTTGGCCTCTAGGGAGTGTGCATACAATGTTTTACACTAATCGGTGGAGTTATAGGTAAAAACACAAATCAGCCTGTTATAGCACCACCATGAGGCTGATAAAGAGATTATGTTTATTTGCTTATTTCAAAACCAAAACAAATATATTGTTCAACAAACAACTATCTCCAGTATCAATCCACAATTTATAAATGATGAAACAAATAAACTAACATACAAATTCGGAACTGGAGCACAACAAAATTGAAGCTGTTAAAACAAAAAGCAATTGAAGCTAAATGTTAAATGCTAAATGGGTTCCTACAGTAAATAAAGCAAAAAAAGGGTTCCTGGTTTGATGAAATTTGTGTCGCCACCAACTAAAAACTTCTCAGGGAGACCTGTGTTACTGAACACTAACACTATAGAGTTTAAACTATAGAGCCATGATTGCCTTCTGAATCTATAGCTTTAACTATGAACAAACTTCAACCAAAAAAAGCACTTACAGCACCATAAACTAAGGTTTTTTTCTTTCATTTTTTAACCCACATTTTTGCAACCCATTTTTCTCACCCGGTGCCAACTACCTAACCTGTAGTCCTGGTTCCCTCGCTCTCCCCCTGCCGCACCAGGGAGGTTGGGGAGCACCTGGCTGGAAAGGGGGAGGTAGTATAGAAACCAGGACTACTGCATGTTTTTGTGTGAGGGTATATACCCAAGGAGATTTGGGGAGAACATGCAAACTCCACACAGAAAGGGTTAGGTTTTTTTCTAGCCTTTTTTTCTAGCCTTCCATGAGTTGTTTCACATGACCCATACTAAGAGAGCTTTTACAACAAACTGTACATACAAAGGGTTTTTCCGCTGCACCATAAACTTAACAAACAAACTTTTGTCCCCCCTTCATGAGTCCTCATGTATCATTTCACAAGACACAGGATACGAAACCCTTTATCACAAACTGTACACATAAAGGGTTTTTACACTGCACCATGAACTAACGTTTTTTTCCCCCTTTATGAGTCATCATGTGTCGTTTCACATGATGCATCTGACGAAAACCTTTACCACAAACTGTACAAGTTAATGGTTTTTTAATGGTTTTTCCCCTGTATGAGTCATCATGTGTTGATTCAAATTACGCATTAGACCAAAGCCTTTGCCACAAACTGTACAAGTTAATGGTTTTTCTCCTGTATGAGTCATCATGTGTCGTTTCAAATTACACATTAGACCAAAGCCTTTACCACAAACTGTACACATATGGGGTTTTTCACCTGAATGAGTCACCATGTGTGACTTCAAAGTCTCCGTCCAACTAAATAGTGCGGTATGCTATGTATTCCCGTAGGATTTTTTTGCTAAAATTGCTGTTTTGGCTTCTATAGGGACCGAACTATGAGAAAATGACGGGGGTCAAATTTTCAGACCCCTCCCTCATTTCCTGGGGGCGGGTCACTTCAGTTTTGGCCCTATTCGGCTATGTATTCCCAATTTCCATAGGATCCTTTTGCCAATTTTTTTTTTGTTTGTTTTGGCTTCTATGGGGACCAAACTATCAGAAAATAACGGGGGTCATATTTTCAGACCCCTCCCTCATTTCCTGGGGGCGGGTCACTTCAGTTTTGGCCCTATTCGGCTATGTATTCCCAATTTCCATAGGCTTTTTTTTGCCAAAATATTTTTTTTTTTGCTGTTTTGGCTTCTATGGGGACCAAACTATCAGAAAATAACGGGGGTCAAATTTTCAGACCCCTCCCTCATTTCCTGGGGGCGGGTCACTTCAGTTTTAGCCCTATTCGGCTATGTATTCCCATCTTTTTTTTTTTACTGCTATTACTTCTATAGTGGTTCACATTTCACAGTTCAGGTAAGGGGGGATGGGGTAGCATTTAATTCTGGCCTGTTTTTATTCTTGTGAAATACAGGATCTATTCATCATCACTGTTATCTATGTCCTCCCTGATACTGTTGGCACAGTCTCCAGTGCCATAGCACTTGCAGAGAGGAGTGCAAGGCAGGTGATTGTTTGAGCAGCTGCACCGTCCCTTGCAACCTGTTTTTCAGCCACATTTGATTAGCTCAAGTACTGCCTTTGGAGCAGGGAGGGCAAGACACCTGACTGGAACATATCCTCCACTCTCTGAATTCCATCCATTCTCTTCAATTGGTGGAAGCTCAGGGCAATTGGTCAGATATGATTTGTCCCGCATTGTGACGTAGTTGGCACGGAGGATATGCGGTAGCAGTGCTGCACGAGTTGGAGGTAGCATCTCACCCTCCAAGTTCTTTGACCTAAATAGTTCCCATCTGAGTAATGGCAGGGTTGTTGGACCTTTTGAACTGTAAACACGGCATACAAAATGCTCCAATGCCTCCAAGGGTGATGGAAGTTCTCCGTTAACAAGCTCAGGAGGAATGGAACCACTGCCAAGGTCCTTGAAGCAGTTAATGGCAGGATCATCATCATCAAGCTTCAGGTAGGCATTGACCCATGTCTTTTTGGAGATTCCAACAAATTTTCCTCCCCAGTCAGCACCAGAAAAATTGTGTAGGCCAAGGAATCCTTGACATTTGTGACGTCCAATGACTTTAACTCGCTCGAATATATCTATTTCCCGTTTCTTTGCACCTTTGCCTGTTGAAAAGATCAGAGAAGTGGGAGCTGCAATGCGTTCACAAGATACTAAATCAAGTAACAGCAGGAGGACATCAGTGTCAGGTGACCAAACACATATCTCTCGCAAGGCACCATTAGCAGCAGAGGCAAGGACCTGGTTAGGAATCAGGGTATCGGCCTCTTCATGTGTGTGCAGCTCCTCAAAATCATGTCCCTTGATGAAGGTATCATATATAACAACCAGCATGAAAGAACTGTCCCTTGAGAAATACTCAAGCAGTCCCTGGCCTAACACACATGTCAACTTCTCTTTGGTTGATGAAGCAGACAGGAGTTCCTTGATGGACATAGTGAGCTTCATCTCTGGATGGACTTCATATTCTACAGATGTAGTTGCTCTCTTTTGTCGAGTCTTATTTTTTAATGACTGATCCATATACCTATCAAAGACAACTCGACCCTCAACATAGCCAGCCATCATCATTTTGATGCGTTTGTTGAATGCATCCTGAAGATCTGACAGCTTCAGCATGCTTGGTGTCTTTTTCATGCTCTGAAGCACACCCATGGCGTCAACTATAAGTACTTTGACAGAACAATTTTCCTCCGTCAGATCATGCTGTGGGACACCTGGAAGATCTTCCTGCATTAGACCAGGCTTTGGGACAACTTCAAGGGGCTCTGCCCTGGCATCTTCCATTGCATGCATCAGACTGGCTTTGTCAGATGGGATGTACAGGGTTCCATCAACAGCACAAAGAGAGCGGGGAACGATTGACATCTCATATTCCCCAATTGTCTCCTCAAGTTTAGGAACTAAACTTGGTCGGCTGCCTTGGATGATTAAAAACCTTCCCAGCAATTCACGTTCCTTGCGCAATTTGATGACCTTGTCTCCAATACGCAGTTTAGGTTTATGCATCCAATTAGAAAAGGACTTCAACTTTAGTTTCTTCATTTTGTCCCACACTGAGAGTTTAGATGTATGGATCAAACGTTCAGAAACAAACTCCTCAAAACGTTTCTGTCCCTTTTCTGCAAACTGCAGAATATCCTCCTTTGCCCCATCTGACACAAGTGCTGATGAAACCAGACTCTTCAATGGTGTTTTCAGTTTGAATGGATTGTCTCCACAGTGCAACTCAATCAAGTTGCATAGCTTCAGAGCATTTCCTCTCAACCTCAATGCAAACTCTCCAGAGAGTTGATAATGTTCTGTCAGTGAAGAAGATCTGGAAGCTTTTGGGAAGCTGTTGAGATACTGATTCACTACACCAGCAAGATGAGGTGTTGTAGTGACTAGTCTATCCAGAGCTGCTTCATCTCTACTGAGTCCAACCATACCACCATGTCCCTTTAGCTTCTTGATTTCCTGCTCGAGGGCTTGATCAGTGAAGAGATAAGTGAAGGGTATCTCTGACTTTGCCACCCCGAATGCACCAGACAGTGCATTCCATGTTTCTGGGTCATCCTCTTCAAGGGAATTCATTTGAGCAAGAAATACTGGCATCAAGCGAGCATAGTTAAGGAGATCACGAGCAAAGAAGTACTTGATGAGTTTCTCTAATGATGACAAGTAACCCTCCCAGTCACCTGAGCGACAAGAGCTGATGAGATTAAGAAGACTCTCTACCTGGTAAAGATACTGGGTCAAGAACTGAGCAAACTCTCCAATGTCTTTCTCATCTTCGAGTGGCTTGACATTTTCTGAATAACATGATTGGATTTCTTCAAAGATCTCTACCATCTGTGGCTTGCGTTCATGGAGTTTGTCCTTGAGATCAACACACTGCTCACGAATAGGACCATTTGGAAGGTTCTGCAAGATGGCGTCAAAACGCAACATCATAATTGCAAGGCTGGTAGTGATGTGATACTCAAGGCCTCTCTTGTAAGCTTTGCCACCAAAAATCCCACGAAGAGCTGCTGATGTGTATGCACCACTTTCAATAGTACATGTGTCAAGGCCACTTCCCTCAATTGTTTTACCAAGTGCATGCAAGGCAGCAAAAGTAATGTGGAGAATTCCAGGTCTTAGAATCCAATTTGTGTTTCCAACTGACTGCTGAATCTTCAACGCACGGGAGTAAAGATCGAGATCTAGTGTTATCATTGTCTTTTTGTGAGGGCCGACAACAGTGGCAGAGATACCCTGGGTTAACTTCAGAGCAGTATAGAGGGTACCATAATCTGTTGGCAAGGTCTTAAATAGTGGTGCAATAACACCTGTGTTTGTACGTGTGCCAGTGTTGGAGGACTGTGATAACAGCAGAGATTTAGTTGCAGCCCAAGTTGGCAGCACATCTTCCTTTGCCAATTTCCCTGATTTACGACTTCGTTCTTTGATCGACGTAATTATAGAGTCTCCTTGATTCCCGTCTTTTGAAGATTCTGCATGACTATTCTCTTCACTGATCTGGGTCTGTTGGCTTGCCAACTGAGTTTCAGTGGAGGTGGTTCCCTTGTTATCATCAGTTGCAAGGTAGTTTGTGAGTGCCCAGGTGTGAGTGAAGTCTTGGGAGACAATATTGTTTCGCTTTCCAATCACAGTCTCAAATCTCATTGGAGTGGTTTTGATGATAGGCTCTTGCAGCATGTTTATATTGAATTCCAGAGGTGATGCCATATTAAGTTTCTCTGGAATAACAAGTGGTTCATTCATCAGGGCCCCATCTTCAGCCTGCTGGTTGATAACAACCACTGTTCCGTGGAAGGTGTCCTGCCCTGTGGGCGTGTCTTCCAAAAGATCAATGTTGTCAATGGCAAACCAGATGTTCACATCTTTCTTAACAAAATCAGGGAGACAATATCCACCAGCATCCTTAATTTGCTGAAGAACAGACTGCTCGACTCTTTTTTCAAGGTCAATGATCTTCAGGTAGTCACTTCCAATGTAGACATCTGAGATGTTCTGGACAAGCATTTTGTCACGTACTCTAGAGTGGATAGCAAGGGGCAGTCCAATTGAGAGGGGTGTTTGAACATTTTGCCGGAAGCCATGGTCTGACTTTGGCTGATGTTTCACCTGACGATCAGTATGAGTGTTCTGGACTAGAAACTGGCAAGCAACATCAACAGTTTTTTCTAGTTCTTCATCCCGTATTCCAGACACTTTGTTAACTTGACTGCCAAAGAGGAGATGACTTAGGAAGAATTGAAGTAAAGAGGGATTCTCAAAATCATCAAACGTCCCGGTAAATGTCCAGCCGCGCTTTTGCATAATCTCTTCCCGCAGTAGTTTAGCAACATTTGTCAGATCACCAATTACCTGACCATCATCCATCATGGAAAAGCTGAGATCGATAGCTTTGCCAACTGTACTTGGTTGGACAAGCTTGTCTGGCTCATTCCGTCGCAATGATTTGACAAACTGGACATCTGGAAGTCGCTCACCAATTAGCTTTTTCAAATACTTGCGATAGTTTGTAGTCTCATCAACATCCACGTTATATCTTTTTAGGATCAACATGTAAGCATCGTTGACCTGAGCCATGTCAAGTATAGCATCATCATCTGTGAGAGTAGTTTTAATGGTGAGTATTAACTGTTCATCACATAAGGAGCGAATTAGTGATTATTAGCATGATCTGTCTTTGCTGTATATGTGCGCTGTGCATTCCGCAAGCACTTCCTGTGATAATGTTTTTCAAGAGCTGAAGCATCACCTGCATCAACTAGATCTGCTACACAGATTCTGACCTGGTCATCCTGGGTCTGCTGCTTTATTTCGAGAAGCTTTTCGCCCATTGTATCGGAAAACACACGGTGCAATGGCTCTGAACTAGCCTTGGAACAAAAGTCACAGGATGAAAACAGACACACTGCCTCTTTTGGAACAGACTTCGAACGTTTAGGTCGAGTAGCTACTGATACTGTACTTGTTGGGCGACCAGGTCCTCGACTAGAACATACAGGTGATTCAGGTCGGGATTGTTTACTCCTGAGACGTTCAATTAAAGTCTTGCTGACAATAGATTTTCGACATTCACTATGATAATTAACACACTGACGTTCCACTTCATCTTTGCTGAATATCACTCTGGCCTAGAGAGACTCTCTCCCTACATGACTTCAGAAGGCCATCAAACATGAGTGGATTGCATATTAGGTGCTTGCTAGGAGTGGCACCCTCTTTACAGATCACGCAATTGTTATTTTCCGTTGACATGTTGGTTCTGTGAATGCCAGACAGATAATATTATAATGTGGGGAAACAGTTCTCAGTGTGCCTGCTTGCAGAGCTGATGAAAACTGCAACTAATTACACTAATTTAAGAGAGGCCTGCTTGATCTATAATTATCAGGGTTTGCAACACCTGGGTACGAGAGGCCCCTTAATTCACACTGGGTTTATTTATGTCAGGCACACGTGTAAGGATTCAAATGCAAACACAATGGCACAGGTTTTTGGTTTTGTTAACCAAAAATCAAGGCAGGCAAGGGGCAGGCAAAAATCTTAAACAGTAAGGCGAAAAAGGGTCAAGACCAAAAGGGGCAGTCAGCGAGGCAGAGGTACCAGTTGGGGCAAGGCTAAACAAAACGTAGTCTAGGAAATAACAATGGTCAGTCAGGGCAAAAACTTGGCTTGAGAGAATGCTTGAGTGCTGGATACAAAACAATCTGGCTAGAGCTGGCTGGAGACTGCAGGCTTATATACTGTGGGTTGATTGCAAGGTGAGTGGATGCAGGTGGTCACACAGGGAGGACACACATCTAGACACACCCACACCAGTTAGACTGTGACAATTTAGTTATCCAATGATCCAACTATATCTATCTCTATCTATCTATCTCTCTATGTATTAATTTATTCCGGATCCCATTTATGATCTAATTATTTATGTATATTCATTCATTCCGGAACCCATTTTTGATCTCATTATGTATGTATTAATTTATTCCAGTGCTCATTTGTGATCTATTTTTTTAATTGTTCTGGATCGTTGTGTGTTTCTTCAGATTACCCTTTTGCCAAAAGCTTTTGCCACACTCTGTACAACTGAACCTTTTTTCCCCTGTATGAGTCATCATGTGTCGTTTCACATGATGCATCTGACGAAAACCTTTACCACAAACTGTACAAGTTAATGGTTTTCCCCCTGTATGAGTCATCATGTGTTGATTCAAATTACGCATTAGACCAAAGCCTTTGCCACAAACTGTACAAGTTAATGGTTTTTCTCCTGTATGAGTCATCATGTGTCGTTTCAAAGTACACATTTGACCAAAGCCTTTACCACAAACTGTGCAACTTATTGGTTTTTCTCCTGTATGAGTCATCATGTGTAGTTTCAAAGTGATCTTTCAACCAAAGCCTTTACCACAAACTGTACACATATGTGTTGTTTCAAAGTAAACATTTTACCAAAGCCTTTACCACAAACTGTACACGTATGGGACTTTTCACCTGTATGAGACACCATGTGTGACTTTAAACTCTCCTTACGATTAAAGCTTTTGCTACAAACTGCACATGTAAAGGCCTTTTCCCCTGTATGAATCGTTGTGTGTCTTCAGATTACCTTTCTGTTTAAAACCTTTGCCAACCTCTGTACAACTAAACCTTTTCTTCTCTGTGTGACTCCTCGTGGAGTGAGTTTGTTTTGATGAGTTCAGATCCTAGGACAGCTTGTTACTCAAAGAGGATCTTTGTCCTTCCACACGTGTCTTGTGTGATCTCAGTGCTTTCACAACTGACTGACCTTCCCTGATCTCCTCCCTCTCATGATCGTCTTCAGTGTCAGAGTCAGAACAGTGTGAAGAGAGGAGCTGGTCGTCAGTAGTTGGTGATGATGTTCCACAGTCCTCTACATGAGCTTGTGTTTTCATGTGTTCGTTTGAAGTGCTGGCTACAGGCTCCGGCTCTCGGTTTTCATCATGATCATCTTCGCTTCTCACTGCTAGTAATGTCAACTTTAACCCATCAGCCTCCTCGGCTCTTTGAAGAAGCTCCTCATGTTTCTCTTTACTTTGTGGAGGTTGTGGTTCCTCCTGGACCAGACTGGAGCCCCTCTCTTGCTCCTCTTTACACACAGGGCGGAGTGGGAGGTCTAGAAGGAGGAGAGAGGAAGTGACATCAGTACAGAGCATCACAATGTGTTTTCTCTTTTAGTCTTTTGAATAATATTTCATTTTTTTGTCATATTTTCCTCATCTGAAAAGTTTTAGTTTTAGTTGACTAATATACGATTTTGTGTCATAGTTTTAGTCGGTAGCGCTGTCGCCTCACAGCTAGAAGGTCCTGGGTTCGATTCCCGCCAGCTTTTGCCAACCCTAGGTGGGGTTGGCAAAAGGGCCTTTCTGTGTGGAGTTTGCATGTTCTTCCCGTGTCCCATGTTCTACACACAAAAATATGCAGTAATCCTGGTCTATAATGCCTCCCCCTGCCTAGCCGGGGCTGGTAGTAGGGAAGCTCCCCCTGTCAGGTGATAAAAGGCAGCCCGTCATTCCTCATGCACTGAAGGATGAATGAGCTCAGTTTGAGGCCTTCCCCAGGTTGGCAGAGGGAGAGCAGAGCCCAGGATTACAGTTTAGGCAATTGGCACTGGGTGACAAATGGGTTACAAAGTTGTGGGCTAAAAATCAACACTAATTACAACCGTATTTTCTTTTATTATTTTTTTCATATTAAAGGGTTCATATTTTAGATTGTAATTAGAGAAAAGAAAAGATGAGTATTAAAATGTATTTTGATTTCAGTGGGTGGGGGAATGCGTACAAGTGGATAAATATGTCTTTTTTAACCGGGCGGCATAGCTCAGGGGTAGAGAAACCGTTATTAGACACAATGGGTTCCCGAAGGGTTCCCAGTTCGAATCCGGGCTCCCCCTGAGTTAATGTCGAAGAGTCCTTGGGCAAGACTCTGAACCCCTAATTGCTCCCGGTGAGTAGATTGGTGCCTTGCATGGTTTCCTCCGCCACCGGTGTATGAATGTGTGCGTGAATGGGTGAATGTAATGCACAATCTATGTAAAGCGATTTGGATAAAAGCGCTATATAAAATGCACCATTTTAGACACAAATTCACAATAAGCCGGCAATTTCTTTGTTACTATTTACACCAGCCCCCATAAGTAACATCTGGCCATGAAAGATTGCGGTGCATCTTAGGAATGGGCTTATTGTGTTTAAAAAGACATATTTAGCCACTTGCATGCAAATGTAAATCGTTAACATCACTTCTTTTCTCTAATGATATGAACCCTTGTTGGAAAAAAGTTGTCCTTTAAGGGGAAATATTTACATCTTTATGTACTTAAATATGACATAAAGTTTAAGGGGTGCCGTGGATGAAAAGGCTATTTACAGGGTGCGCTGTTGAGTCAGTAGTCTATGCCCATCTTTGAGACAATTCAAATACGTCATTGTTTTGGCACTTGTGTGCAAAGTTGTGCAACCTTTGGAGTATGTTTAGCGCCTCAAAAACATGAGTCATATGGGCTTAATATTGATGGTCATAAAAGGGATTTTATTAGTGTGGTTGCCCTAACAGGGCATCATCTGGAATCAGATGTAGAGTTCAGCAACATATATGGAGATCTAGGTGATGACCCAGTTGTCTCCATGTATGGATATACAGGGTTTGATATTTGATGAAGTAATGGCACATCAATGTGATGTCACAATATCAACAATGTGATGTCAACAATGTGATGTCACAACAGGTCAGCAGCTATAGACATTGAGGCGTTACGGCCAAGATACAGACAAGATGTGCCGGTTTTCATAGTCGACTGCGAACTACGGTCACAATTACAATAGGGCTTGGTACTACTGTGCAGTGCTCGGGCCCTAATGATAATTGTCATTTAAGGGTAACCCGAAGGTTAAGGTTTAGGAATAAGGTTAGGCTTAAGCATAGTTTTACTGAAGTTACGTTTAGGAATAAGGTTAGGTCTAGGCATAGTTTTACTGAAGTTACGTTTAGGAATAAGGTTAGGTTTAGGCGTAGTTTTACTGAAGTTATATTTAGGAATAAGATTAGGCTTAGGCATAGTTTTACTGCTGATAAGTTTAGGAACAAGGTTAGGTTTAGGCATAGCGGTCGCTGGATTTGACCCGGGGGCGAGCGTGTTTTAGGACTCACATTCTTGTATACAATTAGTCTGGGATCACTTCACTTTTCGGGCTTGTAACCGGTCTGGAGCGGAAACCACAACACGTCATGTTGTAGTACTCAAAGACTACAATTTGGCCGGAACTATCCACTGAAAACAGTTTTAACCCAAAATAATTCCCCTGCGCTCAAGGACATACTTTTAGGGCTTACCTAAATAGCTCCTTGATGCGGAGTAGTTTTGCTTTTGAAAAATTCGTTTGGTATATGCATCTTTTAGTCAAACTCGTAGCGACTGGAAATACTACACTACTAGGCTACTGGAGCATTTTAATAGGGATTGGGGAAACAAACGGAGGGAACCAAATCAAAGCGACGCCGCTTCTTCTATTGGTTTCTGCGTTGGGCGGAAACCAAGCGACCTGTAGTGAACGAACACCAGGCTTTCCCCCAGAAAGCCTGGTAGGCGAGGTTAGTATACAATAGAACACTACAAACCTATCGTCTACAACTTAACTATATGTTTAAACAACAGTAAATAAAACAGTACATACCTATCCTGTACAACTTTACTACGGGTTGCATCGTCGTGTCAAACAGTCCACATCCCTTGTCCGTCTCTCGCTGTTCCTCTGACATCGTTGAGTCCATCTCTCTAGACTCGGAAGACCTCTCCCTGTGGTGCTCTGTGGAAATCACCAGTAGAAAGAACTTTTGATTATCATTCAGCAACCTTATATACAGTAATACCATGACGTGATCAAATCAAACTATTGACGTTTACCATGTTTTGTTCAGTTGAGAGGTGCAGTCCTGAACAATTTAAAATAAATGTTTAATTGAATCTGGGATAAATAGACAGTCTACAAGCTCAACATGTGGGACATTGTGAGCTTGTAGATTGGCTATTTTCACTACTATAGGACAAGTGTTCGGGCGCTACCGAGGCCTCACACCTACGTCACACCACCAATGGGACTGATATGCCCATATATGTATATCTCTGTATCTGTCAGTCCTTGACCCTTGTATGCCCTATATCTAATTTAACATCTAATCTAACTATTAATTTACATAATAGTACCAACGTCACATACTGGCCTGGACACGGAACACCATAAATGAGCATAGGACACGGAACACCATGTATGGGCATAAACGGGTGAAACAGTGCCCAAAATTCTGACATCACTGATACCGAATGTCTGTACGGATTAGGGCTGTCCTCGACTCGGGATTTTTGAAGTCGACTCGAGTCGTGGGGTTCATTCCGACGCGTCTACGAATCGTTTTATAGTCTAATTTGTGTAAAAAAAAAGAAGAAAAAAAAAAAAGTGTTGCTTTAAACGTCCACATCAACATAACACAATAATAATACATTAAGATGATTGAATACACTGTGTTTTCGGTGATATCGGTGCGCGAGCAAAAACGTTATCTGCATAGCAATGTACAACACACCGTTAAAACAAATAAAACATCTCCGCTGTTCAACTCTGCCCCGTCTCTCTGCAGCGTGCAGTAGAGATGAGACATTCGCGAACGATTCCGCTCTCTTGAACGGCTCTTTTACATGAACGATGGGATCCAGTCTGCAGTCGCGGGACACCGAGCACTGACAGAGTAATGAGTCGGTGTCGAGAACGGATTCATTTCAGAAACGGATCATAAACAACGGGAGGACCAGCTCCCGCTAGAGCCAGCAGTGTGGACATGTCATGGATGCAAACACAGCGAAACAAACATCATCATGGATTACTTACAACACTGGAACAATTCAGAAGCACTTTAATTAGAAAATGTAACTAGTAGCCTACACTTGTGTATGTTAATTTGACTTTAGTAGATTGTTTAATTACTTTGTGGACGTGCGTTTGTGCTGTGGCAGGTTATTTAATATGGGATTTTGACAGCGTGCTTCTCCTCTTAACGGAACACCGTCCCGGCTCCGAATGTTTTAACGATGCGGTGGTTCTGGCCGTTCCGTCTCACTTTCACCCCTACGCTGGTGCGAGACAATAAATAACTGTTCGCCAATAGCTAAATCTCTCAATTGGAAGTACATGACACCAGTCCAGCAGTGCACCGCAGTAGTAGGCTAACTGGTGATATAAAAAATATATTTTCGACTCCTCGACTCAAACAATTGGCGTCGATTCCCGGGGCTTAAAGCGACGCGTCGATTCGTCGATTTTTAGAGGACAGGCCAAGTACGGATATAAATAAATTATAACATTTTCCAAATGTATATCTGTCTGTCTGTGTGTCTGTGTTTACATCATCCAATGGGAAACCCTTGAGAAAACACAGGGGTGACATCATCCAATGGTAAAACCCATGAAATAACACAGAGTGGTGTCATCAACTGGGTGTTGACGTCACCATCGTTACCATCAACAGACCATTGGCACCATCAACAGCCAATGAGGGACCAGCATTCTTGGTCAACGTCAACAAGTGCGACCTGCTATAAATAACAAGGTGCACTCTGCTGGCGCACAAGTAGGCCATATGGCCACAAGTGCACCAGATGCAAGTTGGCACCTCGAGAAATTGCATGAGAAATGCACTCCTTAAAGTTGAAACAAAATAAGTTAAGAACCAATTAACCAGTCTGCTTGAAAAGTATACATCGGTACAACAGCAGCTAGTTGACAGTGCAGAGACATAATTGTCTTCCTTTGATCCATTAACGAGGAACTGTCAACTACTAACTGGCATCAGCTGGACACAGACACACACACCTTCTCTCCAAAAAAAATATGATTGAACATGATTAAGGATTACTGTGATTATGGTAAGCTTACGTTTCATATCACACTCACCATACCTGTAACTTTCACTAGTCCCCCAAAATATTTTGTTGAAAAAACAAAAACAAAAAACTGGTGTTGGTGGGGGCCGGACAAGAAGGCCATTAAAGACCTACTCGTGCAAGTTGGCATCTCAACAGAGTGTAGTTCCGGACTCTGTATAGCATGGCTACACGATACTAACCATCACATAACTGCAGAATGACTATCATGCGGTTATCCCCAGGCCTAACAGCAACCTCTCATCATATCACCTCTTCTTCAGATAAACAACACTATCTGATTGAAGTCAACAGACCAAAACATCACTGTTTTTACATTAGTAGTAATGACGTTCTTACCTGAGGGAGCGTTGCTCCACACCTCACATATTCGTATCGTTGACCCATCAGCCTCCTGTGGTCTTTCGAGAAGCTCCTCTACTCTCTCCTCTTTAATGTGTGGAGGTTCTTCTGGTTCCTCCTGGACCAGAGTGGAGCTCCTCTCCTCATGTTCAGGGGAATCCTCTTTATGCACAGACAGAAGGAGGAGAGAAGAGGTAACATCAGATTCATTGGATGAGGTTTATTCATTTAATTATTGATTTGATTTTTCAGTATTTTTCTGTCTCTTTTTTTTTCTTCAGTTAAAGTACTGAATGAACAGTGGTGACCAATACAAGAATATCAACTATGAACAACAGTGGTAAACAGGCTAACTTAGTTATATGTAGCTTAGTTATGAGTATGGGAGACTGCCCATAAGTCCAATAAGTACTTACTGTATATGAGTAGAGAGTCCTACAGTGTTAAACATGTGGTAGAAATGCAGAATTAACAAACCTGCTCTGTGTAGGTTGGTGTGTGGCTGTATCACGTCCAGCAGTTTGTTTTGTTTCTCCAGCAGAGTTTCTAGTGTCTCTATCTCTCTCTGAAAGAGGTTGCACATGAACTCTGCAGCCTCACTGAGGCGCTCCAACACAACCACTCTGACATTAAGTTTCGCACTATAAACATCACCATGCTGTTTTTCCAAAACATCCAATATCTCCTCTCCCACCGACGTCAGGTGCTCATTAATCGACAGCCGTACAGCCTCTATTTCAGGCCCGGTTCCACGGGGGTGCTCAGTCCTGCTAAGCACCCTCAGTTTTCCAGTGGAGCACCCCTAGATAAGATTTAGAAAAAGTTCTCTTTTTTATTTTATTAATTTTTTCGTTTTGTCTTCTAAGTTAGCTAACAATGGCATGTTAGCTTTGAGAGAAACTGCAGCTTGCGCCTCCCCTCCCCACTCATTAGTGAAGCCAAAAGGTGTTAATAGTCGGCCAACGGTAAACAAAGCTTTTTTTGGCTCCTACATTTGCATGCACATGACATGCATGCATGCACGCACGTGTGACGTGTGGGGGCTGACTATAGGTTAACTTAGCCCCCCCCCCCCCCCCCCCCCCCCCCCGAGGTTAGACCTATGTTTAATATTTTTCTAAACATTTTCTTGTCAATTATACCAATTCAATTTAAAGGAGCTTTTGGCATGAGAAAACATAAGTTTACATTGCCTAAGCAAGTATCAAAATAGTAATACCATAAAAAAAAAGGGGAACATACCTGTATACAGTTGGAGGGGGGCAGAGGGTACAGCATTGTGTAAAAAGGACTCTGTCACATGTTGTCCTAATGTACATGTTATAGTCAATATACAAGGCTATAAAGTAGGCAGCAGTATGAAATATGAAATACCATTCCTTTTGCAATTTGTCTTTGGAATGCTTTCTGCATAGTAGCCAATAGCCTACTGTGTTTTATTTGTCATTCAATTTAAACTAGTTTAAAAAGGACCCCAATTTAAACAAGCCCAAAGACCATTTTTATATGTGTTTGTTTTGCTATTTTATTCACTGAATCATAACACGAAATAATACAACGTTGAGTCTACCTGTCTACCTGAGCAACCCCAGTTAAGATTTAGAAAATGTCCTCTTTTTTATTTTTTCATTTTGTCTCTAAGTTTTGTGTGCCATTACTTTTTGCATAGCTTTTCGGCATCAAGCCTTTCTCAGCATGGGAGGAACTTATCAAGATAATATCAAATATAATAATAAAACACAGCTTCCGGTTGTTTTGCTAATAGTGATGGTTGGTTTAATTGTCTGGCTGCGCAGTGGGCACAGTCTATATATAGACAGGCTACAGGGGGCGCCGCTGCAGCTGCCGCGCTTTATTGGACATAAAACATTTTTAAATATATGGGCATCCTCACTTAAAAGGGGGGCACCCTCAGCCATTGTGGGCACCAGCCGGCCATGCTCTATTTGACACATTTTACCTCCTTTATCAGCCATTTTTCACCACGACGTTTCCTCTACAGTTATCTTGTTCAACTGTTTTCTGCAAAGTCCCCAGAAGTTGACAGAACCCAGTTATCGTTACCACCCAAGGTTCTCCATAGAGGGGCTTTTAAGCCGTGACATCATTTTGTAGGCAGAGGAGAATCTGCCCCCAGAGCATTTTCTGTCCCTCGCTATTTTCAACAGATCCGAGACAAAGATAACGACTAAAGTATAATTCTAACACTTTCCTTTCAACAACAAAGAGAAGAAAAATTTGTAAATAGTAAAAATAGTAAAAAGATTCACGGAAACTGGGGGCAGAAATGCTCCTCTGCCTACAAAATGATGTCATACTTAACAGCCCCTATGCACTTGAAAAGAAAACAGTTTGGTTTCGCGCATGCTCAGTAGGTCGATGATGCAATGTTACTTTTGCCCCCTGGTGGAGGAGGGTTATAAATGTCACTGAAGATGGATGGACAGACAGACATAGGCCTACTAGACAGACAGGCAGACAGACATAAACACAGACAGGCTGACAGACAGATAGACAGAACATTATTGATCCCCTTGTGAAAATGTTGAAGCAGCAAATGCGGAATAGAAAAATTAAATAAATTCAATTAGAGTCGTAGGCCTACTCTAAACATCACAATTCAATTCAATGTTCAATTTTAAAGGAGCTTTATTGGCATGAGAAAACATATAGGTCTATGTATACATTGACAAAGCAAGTGTCAAAATATAATAAAAAGTGTTGATAATGGAGAACATATGCAGTCGGAGGGGGTACATGTACACATAGGCAGGGTCTAAAGCTTTTTGGAACAAATAGCAGCATTTATTTTTCTCAATACGATTTAACTATAAAGGCAGCAGCTCTTTTTATACTGTATGTGCAGTAGGTCTAGATGTCACAATGGTTTGTAGTCCTCAGGGTGGATGTATTCCATTCTTTAGCCTTCTTTTATCACAACAGTTCACAAATCTTGCTGCTGTGTTCGCACATTGAGCTTTTTGTCGTTGGTCATGTTTTCAAAGTCACTTTGGGTGTGTGTAATCTGTAGGAAGTATGTGTCTCTGCATGATGCGTTATTTGGAAACGCTGTGTCTTTTGTATATAGTCAAGGACCCACAAGCCCAAAAGCTCAAGGAATAGGGGTGATACCTGTGATGTCTTGCCGTTGCCGTACTTTTTATTTCTGTTTTATCTATTAGTTTGGTCATTAAGGTCCACAGAATGACAGGCCTGCTCTGCCGGAAACATCGCGAAAAAAAGTTATGGCCATTTGTATATTCACTGTCCCATCGACTTCACTATACAGGAAAAGAAAAATATTTAAAAAAGAAAATAAATGTGCTTTAAGTAGCATGTGAGCGGTCAAACTAGGGGTTCTTCATGATTCTGAATCCATTGCAAGCATTTTCTTTGCATGAAAAACATTCCTAGGGCAACATATCGGCCCCCAAAAACTGTGAAAAGTGAAGATTTTTTGATGACTCATCGCTTTTTAAAAATTTGGGGGGCCAAATTTTTGCCCAAGGAATATTTTTCATGCAAAACAAATGCTTGCAATGGATTCAGAACATGAAGAACCCCTAGTTTGACCCCTCACATGCTACTTAAAGCACATTTATTTTTTGTATTCTTTTCCTGTATAGTGAAGTCGATGGGACAGTGAATATACAAATGGCCATAACTTTTTTTCGCGATGTTTCCGGCAGAGCAGGCCTCTCTTTCTGTGGACCTTAATGACCAAACTAATAGATAAAACATAAATAAAAAGTACGGCAGAACATCACAGGTCCTCTCCCATTATCAGGGACTGGGTCCTTGACTAATAGTGGGCATCAGCATATCACACAGTCTGTCTGACTGATTTAACATATAGAGGTAACCGCTGGCCTGCATGTCAAGGCCCATGCCACATGGGCTCGGTGTCGCTGGTTCGAACCGGATCCTGAGTACCTTTGCCGCATGTCATCCCCATCTCTCCCCATTTCCTGTCAGTCTACTGTGACTGTCCTATCAATAAACGCATAAAAGCCTAAAAACATGTCTTTAAAAAAAAGACAAAAGAACACGCATATAGGCCTATTATCAAATATGTGTAGCAGAGTGACTCCCTGCTTCAGCCTGATGGCCTCAAAGGTCTAGTCTCTCCCCCGGTCCACAGGGATGTCTCTTTGAACCAGTAGTTAAGATACTGTGGCCTCCTGGTGGCGCTATAAGAGGCCAAAGTGAAAAGGGCAATCGGACACCGCATTCATGATTTGAGGCATTTTGTTTGAAAAATGTGTTTTGCAAATGTCAACCTACTGGTGGCGCTTTAACAGGCCAATGTGAAAAGGGTGGCATTTGTTCCTCGACCTAGTGGGAACTCACAGAAATAGCACACTGCGTTCATGATTTGAGGCATCTTGTTAAAAAACAGACCAATCCTGCAAACTTTGGAAGCCAATCATAGCCAATCAGGATGGAATATGAAAAGGCAAAGATATTCGTCTTGATCACATTACTATAGAGATGTGTACCGAGTTAAGTGAAATTTGGATAAAATCTGAAGGAGTAGGCCTAATACAAAGAAATGTGTTTTACACAAGTCGGCAAGGAAAACTGCAAGGCAAAGGTTTTTCCTTGGCCTCTAGGGAGTGTGCATACAACGTTTTACACTGATCGGTGGAGTTATAGGTAAAACACACATCAGCCTGTTATAGCACCACCATGGGGCTGATTTTACTTTTGATACAGAGCAGATCACAAATTCATATTAGATTACAGAGATTATGTTTATTTGCTTATTTCAAAACCAAAACAAATCTATTGTTCAACAAACAATTCTCTCCAGTATCAATCCACAATTTATAATTGATGAAACAAATAAACTAACATACAAATTCGGAACTGGAGCACAATAAAATTGAAGCTGTTAAAACAAAAAGAAATTGAAGCTAAATGTTAAATGCTAAATGGGTTCCTACTGTAAATAAAGCAAAAGAAAAGGGTTCCTGGTTTGATGAAATTTGAGTCGCCACCACCTAAAAACTTCTCAGGAAGACCCTGTTACTGAACACTAAGACTATATAGCCATGATTGCCTTCTGAATCTATAGCTTTAACTATGAACAAACTTAAACCAACAAAAAGCACTTACAGCACCATAAACTAAGGTTTTTTCTAGCCTTCCTCATGAGTTATTTCACGTGACCCATATTAAGAGAGCTTTTACAACAAACTGTACACGCAAAGGGTTTTTCCGCTGCACCATAAACTAACAAACCTTTTTTCCCCCCTTCATGAGTCCTCATGTGTTGTTTCACAAGACACAGGATACAAAACCCTTTACCACAAACTGTACACACAAAGGGTTTTTACACTGCTCCATAAACTAAACTTTTTTCCCCACTTCATGAGTCCTCATGTGTAGTTTCACATGATGCATCTGACGAAAACCTTTACCACAAACTGTACAAGTTAATGGTTTTTCCCCTGTATGAGTCATCATGTGTAGTTGCAAAGTGATCATTTGAACAAAGCCTTTACCACAAACTGTACACGTATGGGGCTTTTCTCCTGTATGAGTCATCATGTGTTGTTTCAAAGTACACATTAGACCAAAGCCTTTACCACAAACTGTACACATATGGGGTTTTTCACCTGAATGAGTCACCATGTGTGACTTCAAAGTATCCGCCCTACTAAAGCTTTTGCTACAAACTGTACATGTAAAGGCCCTTTCCCCTGTATGGATGGTTGTGTGTTGCTTCAGAACACCCTTATGCCTAAACCTTTTGCCACAATCTGTACAACTAAACCTTTTTTCCCCTGTATGAGTCGTCATGTGTTGTTTCAAAGTACACATTTGACCAAAGCCTTTACCACAAACTGTACACGTATGGGGCTTTTCACCTGTATGAGACACCATGTGTGACTTTAAACTCTCCTTACGATTAAAGCTTTTACTACAAACTGCACATATAAAGGCCTTTTCCCCTGTATGAATGGTTGTGTGTTGCTTCAGATTACCTTTTTGTTTAAAACCTTTGCCACATTCTGTACAACTAAACCTTTTCTTCTCTGTGTGACTCCTCGTAGAGTGAGTTTCTTTTGGTGAGTTCAGATCCTGGGACAGCTTGTTACTGAAAGAGGATCTTTGTCCTTCCACAAGTGTCTTCTGTGATCTCAGTGCTTTCAGAACTGACTGACCTTCCCTGGTCTCCTCCCTCTCATCACCGTCTTCAGTGTCAGAGTCAGAACAGTGTGAAGAGAGGAGCTGGTCGTCAGTAGTTGGTGATGATGTTCCACAGTCCTGTACATGAGCTTGTGTTTTCATGTGTTCATTTGAGGTGCTGGCTACAGGCTCTGGCTCTCGGTTTTCATCATCATCATCATAATCATCTTCACTTCTCACTGCTAGTAATCTCAACTTTGAGCCATCAGCCTCCTCTGCTCTTTGAAGAAGCTCCTCATGTTTCTCTTTACTTTGTGGAGGTTGTGGTTCCTCCTGGACCAGACTGGAGCTCCTCTCTTGCTCCTCTTTACACACAGGGCGGAGTGGGAGGTCTAGAAGGAGGAGAGAGGAAGTGACATCAGCACAGAGCATCACAATGTGTTTTCTCTTTTAATCTTTTGAATAATATTTCAATGTTTTTGTCATATTTTAGTTTTAGTTTTAGACGACTAAATATCATACGATTTTTGGACGGAATCAACAATAATTTGAGGGGCCCGGTGGCGCAGTCGGTAGATCTGTCGCTTCATAGCTACAGTAGAAGGTCCTGGGTTGGATTCTCTCCAGGGGGCAGTGTGGACGCTGGGGGCGTATTCCTCCCTCCGCATCATCAGCGCCCACACCCTAGGTGGGGTTGGCAAAAGGGCCTTTCTGTGTGGAGTTTGCATGTTCTTACCGTGTCCCATGTTCTACCCACAAAAAAATATGAAGTAATCCTGGTCTCTATAATGCCTCCCCTTGGCCAGCTGGGGCGCATGATAGAGGGGAAAGAACTGGTTGGAATAACGTGTTCCTTCCAACCGGGGAAGCTACGCCTGTCAGGTGATAAGAAGCGGCGTACAACTCTTCATACACTGAAGGAAGAATGAGCTCAGTTTGAGGCCCTCCCCAGGTTGGCAGAGGGAGAGTAGAGCCCAGGATTACAGCTTAGACAATTGGCACTGGGTGAAAAATGGGTAACAAAGTTTTGGGATAAAAATCAACACTAATTATAACAGTAATCTTTTTTCATATTAAAGGGTTCATGTTTTATTTTGTAATTAGAGAAAAGAAAAGATTTGTGTTAAAATGTATTTTTATTTCAGTGGGTGGGGGAATGCGTACAAGTGGATAAATATGTCTTTTTTAGACACAAATTCACAATAAGCCGCCCATTTTCTAGACAATTCAAATAGGGACATCTTTGTTTGGGCACTTGTGTGCAAAGTTGCACAACTTTTGGAGAATGTTTAGCACCTCAAAAACATGAGTCATATGGGCTTAATATTGATGGTCATGAAAGGCATTTTATTAGTGTGGTTTGCCCTAACAGTAGGGATGTGAAAAAAAATCGAAAATCGACTCGAAAATCGACTCATGCTCACCGCGACTCAAAAAGTATGAGTCGAAAAATCGAAAAAAAATATATATATATTTTTAATTTTTTTTATTAGTTTTTCCCCCAAAAATGTTTTAATCGCTTGTTCGTTATAAGCGTCAATGTTTTCCAAATGTGAGAGGACCGGGGTGTGCGTGTGTGTGTGTGTGTGTGTGTGTGTGTGTGTGTGTGTGTGTGTGTGTGTGTGTTTGTGTGTGTCTGTGTCGGGGACGAGTGAATGTCTGTGTTGCATGCATGGATCGCAGATTCGCATGCATGCGGCGCTGGTCAGGTCCGCGGACTACTGGTTGAGAAACACTAGCTGGTCTGTTCGTGTGCCGCGTCATAGCAGTGCGCGCTGACTGGATGTGTTGTTTACCTCCTGCCTTTGCATGCATGCTTGACACGAAAGCTCGCTTATTTAATGGCAACGTCGCCTCGTGTGCAGTGATTTTGTCAAGATTGACAATAAAACACAACACAAAATAAATACACAACTCGCCGTAAATGCGACACACCCGGCCGTGGACACGGTCGGGGAGGAAGTGCGAGCCAGCAAGGCAGACCAAACAAAGCTCCACATTTGATACACTATTCTGGAGTGCCAGCTCCCACAACGGAACGGTTCCATGGACTTTGTCTCTCCGCTTCTAGTCTATAGAGAACAGACTCCATGCTAACGCAAGGAAGAGCAATTGTTTATTATAATTATTATTAGGGCTTTGATGCAAGTTCTGGTGGGTGCTGCTGCAAGTTGTGTTGCTTAAAGTAATGTGCCGTTGTGGTCTCCTCTCAGCTGCAGCTGAGTATTAGTATAGCGGGGGAGAAAAAAAAGTGAAAAAAGTCGATCGCCGCGTCGATTTTCGTCCGCGACGCGTCGATTCGCCAATAATGCGTCGATTAACATCCCTACCTAACAGGGCATCATCTGGAATCAGATGTAGAGGACAGTGATCTCCATATATGGGCATAAAAGGTAACAGGGAATCATCTGGGAATCAGATGTAGAGGTCAGCAACATAATGGAGATCTAGGTGATGACTCGGTTGTCTCCATGTATGGATAGGCTATACAGGGTTTGATCTTTGATGAAGTAATGACACAACAATGTGATGTCACAATATCAACAAAGTGATGTCAACAATGTGATGTCACAACAGGTCAGCAGCTATAGGGGTCAGCAGCTATAGGGGCGGCATAGCTCAGGGGTAGAGAAACCGTTATTAGAACACGAAGGGTTCCCAAAGGGTTCCCAGTTCGAATCCGGGCTCCCCCTTAATGTCGAAGAGTCCTTGGGCAAGACTCTGAACCCCTAGTTCAGGGATGTCAAACATACGGGCCGGAGATGATTCAAAGATGATTCAAAGCCTGGGGCTCTACAAGCCCCAGGCTTGTAGAGCATACATTTCTGAGCATTTAGGGGAAAAAAGTAAGTCTCTAGCCCATTCCTGTCAAGAGTTATGATTGTTTTAAGAATTAACCTAACGAATGCCTGCTCACTGCAGGCTAGATTTCTCCCACCTGGCAGTGATTGAGTTGATTGATTGGAATGTTAAGTGACCAGCTCTCTCTCTCTCTTTGAAGATGACAGCTTTGCTAGGAATGGGGTGGGGGGTCTGGCTATGAATAATACCTGAACATACCTACAATATTCGAACTGTACTCAAAGATTACACATATTAGACATGGAAATTAATGTTGTTAAGAAAATAACTTATTTAAAAAATATAATAATAATAAAATGTAAAAGTTTTATAATTCAGATATTTTCTGAATATGCCATTATTGTTCATTACTTTTATTCTTTTTATTATAAAATACAATAACAATAATTATTGTCCTGCATCAATAATGGTTTTTTTTTAGCCATTTACAAATTATAGCAGAGACTATCAGGAATTGAATTATTCTATTATCAAATAGTTTATTCTTATTGGCACTTCTTAAAGGAGTAGTTCACCCCCAAAATGCCATGAAGCCAATGGAGACTCATTCCTAAAACAGAAATTTGATTACAATAAATGCATGCCTATTGATTCCGGATGGGGACCCAAATGCATTTGGGTCCCCATCCGGAATCAATGGGGGGAAGTGTACTATTATCACATTTTTGTCTTAGTAATGCGACAAATAAAATAAAAATATATTATTGAACTCAAGTCTCCATGGCGTGAGTAATCAAAGAAAAAAAAAGTCATTTTGGGGATGAACTACTCCTTTAAACAAATAGCATCTCTCGTACCTAACTGCAACTGTAATACCAATAATGAAAGTAGCTATTTTACTTAATAATGAACACAATTTGTAAAATGATATATACTGCTATACTGCTAGCTACAGCAGTGGCTGAGACGACAGGAAGAAAAACAGAGCGAACATGTGCGCGAGTGTGCATGCCATCCGATCCGCGACTGGTTCGGCCCTCATCAAGTCGCCTTTCATCCAATGCGGCCCTCACCCCAAAATGAGTTGGACACCCCTGCCCTAGTTGCTCCCGGTGAGTAGGATGGTGCCTTGCATGGTTTCCTCCGCCACCGGTGTATGAATGTGTGCGTGAATGGGTGAATGTAATGCACAATCTATGTAAAAGCGCTTTGGATAAAAGCGCTATAAATGCACCATTTACCATTTACCATTTATAGACATTGAGGCGTTGCGGACAAGATACGGACAAGATGTGCCGTTTTTTATAGTTAACTGCTAACTACAGTCACAATTACAATAGGGCTTCGTACTACTGTGCAGTTCTCGGGCCCTAATGATAATCATTTAAGGGTAACTGGAATGCTCAACTCAAAACACACTCAGTCCCATTTTTTACGCAGACCGCTTGACCCCAGCGTTTTTGTATTGTTTGTTCATTTTTGAGTTTAAGGTTTAGGAATAAGATTAGGTTTAGGCATAGTTTTACTGAAGTTATGTTTAGGAACAAGGTTAGATTTAGGCATATTGGTTGCTGCAACTTGCTGGATTTGACCCGGGGGCGAGCGTGTTTTAGGGCTCACATTCTTGTATTCAATAGAAAACTACAAACTGATCCTGTACAACTTTACTATAGGTTTAAACAACAGTAAATAAAACAGTACATACCTATCCTGTACAACTTTATTACAGGTTGCATCGTTGCGTCAAACAGTCCACGTCCCTTGTCCATCTCCAGAAAGAACTTTTGGTTATCATTCAGCAACCTTATATACAGTAATACCATGACGTGATCAAATCAAACTATTGACGTTTACCATGTTTTGTTCAGTTGAAACGGGCCGCCCTGATGTAAACAATTTAAAATAAATGTTTAATTGAATCTGGGAAAAATAAACAATCTACATTCTACAAGGTCAACATGTGGGACATTGTGAGCCTGTAGATTGGCTATTTTCACTACTATAGGTCAAGAGTTTGGGCCACTACGAAGCCCTCACACCTACGTCACACCACCGTCATAGAGTCTGGGGAACAGAATCTCTGGTCACGAGTAAGCGATAAAGCGGATGTGAGGCCTCTTCCGCACTGCAGTTTTGTTTATACAGTCACGCACATTTAACCAATTATACTACTCAAAGAAATTAAAGGAACAAAATGTTCCCTTCATTTATTTGATTTTATTTGATATATACTATAGTAGGCTACTGCTCAAAGAAAGCTCAAAGAATTAAGGGAACATTTTTTTTCCCTTCATTTCTTTGAGCAGTAATCATCTAAACATGTTTAAGCTTGCTGCTTAGTAGAAGTTATATTTACTTGCGCCAGCAGAGTGCACAAGTACTGTGTTAGGCTGCGTATGTAGGTATGTTCACACACCATGCTTTCCAAGTCATGTGACACAGAGGAAATCTGACACAAGAAAAACACTCCTGACAGCTTGGCTCTCTCCTGCAGGAATTTCAAAACTAGGAGGATTCTCTTTACATAATATCATCTCAGAGATGTTACTGAACATGCATATGTAACAAAATGCAATAAAAATAAATCTAATAATGGTCAAATAATTTTTTGAAAACATGCTTTACCAAACGGTAGATGTGTCCGTTGATGGTAAAGGTGGTGCAAGTAAAACTAAAGTATTAAAAACATACTATTTACTATGAATAATTACAACTTCTACTCATTCATTGTTGTTATTATGAAACATTGAATGTTTTGTCATTATAATATATGCTGAAATAGTTCTAAAAGTACGATTCTATTCTTGTTTAAAAAATATGCTCTACCAAACGGTTGAGATGTCTGTTAGTGGTAAAAGAGTAGTGTCCAATCAACATACACAGTACACCTGTTGTTCACCTATTCAACCCTAATTAAAGTTCAACATATTATCTAAAGTTCATCTTCTGATATTTGTTTTGTCACTAATATGTCAAGAAAATGAAACAATATTTTTCAATTTGCCATTATCCAATCTTCAGATATATGCCCCCAAAATACATGAAAATGTGGCAATTTTGTGCATATAATGCATAATTTGCATATTTAAAAATAAAGTTTCAGAAAACTTGTAATACATTTTTTGTTTGTTTTAATGTAAGTAATCAACTGGAGAAGTTTCATTGTTCTAGCTATCAGTTAAAGTTTTTTCTATCAAATGCACCCTTAACAATAACGTACATCTCTACCGTTTGGTAGAGGCTTATAGTTTAAAAACTGGTGGGTGTATTGTAAAAAAAACAATTGATTGTTGTTATTAATGCCTAAAGGGAATAGAAAATGCAAAGAAATATTTTTTTGACAGCTTCTTTCTTGGTGGGAACTTCAAAGGGTTAAGCCTGTAGCCTAGGGGTGTAACGATACATTTTATAGCGATTCGATACATATCACGATACATGGTTGACGATACGATACATGGACAATATTGGTTCATTCATGGCAATACGATACGATTCGATGATTTAAAATCGATATAGTAACTATTTAGCAAAGACATTAAATCTGTGTGAAAGGTGTGGATAGTGCAGGTTTTTAAGGGAAACATGTATTATTATGGATATAAATAGGTAAACACAGTGATTATCTGCCAAATACATGGACATTGTATATTGACAAACCTGCACCTTGACATGAACCCAGAGATTACACAGATTTTTATCGATAGACCAATGTAGCTATATGGAAAGGAAAAGTAATTAAACCCCTCCTTTTCATTATTTCTTCTTAAAAATGCTAAATACAATGCACAAGTAGGTAGTATCAATACAATCGATTCTTTGCACTGCCGATTCGATACGATACAAAATAAAACGATACGATTCGATTTTAGCTGTTTTCATTTTGATATACTTCGATTTTTTAAGTGAAAAACGATATTTCGATACAGTTACTATATCGTTACACCCCTACTGTAGCCCAATCAGGGACCAGCATTTCTGGTGATGCCAGTGGTGATGTCACTGGCATCGGCAGTGTTGATGCAGGTGGTGAGTGCACCTCATGGCGCGCTCTGCTGGTGCACAAGTAGGCCATACATGGCCTATTTGTGCACAAGAGGCAAGTTGGCACCTCGACAAGAGAATAGTTCCGCACTCTGTATAGCATTCAGAGATTGTGTAATATCTGTCTGGCTACGTGAGACTACCCATCACATAACTGTGGGATGACTATCATGCGGTTATCGCCCCCAGGCTGAGTAGCAACCTCTCACATCACATCACCTCTTCTCCAGATAAACAACACTATCTGATTGTCAACAGACCAAAACATCACTGTTTTTGAGCGGTGGTAAACCACTCCTATACGTGGCTGTGCGTGTGTCTGTAGCCTTTTTCCTCAGCGTTTTGCCATAGCAAAATGTGTGTACGTAGTATCATGTTTGTCTAGTGATGTCATCATCATACTGTAGCCTTTTTCCTCAGCGTTTTGCCATAGCAAAACGTGTGTGTGTAGCATAACCTGTCCATCCTAGACTCAAATCTGAAGACGTTATGCAAGCACGACCACCGCTCACTTCACATTGGGTGTGATTTTTACATTAGTAGTAATGACGTTCTTACCTGAGGGAGCGTTGCTCCACACCTCACGTATTCGTATCGTTGACCCATCAGCCTCCTGTGGTCTTTCGAGAAGCTCCTCTACTCTCTCTTCTTTAATGTGTGGAGGTTCTTCTGGTTCCTCCTGGACCAGACTGGAGCTCCTCTCCTCATGTTCAGGGGAATCCTCTTTATGCACAGACAGGAGGAGGAGGGAAGAGGTAGCATCAGATTCATTGGATGAGGTTTATTAATTTATTTATTGATTTGATTGGTCACAATCCTCAGTATTTTTATATTGTCTCTTTTTTCTTCAGTTGAAAGTAGGCCAGCTGAATGGACAGTGGTGACCAGTATACCTAACTATGAGTAGCCTATGTAGACAGTGGTAAACAGGTTAACTTAGCTATAGGTAACTTAGCTATGAGTAGGCTATGGGGGACTGCCCATAAGTAGTTATGTCTTACATAGTGTTAAACATGTGGTATAAATGCATCATTTAACAAACCTGCTCTGTGTAGTTTGGTGTGTGGCTGCATCACGTCCAGCAGTTTGTTTTGTTTCTCCAGCAGTGTTTCTAGTGTCTCTATCTCTCTCTGGAAGAGGTTGCACATGAACTCTGCAGCCGCACTGAGGCGCTCCAACACGACCGATCTGACAAGCTTTGAGACATCACCATGCTGTTTGTCCAAAACACACAATATCTCCTCTCCCACCGACGTCAGGTGCTCATTTATCGACAGCCGTACAGACTCTATTTGACACATTTTAC
The DNA here is from genome assembly GCF_963921795.1 of Nannobrachium achirus. Taxonomy (NCBI): domain Eukaryota; kingdom Metazoa; phylum Chordata; class Actinopteri; order Myctophiformes; family Myctophidae; genus Nannobrachium; species Nannobrachium achirus. Next base: position 57,929,913 of record NC_137833.1, read on the forward strand.
CTCCTTTATCAGACATTTTTGTACCACAAAGTTTCTTACACCACCATTATATTGTTATGTTTTGTGCCAAGTCCCAGAACCTAGTTATCTTCAGTTTCTCCTGCAGCTCTCACACAGACAGACTAACCTCTCTCTCTCGTCACCAGTCTACTCGACACACAGACACGTTGGTCTTTCTGCGCAGGTTCTGCTGATTAACACCATCCCATAGCCTGTAGGGACAGCTGCGTTTTAATACAAAGGAAACAACAACAATGGTGTTCTCTTGGGTTTGAATCCTATTAGTGGACCTTGTATCTGAACTCTACTACTGTCCTGTGCTTTTCCTATGCGAACTGCTAATGAAGTATTCAATAAATTAATCAATTGGCTAGTTAGTGGGCCTAGGTTAGATCCCACAGGCTGAATGGACAGCTGCATTGTAATTGGCTACTACAACCGTTCGGTTGTAGCCAGTTTGATTACATACCATGGTTGGTTGAACATACAAAATAAACATAGGCTAAGTAGTTATGATAGACCGTTGATTATAATTATAATGATACCAATCATTTAGTTTCCTTTATTCATCGCTGTAGATGTGCATCAAAGTGCCAGGTCTGTCAATACAGGAATGGTAGGCTATAAAATGATGTTATAATGAAAGATGGATCAGCAACATGGAACAACAAGCATTAATGTGATGGTCAGAACCCTCAAAATGTAAAACTGGCCATTAAATAAAAATACTTTTTAAAGTGTTTTGAACAGTATCCTGATATTGTGCAGTCTGGAAGTAGTGGCTAAATGAGCCAGTAGGGGTCTAGGACCCCAAGGGGTCCTTGAGGGGGTCCACAGCAAATTAACATCAGTTTAATGCTTATTTTTACTCAGGCTAATTCAAAATGGAAAGCTTCTAGATTTTGATTACTTTTTAAAATAAATCATGTCTTAAGGCCCATTACCACTGGGCCAGATAACAGATACAAAATATCTGCCACAGATATTTCTTTTATCTGTGGCAGACATTTCTTTTTTTTTATCGGTATCTACCATCCACTTTGAATGCAAAAATATCTGGAGAAAGAGATTTTTTTTATCTATTATCTGGCCCAGTGGGAATGGGCCTTTAAGGGGGTCCCTGCCACTAAATATTTTGGGGGAAAAAATCATTGTAGTGGATATGGACTGTCTGTCCCGACTGTCCCTCTCATACATATCATTGTAGAGGACTGTCCCTCTCATACATATCATTGTAGAGGACTGTCCCTCTCACACATATCATTGTAGAGGACTGGAGGACTGTCCCTCTCACACATATCATTGTAGAGGGCTGGAGGACTGTCCCTCTCACACATATCATTGTAGAGGACTGTCCCTCTCACACATATCATTGTAGAGGACTGGAGGACTGTCCCTCTCACACACATCATTGTAGAGGACTGTCCCTCTCACACATATCATTGTAGAGGACTGGAGGACTGTCCCTCTCACACATATCATTGTAGAGGACTGGAGGACTGTCCCTCTCATACATATCATTGTAGTGGACTGTCCCTCTCACACATATCATTGTAGTGGACTGTCCCTCTCACACATAGGGGACTGTCCCTCTCATACATATCATTGAAGTGGACTGCCCCTCTCGAGAGGGCCCTCTCATAGCCTACATATCATTGTAAAGGACTGTTCCTCTCATATTATTGTAGTGGACTGTCCCTCTCGTGTATCCCTTTAACAAAATAATATTCATAGCCAAAAGGGTGAGAAGGAGGAAACAGAGGAGCAGTGTTTATAAAAATAATGTCACTCTCAGGTGTACACACACACACACACACACACACACACACACACACACACACACACACACACACACACACACACACACACACACACGACTGGGCTGTTGTCCCAGTTTCTACTCTCCTGCAGAGATCAACCTTATGCTGTCCACAGAGAAAAGTCACTCCTACTAGGCTTAGTAGGCTAACATACACATCATTACCAGAAGAGTTTACAGCTAAGGCCGGGTGCAACAGTCAGTGGAACTATTCCATTTTAACGATTATAAATATAACTGATAATCGATAATGGCTGCTAAAAATTGATTTTCAGGACCGGCCGTTCCTTAGCGGGGAGGGAGGCTGTCTGAAATCAGTAAGGTCCCAATGCATGCTCATTATAATATGGTATCATTTCTGTCCACTCTGTGGACAGTTCAGAAACCTGCCTACCAGTGACATCATCGGAAGGCAGGTTTGGTCATCTCAAACAACCCTTAACTGCTCCCTGGGAGCTGTACAAATGCTCACTTTTATTTAAAGCCGTTGTTTCTCAATCTTTTTTGGTTTGAGTACCCCATTTCCCTGATTTCTGAATCCAAGAACCCCCTTTACAGATAACATTTTGCTTATAAAACTGCAATTAAAATACACATAAATGGTGGTATATGATGCTGTGATAACCCCCCATTTCAAGAATATGAAATCACTAATAAGATGTTTTCATGTCAATGGTAAATGGTAAATGGTGCATTTATATAGCGCTTTTATCCAAAGCGCTTTACAGAGATTGTGCATTACATTCACCCATTCACGTACACATTCATACACCGGTGGCAGAGAAAACCATGCAAGGCACCAACCAGCTCACCGGGAGCAATGTGGGGTTCAGAGTCTTGCCCAAGGACCCTTCGACATTAACTCAGGGGGAGCCCGGATTCGGACTGGGAACCCTTCAGGAACCCTTCGTGCTCTAATAACGGTTTCTCTACCCCTGAGCTATGCTGCCCCAGAATAACTTCAATACAATAGTTATAACACAATAACTTCAATACATTCAAACAACTTTCCCGTTCATTCAAACATCCCAGTTTTCCGGTACCATGTAATTTGGGCAACTCAAGTTTCTCCATGTGTCACCATTAAACATAACAGTACAGTTGTTTCCCTCCTAATTCAATTTGAGTTAATTCCTTAACTATGAACAATATTAGCATGATTTATACTTATTTTTGGGGGGCATTTTGGAGTACCCCCTGCAGTACCACCACATACCCCTACACATACACCCATTTGAGAAACACTGATTTAAAGGATGGGCTATGCATACTGTATTATTGTATACAACAGACAAAGAAATACCCTATAAAAGGAAACCAAATGTAGTGGAAACCACATTATTATTCAACAACAAACAAAGAGCAAACAAAGAGCAGAGATAGGAGAACAACCAGGTGAAGTTGTTGTAAGACAAATGGCTTTGGGTTGAAACCTTGTACGTCCAAAACCGAAATGGTAAATGAAATGTGTGTTAATCCAATGCAGGCCTAGTTATTTAGTCACAAGCTCTAATGAATTGAATACACAGGACCACAATGGAAACAAGCCACCAGGGCTTTTTGCACAGTTAAATCTTATCTAACCATGTCCTGTACTTTATCTTAAGACTTTGAGACCTCTGTGAAGTTGGCACCCCATAATGAAAACATATATAAAAATGTTGGCATTCTTTAGTGCTGGATTTGTGCTGAATTGTGCCATACATTTTAGAATTTGTGCTGGTATCATTTTTTAGATATTTTATGTGGTAGGTAGGATTTGCTGAGCCTTGCACCCCCATGCAGTTTTTGGCTCCAAATCGGGAAAAAGGGTCTCATTCTTTAGTGCTGCTGGATGTGCTCTAATTTGTGCCGTTGAAATCATCAATTGTGTTTTTATATAAATGTATATGGGGGAGAGCGGGGTAAACTGAGACTCTTTTTACATTTGCTCCCCTCTAGGCGAACTAAAAGATATATCAGTAAAAATGTACACATTTCCCAGTAATTTGGGATGTTTCCTAACAATAGAAGTTATCAGAACATATTCAAGACAAAAGGCAGAGAAAATATGATTGTTTTTAAAAAAGTTGTCTTGTGTCTCAGTTTACCCCAGCACCGGGGTAAACGGTGCTGGGGACAGACCAGAGAAATCAACGGGGTAAAGTGATCCACTCACTTTTTTCACTTTAAAACTACCATAAAAACACAAAAACACAGTTAACCGGGTTAATTATGCGCAATACAAAAATGTACATAGCAGACATTTGCTGCCAAAACCGAGGAGCCCGAGAATTTCCCGTTGTACGGCCCTGCCATGCCCGAGGAACCCGAGAATTTTTGAAAAAAAAAAAAATCAAAAAAACTTTTTGACCCCAAAAACTATAGTAGGCATGATAGCGATCGCGAAATCGCATGTTTAACCCCCATAGCAACCCCATCTTTCAAGCATGGCAGCCATCTTTGTTTACATTTTAGGAAAACATAGTGGCTGTTATCTCATGAATGCCTGAACGGATTTCCATTCGGATTTTTTTGTTTGAAAGCTGTGAGCAATGTGGACACACGTGGTGCATGATCTAGGCATGGGTGTGCATGATCCGTGCACTATGAATTACATGGAAGTCTATGGAGACGAATGGCAGGATTGGAGTACGAAGGTATTGTTAAATGGCAGGCTTTGTCTTGTCATTTCCACCCATGTGTCAAATAATGTGACACATGGGCAGAAGGAAAAAACTACAAACCAACCTATAATAAATTGATAGAAGGGTTTACCAAGCTTTCCTCAGTTGATCCTTATGTAATTTTGCATGCAGAATCTATTTCTGCAAAGTATATTGTTGTATTGTGCATAACTAATGAGATAATTAGCATATGTAGTCAAATGTAGTCAGATATGCTAATTATCTCATTAATTACGCACAGCACAATACAAAGAAATATATATCAGAAATTGATTCTACAGGGGAAAATACATAAGAATCAATTGAGACTAGTTTGGTACACCCTTTAATCAGGTTTTTACAGCTTTCTCCCTGTCTATCATGTTGGGATAATGTGAGATAGTGTCTCACTTTTCCCCACAGCCCAACACAGCCACATTTTGGGAAATGGGATATTTTTATCGATTCAGGGTAATCTTCAGCTAGCATCTATCACATGGATTTATAAGTTGGTAGTTCATCAACATGTATGATATAAAATGTTCTCCCTGCATCAATTGTCTTTGACACAACAGCTGATTATGTTGACAGCAAGAAAATTTACTTTTACATGCAAAAAACACATTTTTGGGGGCGCCTGGTGGCCTAGTGGACCAGGCGCATACCATACAGGCATTGCCATTTCGGCATCAATGCCTGGCCTGTCGGCGTCGCCGGTTTGATTCCCGATCCGGGCGACCTTTGCCGCATGTCACTCCCTGTCTCTCCCCCATTTCCTGTCAGTCTACTGTCCTATCCAATAAAGGCAAAAAGCCCAAAAAACAAATCTTTAAAAAAAAAAAAAAAAAACATTTTTGTGAAAAAAGCATGACTACAGCACTATCAGGTCTCTCTTTTCATGACAAGTGGGAAATTCAATGGGCTTGAAAATATAATGGTCACATGACCACAACTGTGTTCCATTCCCAAGATACAGGGGGTGTCTCAGTTTACCCAGTGTCTCAGTTTACCCCGCTCTGCCTACATAAATATTGATATGTTATGAATTAGCAGAATTTAGCAGCAGTGCAATAGTTTGTTGCGACCAAAGGTTGCATTATACCCTGCAAAACCTTGTAGCTTGTCTGTCTGTCTTCTGTACATGAAGTGATGTCAGTGTGATGTCATGTCAGTGAGTCACAGTGATGTGGTACAGAATGACTCATATATGGGCATAAAAAGGATGTCACGTGACATCACTTCCTGTACTGACAGTCAGACAAGCTACGAGATTTCTCAGGGTATAAAAGTCCATATATGGATATTCCCAGAAAAAGAAAAAAAAACTTTTATGTCCATAGATGGAGATTTCTGATGTCATAAATTCCAGGTCGAAAATGAGAATGTTAGGGTACCACATATGGCCCATACATGGAGATCCACAGGCATCAAACCAAGGCCCTAACTCACCAAGGCCCTGCTTGGCATTACTAATTATGTAGGTTTTTGTATGCCCATCTCCATGTATGGGCATAACATATATTGTATGTATATGGATACATATTAATATTAATAAAGGATAAAATAAAAAGTCCATATATGGTCATTCCCAGAAAAAAGAAAAAAACCTTTTAAGCCCATACAGTACATGGAGATTTCTGATGTCATAAATCCCAGGCCGAAAATGAGAATGTTAGGTTACCCCCTTATGCCGATATATGGAGATCCGCAGGCATCAAACCAAGGCCCTAACTCACCAAGGCCCTGCTTGGCATTACTTACGTACATTTTATGCCCATATATGGAGATTCCTATATTGTCAATATTAAGGACATTATTAAGGATATTATGTTATCAATATTAAGGACATATATGGGCGGCGTGTTCCTCCCTCCGTGTCATCAGCGCCCACACCCTAGGTGGGGTTGGCGATAGGGCCTTTCTGTGTGGAGTTTGCATGTTCTCCCCGTGTCTCCTAGGGTTGATACCCTCACAAAAACATGAACAAACTCCCCCCAGAATGACAACAACTAGAATCTTCAGAGAAACGCTGTGGTTGGCCAGATGGCCAAGAATTGGCGCGACCGAGGTCGCATATCACCCTGAGGTGTCTTACTAGTTCTACAGAGGGCGGTGTAGAACAGCAGTACTTAATAGTAGAACATAGCAGCAGAACAGTGATGTTATGTAGAATATCTCAAAAATGATACCAGCACAAATTCTAAAATTTACGGCACAATTCAGCACAAATCCAGCACTAAAAATGACACCATGTTTATATATATTTTCATCATATGGGGTGCCAACTTCACGGAGGTGACTTTGAACTGTAGGATATGTATTTTTTTGCCATACATAATAATTGTGGCTGGCATTTACCTGTGAAAGATGACATTATGAAACATTGCCTTCATCTAGTGGCCAGTAAGGTACACTGCACCACCAAAACAATGTCAGCAGTATCATATACATATACAGTGGACTTCCATATAAGCAGAGCCATGCCCAATAAATAAACAAAGACACATACATTGTTCCAACCTCTCCATGTGTTTATTAGAGATGATACAGCGTTGGACATTTTTTATACAAAATAAACAGGAAACAAAACAAGACAGCTTCCGGTTAAGACACTCGACCCTCTGACATTCTCATCTCTTCTATTCGTCGCTACGTGCACGGTGCACGGTGCACGCCTAAAGGCAGCGTCGCTGCGTGCACGGTGCACGCCTAAAGGCAGCGTTTACTTTGCTGCGTGCCTGCATAGTGCGGCTAAAACAAATGCCGATCTACAAGCTCCCAAAGCGTCGCCCCGCGACGTGTTGGGAGCTTGTAGGTTGGCTATTTAACCCCCGACACTCAACAAAGTACTGTATACTTGGTGGAACTAAGGGAGAGTTAATTTTCTACTTGTTTTATGTGTTTCAGTTACAGTATCTCAGATGCAGACTGAGGCAGAGTTAAAGGGACACTTCGTTGATTTTAGAATCTTTATCAGGGGTCTTCAACGTTTTACAGGCCAATCACCACTTAGCTGAGAGAGAGAGATGAAGCAGGGACCCCCACACTACACATTGCATTACATTGTGTTGTAGATCAAACATTTTCATAGATTTCATAGAAGTTTATGTGTATTTTCAAACATTTAACCACTTAAACCGTCAATAATTAGTAAACCGTGCCTTTCGCTCTATACTTAGCCTGCTCTTTTTTCCTTCCATACAAAACCTCTTTGGCCGAAAATAGACGATCTACAAGATCACAGCTCCTCGCGCTGCGAGGCGTTGTGTCAAGTGAGCGTTGCCACTTATGAGCTAATTTCATCAAGCGCCCCGCTAGCCAATCACAGCCCGTTGTGCAGCAAAGCTTGGCCAATGGGGACCCTGGGCGTACAACAAACTCTGAGCCGTTCGTGCCAAGATGTAGGCCATGCTTGGAGGACCCATATACACTGTATGGAGATGTAGTCTGGACCCATATACACTGTATGGAGATGTAGTCTGGACCCATATACACTGTATGGAGATGTAGTCTGGACCCATATACACTGTATGGAGATGTAGTCTGGACCCATATACACTGTATGGAGATGTAGTCTGGACCCATATACACTGTATGGAGATGTAGTCTGGGGTAAAAACAGCCTAGTGTCCCTTTAAATGCAGCCCACACAGTCATGTCGCAACGTTTAATTTCCACGGCACAAAAAGAAAACCCCACAAAAACTAAGAATTAAAACGGCACAACGGCCGATGCCAACACTGTGGCCGACACTGGACAAGAAGACATCTGCAAAACGTGATGTCGTAGATGGAGTATGGATGAACCACTTTGTTGGCAGAAAAATAGCAGATATTTAATGTAGAGCTGACAATACACTGGTATAGAGCCCTGAGGGACTGGGACTCGGACTGTGTACCTATAAAAGAGAGAGAGAGACAGAGAGAGAAACAGACAGAGAGGCAGACATAACATTGGGTCATCTTAAAATCGTCTCATATAAGCATTGTGGTCCAAAAATAGACGAACGGTCTCTGCGATATTGTCGTGGAGGTGGCTCTGTATGGTTTATGATAGTCAGTCACTCATATTTGGTACAGCCTGTTTCTAGCGAAAATGGAACTAATTGGGTGACAGTAACATTAGCGTTTTCTCACCATCAATTGATTCTTCAAATCCATATGAGTCAAACCACTGAGATCATTTGTTTATGTTTGGAACACAGTTCTTATATGACACAACATGAAAAAAGTCTATGGGAAAAAACGTGAACCAGGTAGGATGTGTAAATGACGTCAAACTTCACAGCTCTATTACAGAATGTCAAGTCTCCAGGCTTTCCAGAATATGACACTGATTTAGTACGACACCATGGCATATTAGGAGTCCACTTGTAGTGGTTCTCAAAGGTTTCATTTTGAACGACCCCATAACTCTGAGAGTGTACAATGGAACCACCTGGTTCCATTTGTTCACTCTCAACAGTTACAGTTCTGTACTGGTCAGTCAGAGCTAGCTAGCTCTTTGTGTGTTTCTGCTCCACTCAATTTGTATTTGTATGTTTGTGGCAAAAATGAAATGTGTACAAAAATGTCCACAAGCCAGCCTAGCATAGACTCCTGAGACAGAGAGACAGACAGACAGACACAGAGAGAGAGAGAGACAGACAGACAGAGATGTAGACAGGTAGAGGTGAAATGGAGGAGGGATCTTGGTCTAGGGTTAAGACATCCTACCCTCTAGTTATCTGAAGGCTGATTTAAACTTTGTCGTACCGAAAATAGCTGATCTACAAGCTCACAACGCTTGTATATCGGGCTATTTCGGGAGCCCGACACACTTCCGATCATGAAACACATCAGTTTTACTGTCTGGTTGAGTCTGCTGTCTATTCTGCTTCACTTCCCACCCAAAATATACAACCAACGTTTTATTTTTATTTTTTAAATGTACAATGTTTTACAATCATTCTTCTGGAGAAACAAAGTGTGTGTATGTATGTGTGTGTGTGTGTGGTTTTTCCTTTATAACTCCAAATGCATTGATTTTAAATAAATGTATTGGAGTTAAATATAAAGTTGGACATTGCGGACATTTTGGTACCAGGTACGTGTCTTTATCTATTTCAGTTCTTGAGATACAGCATATACCGGTAGGTACACCTGAGTCTGTAAAAGTACCTATATGCTGTATCTCAAGAACTGTAATAGATACAGACACATACTTGGTACCAAAATATCCGCAATGCCCAACTTTATATAAATAAGTAAACGCTGTGATTCTCTAGCAAATACATGGACATAATATTTCAACACATATGGACAAACCCGCACCTTGACATGAACACAGAGATTACACACATTTATCGATAGACAGAGTAGCTATATGGAATGGAAAGTAATTGAACCCCTCTTTTTCATTTTCCTTCTTAAAATTGCTAAATACAAAGCACACATACTTAGTCTTCATACAATCAATTATTTGCAATGCAAAACTATTCAATACCGATTATGTGCATTGTAAAACGATATCGATACGATACAAAGCCAAACCGGTACGATATATGCTTTTACTATCGATATAGTTGATCATTGCAAATTAAAATCGATTTTTTGATTCAGTTACTATATCGTTTCACCATTACCAATTAGACAGTAGTGACATCACAATATGTAATATATCGTTGTTCCCTATTGAGCTTGGCACATTTCATGGGGCAAGCTGACCAGATCACACATGTCACACATGTCTTCTTATTTTCTCACTCAAAAAAAGCACCTGCAATGTAGTGCATATCATGGGGTGATCACAGCTTGCCTCCTGTGAATTGTTTTATTTTTATTTTTCTGTTTATTTCATTGCTGAGTGAGGTCAGCAGTTAAAGTGACGTGAGTGAGATGATCTCAACAGGAAACAACAGTAAATATAAGACAGAATTCAAGATGGGAACTTTCTATTCTATTAAACATGGATTACGAGTGTGCAAATGGAGAGTATTATGTGCTTGGACCTCCTCACGTGAGTCACGTCACTGTGACCACACTTTTTATCTTTGGAGTTATTATTCTTATTACCTCAGGGGTCATCTGGGGGTACTTCCTGCCCTTGCTTTTCCCCAGACATTTGGGTCTTCCTCCTTCCACCCTCTGACACCAGAAACCTTTACTTTCATCATACCTGCAACGCAAACACACCTGTCAGTTAGCATGCATGGAAAAACTTTTTTATATGAGAGAACTGAAAACACACTGCTTACACACATGTGTGTGTGTGTGTGTAGCAACACATTTTATTAGTGGCCAAGGCCACGAAGTGGCAAATGGCCACTCATTGATATTGGACTTCATCTTCCGCCACTTTTTCTCTAGCGGCTAGACCGTGCAGTCGCTTTTTACGAAACTCGGCAGTATGGCAGAGGACTATGCCAAACGTCTAAAACACGAAGCTCGCAACAATCGGCCAAAGGGTGGCGCTGTAGGAAGCCTTCGAAAGTGCAAACTTTGAACTGGTGTAGCTCATGCCCTGTTTCAGGTACAGCAATGAAACCTGTATACACTTATGCGTCTCCTCATGCCGAACAACTTTTACGCTCTGACTTTTGACCTCTGACCTTTACCTCTCCCACAATTTTGAATTATATGAAAAACAGTCAAAATCTATCTCCTCCTGGGATTTTCGCGTAACGTGCGCGAAACTTTTTTTACATGAATTTTGGACCAATACGGTCAGATATGTCTCGGCGGATTTTCTTTAAAGCGAAACATTATTTTTTAATAATTCACTCAATGTTGCAGTTATATGCAAATTATTCTTCTGCCTCTAAATCATACATGCAAAGTGACACGTTCATGGCATTTGGCAAATATGTAGAGGGTTAGTCCAAATATCACTGAAAGCAATCTTACTCCAATTGGCCAAAGGGGGGCGCTATACGAAGCGTTTGAAAACTGAAACTTTAAAGGGGCATAAGTCATGCCTCGTTTCGTTTGAAGACATGCAACTTGCTTACACGCGTGCCTTGACTCAATCGGAAGACATCTGTGTCTTTGTTAAGTAAGCTCCGCCCTTAGATTTTCCGCCATTTTGAGCAGTTAGTAAAACGCTTAAACCCGCTTTTATTCCGGAACTTTCGCGTCACGTGCACGGAACTTTTTTTACATGAACTTTGGACCAATATCTAAAGATCTGTCAGATCGGATTTTTTAAAAATTGAAACATGCTTTTTTAATAATTCAATTCATATTGCGGTGTTATGCAAATTATTCTTCTGCTTCTAAAACAAACATTTAAAGTAATATTTTCTCACTGTGCAGAGCTGTGCATAGCTCACCTGGTAAGGCCTTTGTCTATCATTCCAGAAGTCCCCTGTTCAAGCCTTACCTCATGCATTTAAAATACATTTTACAACATTTTGCTGTGAAAACCCTGGTATTGCAACTAAACTTGGCAACCCGACCAAACATGGCAACCTTCTTAAGCAAGGGTATAAATAGTGGTTGAGGCCACTCCCCCCCTCTCAGATTGTTTGGAAGCTGCATGGTGCTGCTGGTTGCTGCTACTCACTGCTACATTATGCAGCAGCTGCAGGTCTGTACACTGTTCATTATTCCAACAACTATTCCAATTTCTAACAGTTTCATTCATTATACTTACCCATACTATAATTTGGCTTTTAGATTTACCTCACCTGACCATACCTACCCGATCCTCTCGATACACTGGCTGTGTGTGATGGAGGAACAATGTGACTTGGTAAGCTGACCATGTGCTCTGAAATGTTATGTTGTTTTTGGGATCAAAATGTTAAACGATTTATTTTGGAATGTAATGCTTGTATGTTAGCTGCAACGTTGATTATTGAATTGATGTATTTTGAGTTTAATGCCAATGCCTAGTTGGGCAGATTATTTTGTTTCAAGCCTGTAGTGCAGCAGATTATTTGAATTTGTTGTTTTTCTATTCATTTGGCCTTTTTCTTTGATCCAGGCCAGGTTTATTGCCTAGAACTGAATTTGAAAGATGGCGAGCCTGCAGAAAGACTGACACAATCCTGTCTGACCTATGGTTATGGGTAGGAAAAAGCAGCCGCAGTGACACTCATTCCTAGTTTGATTTGATTGAAGTAATGACTTTGAGTTTCTTTATAAAGTAATTTGAGTGCATTCATTTATTCATTTGTTTCAAACCATGCAGGGGAAGCTCAGCCTCACACCTGAAGCCCATCTGACAATCAGCTGACAATCAGTACCAGCTCCCAGATTGCTTCATTGGAGCCAAAGAAAGGCAGTGTAAGTGGGTTCATTATTCTGAACTGTGTGGAACGGGCAGATTGAACACCTCTTCTCTACCTTGTGGCTCAACTGTAATTATTCTGAAGCTCACCTCATTTCTCTCTCCCTCCCCCACCTAGGCTGGCTGGGTTCCAACACCCCCCAATTGGAATCCATAGTCTGCTCTGCCCACAGCCCCATGTGAGCCCCTAAAGTTCCAAGTTTTGACCAGCGGCCTTCCCCTCAACGTTTTTCAATAAAAACAATTTAAGTTTAGTCTGACTCTGCTAGCCACTTACAGAAAATAATGCTGCTATAATATTTTGCAATTGCAAATCCTTTGTGTAAATAAACTGAAATTCATACTATTGCATGACTATTTCTTTATCATGTTTCACAAGCATCTGGGTCTACAATGCCAGTGGTGTAAAAGTAACTGAGTACATTTACTCAAATTCTATCCTTAGTATAATTTTGAGGTATTTTATACTTCACTTGTATAGTCTTACTTCTAGGCTACTCCAGTAAATGCTCATGCGTTGCATTGCATTGTGAGCTTGTAGATCTGCTATTTTCAAAAAATGTCAAGTTGATGCCAATACCTTTGTACTTTTATTCAGTATTTATCTCTATATATTCATGTTATTCCTGGCACTGCCCCTGTTATCCTGTTCATATCCTGGAGGAGGCTGAAAAAGCTGTCCTGAAAAACATCAGATGTCCTGTTGTCCTTGCATTAACTCACTTACTGCCAATTAAAAATGCCCTCGAGTGGCATTAGTGCCAGCCCTCTCCATAGACTTCCATGTAATTTGTAGTGCACAGATCATGCACACCCATGCACAGATCATGCACCATGTTTGTGCAGGCTGTTCACAGCTTTCAAACAAAAAAAAAGATTGGAAATCCGTTCAGGCATTCTTGAGATAATAGCCATTATGTTTTACATGTTATGTAAACAAAGATGGCTGCCCTGTATAAAGATGGGGTTGTATGGGGGGTGGAACATGCAAAATCGCGATTGAAATCATGTTTACTAGATTTTTTTTTTTAAAGAAAAAAAAAATGTTTTTTTTCTAAGTAAAAGTCGCCCAAAGTCGCTTGGCAGGGAAGCCCATAGTGAGAAAGTTGCTCTAAAAGTCGCCTGGCACTGTATGAGTTAAAGTGTCAGTAGTTGGCGTTCTGGGCTCTGAATGTACCTGGGTTGCCATGTCTGCTTAAGCCATTTGTGTCTTAAGATTTTTATTTATCCAGCCCCCACCATGCAGTTTTGTACAGTGAAACCCAAAATGCAAAAATAAACTTTGTCAAAAATCTAAAAATAGAGGACTCGGGAACGGGAACAAAAGGCAAAACTCAAGAAAAAGGCAAAAATAACAAACACTGCACTAGGCTATGGGGCCCTTGCAACTCTCACTGAGATTTGTTCATCTCGCTCTGCTGAGCATAACAGTTGCCCTGGTTTGCAGCCTCCCTTTAAAGGAGTGGATCCTACCACTAACCAGGAAACCAATTACCTTGAAATGGCTGATATAGCAGCTTAAAGTCTCTCTCTGAATACATTACCCTTTCAATAAATGTGAAAGTGTTTTACACTACATATTCAGGTTGGAATTCATGTACAGAGCTGTTAGAAAAACTTTGGTCAATGTCTTTGTCTAACACCCCCCTCCTCCACAGTATTGGCAACCTCCACCCCTATTTAAGTGGAGTGGTACAGCCCTGTTCTGTTTGACTTGCACAGTCACGACCTGTCCCGTAGGCAATGACAAATTGAGGAGGACACATGGTAGGGGTATAAATAATAACAATAATTTATTAACTAAAAGGGTTAACTCATATTTACAAGAGTATGAGGTGTAAGTCAGTAATCAGTAGTGTTAGCAATGCATGTATGATGTGGGGTGTTGTAAAGAGTGTAAACTCAAAGGAACTGAACAAACAAAGGGTGCTGTCATCTGGGGAGGGAGAGAGAGACTGGCTTTCCACCCAGTCTTTTATGGGGAGCCAGGGAGCACCCAATGCACCTAATCATCAGGCTCCATTGGCCGACACCCATAGCCTCTGTGGAAGAAGCACAAATACAGGGATCCACCATACATAGTACACAGGCCCAATGCACATTCAACAGAGGAGTGCCAGTGACTGCAGATGATGTGTGTGTGCGTGCGTGCGTGCGTGCGTGTGTGCAATGTCTTTAAGCAGATTGCATATGTCTATAGGGCACGGGCTGCCCCGTGACAAAGTGGTTCCCAAATCCTACAGTCTTTTGCATACATGTTGTGTAGAGGCCAATTTGTGCTTTTACCTATAAGCACCGATTAGTGTAAAACTTTGTATGCACACTTCCCAGAGGCCAAGGAAAAACCTGTGCCCTGCATTTTTCACATCTGCCATTTATAGCGCAACCAGAAGGCAGACTTACAGTATGTAAAACACATTCTTCGATATTACTCCTTCAAATTTTATCCGAAAATCACACAAATCAGTACACAGTATCTCTACAGTGATGTGATCATGACGGATTTGTCCGATATCATATTCTATCTAATTGGCTAAAATTGAATTCCAAGGTTTGCAGGATTGCTCCTTTTTGAACAAATTGTCTCAAACGCAGCCTGCTATGTGTGTGAAATTTTGCACACACATTCCCACTAAGCCAAGGAACAGATGCCACCCTTCTCACATTGGCCTGTTATAGCACCACCAGCGGGTCAATTTTTGCAAAAGACATTTTTGGAACAACATGTCTCAAATCCCGCATGCAGCGTCCGATTGCCGTGAAATGCCCAAGAACACGTGGTACCCTTTTCACTTTGGCCTATTATAGTCACCACTAGGCCAAAAAAAACAAAAAAAAAACACCTGACCTGCCGGAGACCTGTTCGGAAGAACACTGCTTCCAGTTTTTCTTTGATTTGTTCTTTGCTTTCCCTTGATGCTTTTTTGCTTTCCTGCTTTTTCTGCCTTGGCCACTTTATCGCTGCTTGCAGCTATATTTTTGTTATTGTTTTTGCTCTTGAAACAAGTCCCGGGGACATTTTTGTGTTATCCTTTTTTAGCCTGTTCCCTGTTAAATTTAATAAACATTTGTCAATGTACGGTAGAGTACATTCAAGCACAGAGCAACTGTAGTTATACCTACAGACCTTAAAGGAGTAGTTCACCCCCAAAATGACTTTTTTTCTATTGATTACTCATGCCATGGAGAGTAGAGTTCAATAATATTTTTAGTTTTTTGTCACATTCCTAAGACATAAATGTGATAACAATAAATTTACCCCCATTCATTTCGGGTGACCCGTTTCGAAACGGGTCACCATCCGGAATCAATGGGGGTAAATTTACTCAAATCAAATTTTTGTCTTAGGAATGTGACAAAAAACAAAAAATATTTTTGAACTCTACTCTCCATGGCATGAGTAATCAATAGAAAAAAAAGTCATTTTGGGGGTGAACTACTCCTTTAAGGGATAGTTTCTGTCTCACTCCTAAGCCAATAATTCGAGGAGACTCTTTCTTATATAGTTTGTATTATATTTTGGGTGAACTATCGCTTTAAGAGTAACAGTTCCTATGATTCTTAAAACACCACTACACCTACACCTGTATTTCTCAGCTATATATCTGTGGAACACACACCTATACTTTCCCCCCAAGGACATTTTCCTGCACCTATGGGTGCTCCTTGGACTGACACGCTTGGCACCTTTGGATGTGTGGACCTAAGTCCAATTACACCTATGCACATCACATGATCCAACACATCATTCGCACATACTGTACATTGGAAAGGAAATGTAGGAAATAAGACAGAATACAGTGAAATGACAAGTTAAGGACTTTTAATGTCTCATAAAAGTTAAAAGAAAAAGAAAATCCACCTGAGCAGTAAAAGTTATGATAATATGAGGACATGATCAAGTATCTGACAAGGTATAAATTCACCATGCAAATGTAGCCTGTATGACTTTACTACAACATAAAGAGTGATATTATCAATTGGCATAACCATATAATCCTATTATAGTTATGCTGGGGGGTTTTGGGCTAATTATCAGAAGTGCTAGGTTCGACTAGGGAGCCAGTATTTGTTTACACCAGAAAGAACACCACTGCAAAGGTTTTACTATTCGGAAGGCATGAAATGCAAACACTTCCTTTTAATTGCAATAAATGTAAATATGAAATTGGAAAATAAGAAAAACATTCAAATACTTTTTAAACCTTCAAAATACAAATACAACCCGGGTATCAAAAACAAAATAAAATCCTAATTGGCCAATATCTAAATTCAAATTCAAGTTCAATGTTCCCTTTAATCTCTGTTATCACTGATGTGAAATCAGTATGATTCCCAACAGTTCAATTCAATTCACACCCCTAGTGGTGTGTACTTGACTCAGTCCCACTGCACTGTGGATGTGCAGTGGAGTTGGTTTTGTCCTACCACACTTTGTTGAGTGAGCTGGATGGGTTTGGAAATCGAGACAGTCAGTGGATTAATCTTCAGTCTTCTGCATGCAATTGATTTCTGTTCTCCGGTTCTGCTGGTTCGTCTCTGTGGGTTTAGCTCGCCATCTAATGTCCAGGATCTTCCAAGCAGTTTCAACAGGCTCCAAAAAACCTGACCTACAGTAGTAAGTCAGAGTATGCACTGTCATTTTACTGTCATATAGGGAATTATAAACCAAAGCTAAATAAAACATATCTTCTTCTTGTAATTATCTCTCATCATCATTTCACATCAATTAGGGAATTACTATTTAAACCAATAAACATCAGTTTACTGTACAATTCCATTGATCAAAAACAAAAAAAATAAATAATCAAATAATCTGGATCAATACAAAACAATTCTTTTTACCAAAAGAAAATAAACCTTTTTCAGAAATGGCATAACACTGCTACACCAGGATCAAACATGTTGCAATGTGGCCTGTACAATGCAATGGCAGCCTCCATTAGTGGGTGCAGGGCAGGCTGCCTGTACAGTCACATGCTGTAAAAATTAACTCTACACAAAAGTGCATTTCAGTATTCATCAAGCCCAGGAATAATGTGTACACTTCTCCCAATAAACATCCAACTTGTAACTGCTGTGCACAGATACAGTACATCAACCCAGTTCATTCATTCACCATGTCCCCCTCAGCTAGCATGCTAATTGTTTGTAGCATCCACCAATGAACAATCCTCACCATGCTGGTTATCTCTCTTTTCACATCAAACTCGACGATTGGACCCTCTGGCTGGAACCATAGGATTTATCTCTGGCTAAAACAGTAGCTAGACTGCTTTTAGCTGGACTTTTATCACTTTTATCAGTTTAAAACCAGGTAATGGTTTGTAGCTGCTCTGTGGCTGCTCTCTCTCTCTCAGGTGTGGCTTCAAAAGGAAGTGTCATGGTGCTGCACATAGCACTATGCTCCCTCAACAGGAAGTGTCATGTTACAAAATAAAAGTACTCGGCTTCAGAATAAAATAACTTGGTTGATGTCTAGTAGTTTTCACATTGTGCTTAATCATACATATTTAACCCCTTGTATCCTGTTAGATGGTGTTAAATATATTTCTGTAATATAATCAATATGTTGGCACATATTTCCTTCATGATACATTTTCAGGCTTTATCATGTACACAGCTAATCACTGGGTTACACCCTCCCCCCCTGAAGCTATGCACGTCCCTGTGCATTGGAACGGCTGCTTGGTAACAGGTTTAAGGGATGGGCTGGGGTAACGATCAGGTCTTAGTACAGTTTACAGTTTAGGCATTTAGCAGACGCTTTTAATCCAAAGCGACTTACAATAAGCAGATAACATCACAATAATAAACAAGATAATATGTCAGAACATCAACAATATAACAAATGCAAATGGATATTTATCTAGAAAAAACACAGTATAATCAAAGTTCTAAAAACCTAAAGACAAAAAACTAATGCTAACTAGCTTCATGTATGGTCACTGACTTTTCTGTAGTGCTAAGGGTTTAGGTGGAGTCTGAAAAGGTGAGTCTTCAGTCCACGGCGAAAGCTAGCGAGTGAGTCCGTTGTTCTAAGTGCGACAGGGAGTTTATTCCACAACTTGGGGGCCAGGAGGGCAAACTGTCTCGGACGAGTGGATTTTTGCCCTGGAGTTTTTAGCGAGGGACTGAGGTAAGTTTCAGAGTCTTTGGTTTCCATTAAGGCTTCAGTGAAAGCGGTGCTCAGACCATGGAATAGGGACTGGACAACTGCTATCAATGGGTTCCCAGGGGTTGAATACTGAAATCTTTCAGGTACTCCTCTGTTCCTCGTTGAGCGTCGGACAGCACTGGCTTGTCCATCAGTCTCAGCATCTTCAGCTGGCACTGTATCATCAGTTACCACTGGAACATTCTCAATTTCTGTTTCCTCTTCTTCCACAGTTAGTGAAGTTTCATCGGTAGGTATTTCCTCTTCAGGACACAAGTTTCCTGGTAAGTATACATCACCAGAAGCGGCTGGCGGAACATCAGGTAAGTCTCTCACTTCAGTACTGCATGAGTGATCAGGTAGGTTTTCAGGTAGGTTTTCTTCCTCCTCTAGGGCATCATTAGGTAAGTGATCTTCTCCTCCCGGAGCAACATCAGGTAAGTGATCTTCACCCACTGGAGCAACTTCAGGTAGGTCATTGTCATGTATTGTCTCGGTCATATCTTCAAGGGTTGGATCAGAGCGGTTGTTTGCTCTGGGGATTTCATGGATGGTTGTAAATCTGGTGTTTTCCATATCAGGCTGCTCACTGAACCACTCATAAGGAACTTCATCCTCAGCGTCTGAGTGTACACTCACATCTTCAGGTTCTGGAGCAGACGCTCGGGTTCTTGGCTTGCGTGGTTTTGGCAACTCAGGCTCCTCTTCAGTCAGTGGGAGAGATCCACATGGAAGTAGCAGGTCTCTATGGAGAGTTCGCAAAGGACCATCTTTGTCCTCTGGTCTGAGAGTATAGACCGGGAGATCTCCAGCTTGCTTCACTACCACATATATGTCCGACTCCCATTTATCAGCAAGCTTGTGCTTACCGCGTAGGCGGACTGCTCTCACCAACACTCTGTCACCAGTCTGTCGAATCTTGTCTTGTTCCTTTCTGCTATCTTTTTGGCATTAAAGGTGGCTATCTTGTAGCTCTCTTCGAGATGTGACTTGAGCTTCTGCACATACTGTGAGTGAGACTTGTATTCACCATCTTTCAGAGGTAACCCAAATGCCAGGTCGACAGGCAACCTTGGTTGACGACCGAACATTAGTTCATAGGGCGTGTACCCGGTTACGTCATTCTTCGTACAGTTGTACGCGTGCACCAGGGGTTTCACAAAGTTTCGCCATTGCGATTTGTCTTTGTTTTCCAGCGTTCCTAACATACTTAGCAACGTCCTGTTAAAGCGTTCGACAGGATTCCCCCTGGGGTGGTAGGGGGTAGTACGAATCTTACGGATACCAGCAACCTTGCATAGTTCCTTGATAGTACGTGACTCGAAGTCCGGCCCTTGGTCACTGTGTAAACGTTCTGGGACTCCATAATGGACTATGTAGTTATCCCAGAGACATTTTGCAACTGTCTGGGCCTTCTGGTTTGGTGTTGGGATGGCAACAGCGTATTTCGTAAAATGGTCTGTTATCACTAAGACATCTGTCGTATTACTTCTGTCAGGCTCTATGGACAAGAAGTCCATACAGACAAGCTCTAGTGGTCTGGTCGATATTATGTTGACCAATGGTGCGGCTTTTTCTGGTGGTGTTTTTCTTCGAATACACCGGTCACAGGTCTTGATTTTTCTTTCAACATCAGCTGCCATCCTCGGCCAGTAGAATCTGGTTCTAACCAAGTCTAGGGTACGCTCAATACCTAAGTGACCCATATCATTGTGAAGGCTTTGAAGAACAACTGCTCGGAGCACTTCAGGTAAGACCAGCTGGTAAGTGACACAGGCGTTGTCTTGCCGTCTTCGGTATAGAACTTGGTTGCGCAATTCAAGTCTATTCCACTCTCTGAGAAGGAATGGAATGTCAGGGAGCTCTTTTCTGACCGTTGGAGGGACTTTTTCTCCACTTTCAATATGGGATATGACTTCCCTGAGACAGGGGTCAGCCTCTTGTAATTCTCTGATATCTGTTTCGGACAGATGGGGAAGGTTAGGTAGACCACCATGCTGTTCTTCATTCACAAAGTCATCTGGTAAGGCATCAGGCGAAATTGCTAGTGACTGCACCAGAGTTAGAGCTCCATCACTGTCGCTGTCTTCATCTGTAGGATTACAGACCATGTGCTTCTCACAGATGGCATGCACAACTGCTTGACTTAGACCAGTGTCCGGGTCAGTCAGATGTGTTTGGGTGAACTGACTTATGCGTTCTTGTTCCTTCTGGGACATCAGATCATTAGTCAGCTCTCCGTGGGGCCTTCTGGAAAGACCATCTGCATCAGAATTCAGTTTGCCTGCACGGTATTGGAGTTTGAAGTCAAAAGTGGACAATGCTGCTAGCCATCTGTAGCTAGTGGCATCTAGTTTCGCGGTGGTAAGAATATACGTTAGCGGATTACTGTCAGTCACGACAGTGAACTGGCTTCCGTACAGGTAATCACCAAACTTTTCTACTGCTGCCCACTTTAAGGCCAGAAACTCCAGTTTGTGGGCTGGGTACCGTGACTCGCTGCGAGACAAACCCCTGCTGGCATATGCAATCACTCTCATGCAACCCTCTTGCTCTTGGTATAGGGCTGCCCCAAGCCCGATGGTGCTGGCGTCAGTATGAAGGACATACGGCAACTTGGGGTCGGCAAAGCCAAGAATAGGGGCTGTAGTAAGTTTCTCAATGATGGTCTTAAATGCAAGCTCACAGGTGGTTGTCCAGCGGTCACCAAAGGGTTTTTTCGGATCATGGTACTGGTGAGTTGTCACCTTGGGTTTGGCATTCTTGTGCATTGGCGGGTATCCAGAGGTCAGGTCAGTGAGGGGCTTAACTATACTGGAATAGTCTTTTATGAAGCGACGATAGTATCCTGAGAAGCCGAGGAACGATCGCAATTCTTTCAGCGTCTGGGGCGTTGGCCACGTTTTCAGGGCATTCACTTTTTCAGGGTCGGTCTCCACTCCAAATTGGGATACAATATGACCTAGATACTTGACTGATGTCTGAAAGAATTTGCATTTCTCGAGGGAGAGTTTCAAGCCGTATTCCTTCAGTCGAGTTAGAAATCGCATCAGTCTTGTCTCGTGTTCTTCCAACGTCTTGGAGAAAACTATGATGTCATCAAGGAATACAATCACTTCTTTCAGGTTCATGTCGCCGACACATTTTTCCATCAGACGTTGGAATGTACTTGGAGCATTTGTAATGCCTTGGGGCATACGATTAAACTCCCAGAATCCCATGGGGCAGACGAAAGCAGTTTTGGCTTTGTCTGGCTCGTCAACCTCGATCTGGTAGTAGCCAGATTTTAAGTCGAGAACTGAAAACCATTTAGATCCGGTGAGTGTCGTGAATGTTTCTTCCAAGTTTGGGAGCGCGTAAGCATCCTTTACTGTCTGTAGGTTGAGTTTTCTGTAGTCGATACAGAGGCGCACTTCTCCATTCTTCTTCCGTACTACTACTATAGGCGAAGAAAATGGGGATTCCGACTCACGGATCACTCCAGCTTGCAGAAGTTCTTGCAGGTGCTTACGGACCGCTTCCCGGTCTTGAGGATGTATGGGACGGGCTCTGTGTTTAAAGGGGGTTTCATCCGAGAGCTTGATTTGGTGCTTCACCTGATCAGTTCTTCCGAAGTCAATATCATGCTGAGCGAATACTTCGGGCATGCTGTTCAGCTTCTCTGTGATACGCTCCTTCCACTCAGCTGAGACAGGAGAGTCATCGAAGTTGAACCTTGGATTGGAGTTCAGGGGAGATTCTGTTTTAGGTGAAAGAGCACTACGCTCTTGGGAGAGGACTCTCTGAAAAGCACTGAGCTCACCAATGACACACCTCTTCGGAATAGTAATGTCATGTTCAGATTCATTGGTAAGTACTACTGGTACTTTGTAAGGTTGGTTTGTGGGCAAGTCAATGAGGCAAGTGTTCACCAGCAGTCCACCAGGCAAGGAGGACAAGGAAGGCTGCTCCAAAACGACAGAACTCTCAGTAGTGAATAGATTTGCAGTGACACGACCTTCCAGGACCACCGTTTGGCCCGCGGGGACCAACTGGGGACTTGTGCTATGCATCTTAACCAGCCCGTGGTTACCATCCTTGTGTTGTCGCTGTCTCAGTTCAAGGACCTTTAGTACTGCCTTGTAGCCATGTGCCACTGGCTGTTGTGTCTCAGAAGTGGTTTCAGAATAGGTTTCATACAAGACATCAAGCATGTTGGTTCCGATCAGCACAAGTGAGTTGGAGGCAGTTCTGATGTCTGGGACTACTAAAGCAAGGGTGGGCACCTCAACTTGAGAACCAAAGAACTCTTTGGGAAAGGTGACACTTAGCTCGATGTATCCCAGATAAGGTACAGACTGACCGTTGGCTCCCTCAACTTCAAGCAAGTCATAGAGTGGTTTGATCTGGTATTCAGACAGACATTGTTGCAGGAATGACTGAGGGACCGTGGTAACTTGTGAACCTGTGTCGAGTAGACAGTTGACAACTTGTCCTTCTATTTCAACTTGCGCTGTGCTCTTTGTACCTACCAAGCCTTTTGGTAGCTTGAAGGGAGTATCTTTGGTTTGAGACATTTTCATCAGGGCGTGCTTTTTGGCAGTTACTTTGGGTTTGTCTTCAATGGGACGTGGTTGATCATTTACAGCTCCAGTCTGTCCCTCGACAGGAGCTGAATTCAGTTTAAAGAAGTAGTGGCAGCGCCTGCTTCCCATATCTTCTGTCGCTCTATCAACTCTTTCCTCTTTGCTGCTACGAGAGCAGGGTTTGCATCGGACTCACACGTGGAAGCGATATGTCCATCCTCTCCACAGCGAAAACAGTACCAGGGCTTTGGTTTTGAATTTTTGCTTTTAGGGGGAGGTGGATTGGATTCAGTTGGTGCATAGTCAGGTTTTTGAGTTTTAGTCTCCTTCGATTGTTCTTTCTTGGGAGCTTTTGGCTTGTTCAACAGCGAGGTTAGCTGACTCTTCAGGTCTGCAACTTGTTTCTGTAGCTCCTGTATGCTACTAGAGTCAGAGCTGGCTTGACTGTTATTGTCGTCACACACGCTCTGTACACGCAGCACAGCTTTCGGCTTTGTGGCTCCTAAGTGCCGTTTCATTCTTGTGGCTTTTGCCGCTTGTCTGTCTTCCTCAGTGCGTATAAGCAGTAACAATTCTGCGAATGTTGGAGGATTATCTTTAAGCTTTTTGTCTTCCAGATGAAGGTCAGTAATCAGACTGTTCTCCCAGCAGCCTCTGCAAAACTGTCTGAGAAGATGCCTGTCTATGTCTTGCACTGGGACTCCTCCTCTACGTACAGCATTATTCAGGGCCACCTGAAGGCGTTGCAGGTAGGTAGAGGGTTTCTCTTCAGGGAAATCTTGTAGTGTATTCATGAACCGAACGAACAGTTCTTCACCATCTTCGACTGTGGCGAATGCAGAGTCTAGTATCTGCAGATATGCAGTAGGTGGCGCTTCAGGCCCGAGATGCCTGACGACATCAGCAGCTGGGACAAGAAGGCTTTCAAGGATCTTGCGAGTTTTCTCAGAGTCAGACACTCTGTCTTTCAACATTAAATCAACATGAGAACGCCAAGTCTCATAGTCAGCTTCGTTGTGTGGTTTAGGGAGTTTTCCTGAAAAGGCTCTCAATCTCAAGGTAGAGTGAGGATGGGAGGATTTGTCCTCACTTCGAACGATGTGCTCCACCACGATCTTTTGCACGTTAGGTGGATTGAGCTCACTGGGGCTTAAAGTGAGACCAGGTCTAGTGAGAGAAGGGGCAGGTACGTTTGGGACAGATGCAGTATCAATGGGAAAAGGGGTAGGTTGAAAGGGAATGGCAGTGACAGACAGCTGTTGTGACAGTTGGCTGGGCTTTGCACTCTGATCAGTGTTCTCGGTAGGTTTAGAAGTGCTTTGTTCAGTGGACTCATCTCCACCAATAGACTCTGCTATTTGTGACATGACATCCCTCAACACCTCTGTAAAATCTTTCCCACTCAGCTTAGCTATGCCCTTTAACTCGTCAAGGTAAGACTGTGTAGCGTTGCTCCCCACACTCTGTGTGTAGACTGATGCTAAGGCCTGCACATGGAATGAAACATCAGGGTTATCTGAAAATGGTTGACTGCAAGGCAAAAGAGGTTCTAATGCTTGTAAAGCTGTGCCACTGTCAAACACAACGATTGTGTTTGTATGGAACTCTGATGCTGTGTCATCTATAGTATGGACATCATGGATGGAACCATACTTCTCCAAGAAAGTTATAATGTCTTTGTCATTCTCTGTACCTTTCTCTGTACCTGTTAAACTCACTATAACAGCATTTGGAACTTTGATACCTTTCTGTTCAACAATAGTATCCATTTTTGTGGCAATGCACGGTGGGTTATATAACAATGTGGTGTCTGTTCTGGTGTTATTCGTTTATCTGGCTCCTGGCTAGCTCGCCACGTTATGTAGCCTGTATGACTTTACTACAACATAAAGAGTGATATTATCAATTGGCATAACCATATAATCCTATTATAGTTATGCTGGGGGGTTTTGGGCTAATTATCAGAAGTGCTAGGTTCGACTAGGGAGCCAGTATTTGTTTACACCAGAAAGAACACCACTGCAAAGGTTTTACTATTCGGAAGGCATGAAATGCAAACACTTCCTTTTAATTGCAATAAATGTAAATATGAAATTGGAAAATAAGAAAAACATTCAAATACTTTTTAAACCTTCAAAATACAAATACAACCCGGGTATCAAAAACAAAATAAAATCCTAATTGGCCAATATCTAAATTCAAATTCAAGTTCAATGTTCCCTTTAATCTCTGTTATCACTGATGTGAAATCAGTATGATTCCCAACAGTTCAATTCAATTCACACCCCTAGTGGTGTGTACTTGACTCAGTCCCACTGCACTGTGGATGTGCAGTGGAGTTGGTTTTGTCCTACCACACTTTGTTGAGTGAGCTGGATGGGTTTGGAAATTGAGACAGTCAGTGGATTAATCTTCAGTCTTCTGCATGCAATTGATTTCTGTTCTCCAGTTCTGCTGGTTCGTCTCTGTGGGTTTAGCTCGCCATCTAATGTCCAGGATCTTCCAAGCAGTTTCAACAGGCTCCAAAAAACCTGACCTACAGTAGTAAGTCAGAGTATGCACTGTCATTTTACTGTCATATAGGGAATTATAAACCAAAGCTAAATAAAACATATCTTCTTCTTGTAATTATCTCTCATCATCATTTCACATCAATTAGGGAATTACTATTTAAACCAATAAACATCAGTTTACTGTACAATTCCATTGATCAAAAACAAATAAAATAAATAATAAAATAATCTGGATCAATACAAAACAATTCTTTTTACCAAAAGAAAATAAACCTTTTTCAGAAATGGCATAACACTGCTACACCAGGATCAAACATGTTGCAATGTGGCCTGTACAATGCAATGGCAGCCTCCATTAGTGGGTGCAGGGCAGGCTGCCTGTACAGTCACATGCTGTAAAAATTAACTCTACACAAAAGTGCATTTCAGTATTCATCAAGCCCAGGAATAATGTGTACACTTCTCCCAATAAACATCCAACTTGTAACTGCTGTGCACAGATACAGTACATCAACCCAGTTCATTCATTCACCATGTCCCCCTCAGCTTGCATGCTAATTGTTTGTAGCATCCACCAATGAACAATCCTCACCATGCTGGTTATCTCTCTTTTCACATCAAACTCGACGATTGGACCCTCTGGCTGGAACCATAGGATTTATCTCTGGCTAAAACAGTAGCTAGACTGCTTTTAGCTGGACTTTTATCACTTTTATCAGTTTAAAACCAGGTAATGGTTTGTAGCTGCTCTGTGGCTGCTCTCTCTCTCTCAGGTGTGGCTTCAAAAGGAAGTGTCATGGTGCTGCACATAGCACTATGCTCCCTCAACAGGAAGTGTCATGTTACAAAATAAAAGAACTCGGCTTCAGAATAAAATAACTTGGTTGATGTCTAGTAGTTTTCACATTGTGCTTAATCATACATATTTAACCCCTTGTATCCTGTTAGATGGTGTTAAATATATTTCTGTAATATAATCAATATGTTGGCACATATTTCCTTCATGATACATTTTCAGGCTTTATCATGTACACAGCTAATCACTGGGTTACACAAACGTTGATGATGCACAATTATATGATGCATTTTCATTTCCTGAACATTTTGGACATTGCTGGTTTCTGCCCAACAGCAGAGATATTTATTTTTATTTTTATTTTTATCCCACTATTTTGCAACCCATTTTCACCCAGTAATTGCCTATGTAATCCTGCTCTGCTCTCCCTCTGCCTCACCTGGGGAGACAACGGACTGACCTCATGCTTCATTCAATGCATGAGTAGTCCAAGTTGTTTCTTTTCACCTGACAGGGGGGATTTTCCCCGGGATGGACGTAGCGCGTGGAAGGAACATGTTATTCCAACCAGTTCCTTTCCCCTCCATCAAGCGCCCCAGCTGGCCAGGGGGAGGCATTATTGAGACCAGGATTACTGCATGTTTTTGTGAGGGTATCAACCCTAGGAGAAACGGGGAGATCAACCCTATGAGACACAGGGAGAACATGCAAACACCACACAAAAATATTTACTTATTTTTTATGTAGATGGTCATTTCTTGATTGCCACTCCATGTGTACTCGAGGCGGAGGCCCAGCTCGTTCTCAATCCACCCGCACCCCCCCCTCATGATCTCCGATGCAGTAGATGTGAAACCCCAGCTCGGAGACTCTGTTTTGACTCGATATTTGGAAATCGGTTTGCCTTTCATAAGCATTTCCTTCGCTATACGAAGAGCTAATATTAACAGAACGACCGCTTTTAGCTAACTGTACACCGGCACCGACTTGAGAATTGCGTGTGGTGGTGGTCTTCGTGCTGGCCCCCCGCACGTCCCTCTTGAACGTAACTTTCCCGGTAAAGCCGGTGGTTTCGCCAGGCGACTTCTCCAGTCGGATCATGTTGGGCCGGTCCTCCACCACTCGTCCGTGATCCAGGTCAATGTAGGTTGAGAGGTCTGTCGGGTGGTGAATGAGGATTACTGCGTTGTTGCCCATTCTGAAAAAAAAAAAAGAGAACAGTTCCAGGACAACATTTCGAAACAAACAATTTGTTCTTCCTGATGTGGCTCGTTAAAGAAAGGTAAAAAACAAGGAAAAACGTTCCACAAATATGTGGAATGAATGCCCTGACACCATCCATTAAGGATGTGTATCACTCATTTGCAGTAATTTCTTAAAAAATGGGCCTGAAGGAAAAACTAAATCTGTAGGTCACAGGAGGAGCTAGTTTGAATGTCCCTTTGAAATTAGTCTACTACCACCGTTTTTGCTTTTCCCTTTTTATCCAACAAATATAGGCCTAGCTGTTTATATTTGTTGATGACATTCAACATGTATTCATGTGTAATGTAATTGTAATGCTCTGTTGATGATATGAATGTTTTTGTTTTGCGTTATCTTTTAGTTTTTAGAGAGAGAGGGAGAGACAATAGCAATAGTAAAAAAAAAAAATTGAATTCTTGTATTGGTCCCTGGCACAAAATATTTTTCAGATGGGGGTCCACAGTAGTACAGACAGCTGCTTTCTTCAACCAATGACTTAATTCAAGACTTATAACTTTCAATTTGGAGTACGTGACACAGACACACTACTAACATGCATTTCTTTCATAATGGCGTGTTCCATCAATACTATCAATACTGTATACGGCATCAAACTCAATTAGTAATTTTCACCATAAATCAATCGTGTTTGCTATGAGTAGAATTTTAAGATGTATGAATTATTTTACCTGTTGCGATGTTGGCGTTTGTCCTTCTCTCACACCTCCCTTTGCAGGAAATTTGACCACACACCTTTGTTTAATAAAAAAGAAGAATTTATATACTGTGGTGGATACACCACACCACACCACTCTGTATATGTCCACATGTCTGCACATGGACATATACAGTATATTAGATTATTCTAAGAGTTGGATTGCAGATTATATTCATATTATACTGTTAAACTGGTGCTAGGTTATTGGTTTACCTATGATCCTTTAGTATAGATTGCTGAGGCACAGCACACAGTCTGTCAGCTTTTGATGAACGGTTTGTATTTACCTTTCTCACTATATACGTGTATAACAGAGAGACAACCGGGGAAAACCCTGCCCATTCTCTTATATGGAGTTACTCACACAGCGCATACTACCTTTTTTTTTTTACCCCTTTTTTTCCGGGTCGGGAACGTTTGTAGGGCGGGGCCTATCTGAGGCCTCTGCACGTCGTCTCACATGCACAGCATAGTGTCACCTCCAAGCTCAACCCTGTGACCAATGCTTAATATATCTGTGCAGAGAATAGACGATGTACGAGCTCACAATGTAAAATAGACAATCTACGAGCTCACAATATAATGGACTTATACAGTGTTTGTGTGTTATACTGTTGCACGTACCATTGCAATTAATAAACCGGTTTCTACACATCTAGGGATGAACGCAGCACTCTTCACATTATCTGGAATGCTTCCTTCTAACAATACAGGTCTTACCGGTTTGATTGATTGATTGATTGATTGATTGAAGTTTGCATAGGAAAAGGTACAGTTTCACGACGGTACAGTTCACTGGTACAAGGTATAAAAGGATCAACACCTCAAAAAAGCTTTGGAGCTTGTTTAAAATGGGGTCCTTTTCAGTGGTGTCAGTTCAGCAAAAGCAAAGGTACTGTATGGCAACACTGCGTGTGTGCAAGACACCAGTCATGTTGCCATACCTTTGCAACATGCATGATGAATTTATTTTAAGAAGTAGGCCTACTTTTCTTTTTCTTCCTGTAGCCGAGGGATGGCAGCTGCCATACCTTGCCATACCCAATTGACGCCTCTGATCCTTTTATCTAGATATTATAGTTTGAGACAACTGAGGTAACGTGTCCCCCATCACACACTGCAGCTCACACAAGGCTCTATAGCTGACTCTAAACCAGGGGTTGTCAACCTTTTTGACATGAAGTGCCATGTTTTCTTGATAGTCAGTGTGCCATATTCACATTAAGTTTAATCATGACACCATATCAATATTTTATATTTCCAACTGATTTTAATTGTCCATAGGCTATACGGAGCCCTGGATCAGCCATTCAAGGGTAAAAAAAAAAAAAAAGCTATTTCGTGGCCACGAAGTAGTTATTCATGCCCACGAATTACTATATCGTGGGCATGAATAACTACTTCGTGGCCATGAAATAATTAATTCATGGCCACGAAATAGCTTTAATCGAGGGAACGATTAAACGTTTTCGTGGCCACGAATAAGGCGGAGTCTCGGTAGGAGCGTCCGGGTGCTGCAAGAGCCGGTGGAGTGGAGAGCATATGGATTACTCTAGCCTGGACAGCAGTACTGCAGTAACCAGAGACGAGCAAGCTGAAGTGGACCACCTCACGTGTAAGTTTGGAGTTGATCATTATTAACTTGATCATTATTAACGTAGTAGTTTGTGAAAGTAGGCTGTTCCAAAACAGAACCATAATAGCAGCCGTGACTTTTTTATGTTTTCTTTCAGGATGTAATGATCATTAGACTCAGAGCAATAACCCACCTATCTCCCAGACTGCTGCAGAGTTGTCAGTTTGAATGAATGTAGAATTAAGAGGATTTCATTTTCAGAAAGATTTTTTTAGGCTATAGATTTGAGTGGACTTAAAGGGATATAACACTTTCAAAAAAACTTTTGGTAATTATCATCTAATCAGGCTTTTATGAATACCCCGAACAGTTTTTAATTAGCTTGATTGAATATTTAGATATTTGATGTAATGTTACCAGGCCCTCCAGGCCCAGGGCCTCTCCCCACACACACACATTGTAACTTCAAACTTCATTTTAACCATGATAGATTCATTAAAAACACCCATTATTTTTTCTGGTGACTCATAATACCATCCTAATACGTGAGCAGACCGGGTTTTTTCCATAACTTTTTTCATTTATTTTTTAATAGTTTTTTTGAATTATTTTTTTTCCATTTTCCCAAATAATTATTAAAAATACATGAAAAAAGATATCGAAAAAACCCTAACCCTGCTCACGTATTAGGAGGGTTGTATGAGTAACCAGAAAAAATAATGGGTGTTTTTAATGAATCTATCATGGTTAAAATGGAGTTTGAAGTTACAATGGGTGTGTATGTGGAGAGAGGCCTGACTACACTTTTTGTTATATTTTAAAAACCTCTCTCCCACAAATATACCAGTGTGCCAGTGATCACCCTCCTCTGTGGCAATGCCTAAGGTTGCCCACCCCTGCTCTAAACAGTTTAATAATGCCTCCCTTGTACCCCTGTCAGCTAATAACAGGGCGACAGGTATCCATATCCCCTCCACCTGTGTCCTGTTTCACAGCCCTCTCACTGCAGTGGGGAAGAGGAAAACACAGAACCACCCCCCACTCCAAGACAGACCGGCACTTGCCAGTATAACATATATATTTTGTTCATGCAGGGCCAGGTCAGCTCAACTCTATTTCAGTAAGCGGTCTGAGGGGGTTCCGGGTGCAGATTCAGTATAATTAAGTATAATTCAGTGAAACGTTATAATCCGCACTCACAGTGTCTGGTTTAAGAGTCTTTTTTAATGCAGAATAGCAGCAGCAGCAGGCAAACAAACAGACGCGTTTCGGCTACGCCGTCATCAGTGTTAACTGATGACATCAGTGTTTTCACTGAAGTTTATATTTTGGACATAGCTGATTTCTGCCCGCAGAGATATGCTTGTATTATTAATCATTGTTACAGTAAACGTGCTTAATTACAGTACAGATAAACCATCGTCTCTGCAGAAAGCACAGTGGAAGTGGGCGACGTGTAAATAAAAAAAAAATAAACACTTCTTTGGTATTTTATGAAAATGTTGCTACACTCAAAACTCAATGTTCCCTGCCATGAAGGGGGCGTAGCCAAAAGCTCCCAAGCCGTGAGGGGGAGTCAACCTACTTTTTTTTCTCCTTTTTTTATATTAACCACTTGAATCCTAGCATCCATATTCTGAGAACTTTAGCCAAAAATATCAGATCCACAAGCTCACAACGCCTCACACTGCGAGGCGTTGTGATCTTGTACGTACAGCGGCTATTTCCGGCAAAGACGTCCCCCAGGGCTCTATGCACATGTCTTTTCAGTTTTGCGTTAAGTGGATGAGAAAACGGACAATAGCTGATAACAAACAATGGTCTTACTTAAAGGCCCACTTCACCTCTGGGACAACCCTATCTTATTTTATTGTTGTTTGGGACACGATCAACACAATCCTGAGTAATTGTTTGTGTTCAATCTGTGTTTTTAGATATTTTGGTATTTCAGCATGTACGATGCATTTTGCATCATCAGTGATGCGTTTTGCATCATATGATATCATTTGTTATATTGCTGTTGATGTACTGACATTTAACCTTGTTTATTATTGTGATGTTTTATCTGCTTATTGTAAGTCGCTTTGGATCAAAAGCGTCTGCTAAATGCCTAAACTGTAAACTGTAAACTGATGTAGTTCTATGTACCTTGCTTGCAGTAAATCGCTCTGCCTTAACCCTGCAAGGCCCGAATTAATTTCTACTGGCCAAAAAATAAATAAAAAAAATCAGATGGTGTTGTAGGAGTCCTAATCACAGGAAAATTTAATGTTAAAAAATGAATAATGTTTTTGTAAGGTTTTATAGCCATAAATCATAAATCATGCTCTAATTTGCATTTTGGGGATATTTTTCACAATATTAACATATGCACGTGTTCTAGACATTCTAATGATCACGAAAAAAAATATTACAGGCATTTTACTTATGTTTTAGTGAGGAATAGCTTCAGTTAAAAAGTGAGATGTTGTTCGTCCAGACGCTGGAATTTCAACTTCTCTGGGAGGTGTGAATGTCAGCCTCTGTGGGGGGTATTTATATGCAAATATCGTGGCCAATGGCATTGTAATACTAAACAATAGGATTTAATGGTGATGTTGATGTGAAAAAAGAACAGGAAAACTAATTATAACATTTTTTTAAAAATGATTTAAAAAACGTTGCCAAAAAGCAACGCTGGGCCTTGCAGGGTTGTGTCTGCTAAATGCACATCGTAAATAGCAATAATATTGAATGAATTATTTTACCTCTTGTGTTGTTGGCGTTTGTCCGTTTCTCACATGCACCTCCCTTTGCTTACTGTGCCGAGAATAGACAATCTACGAGCTCACGACAGTGTGTGTGTGTGTGTGTGTGTGTGTGTGTGTGTGTGTGTGTGTGTGTGTGTGTGTGTGTGTGTGTGTGTGTGTGTGTGTGTGTGTGTGCGTGCGTGCGTGCGTGCTTGTGTGTTGATTACTGTCATTAATTACAGTATGACCCTTATCTACTTCCCCTCCTCACAGACCGTGAGAAATGGAAGCGCTCTGCGAAGGCCTTATGTGTGCCACAAGTCACCAAGTGGATAGGTGACAGGCAGTGGAGGAAAAAGTACTCACATTTTGTACTTAAGCAAAAGTACTCCGTTACAAGTAAAAGTCTGGAATTCTAATTGTACTTGAGTAAAAGTAAGAAAGTATTGGCATCAAAATGTACTTAAAGTAACAAAAGTAAAAGTACAAAATGTTTGGAAATAGCAGATCTACAAGCTCACAGCGCGTCGCATCGCGACGCGTTGTGAGCTTGTAGATCATCTATTTTCAAATAGCCACGGTATAGAATAGAGCTAAAGTGCATTAATGTATGTTTAATAATGTAACAATTTATATGTGCAAAGTAACTAGTAACTACAGTTTTGCAAAGCAATACTATACCTACTACCTAGTACCTACTGATCCATTACAATAATACACGCAGCATAATATGCCCAAAGCCTTTATCCAAACTATAACAATTTAACTGATAATCAGTATGAGTTTTTATTTTGAGCACAGTAGTGACAAATTAATAGCTTTCTCAGTACGTTTTTCTCTTTAGCAAAGTTACAAAGCTTTCCCTTTTTTAAGCACAGTACAAAGTAATTTTTTTTAGCACAATTTATTTTGAGCAATGTAGTGACAAATTAATAGCTGTGCATTGTGCAAATGCAGGCTTTTCTCAGTACAAGATTTTCTTCATGCCTTTACTAGGTCTGACTTTATCCACCCTCCATGTGTCCGGCAAGGATTTCAGCCACTCCTGGAAGTCCTCGCGTTTCCGCGAGGCGGTTCTTAACTCAAGCCTGGTGGGTTTAGGAAACACGCCGTGCACACATAAACATCAAAGGGGGCTTGAGCCCCTGCCCTTTTACCCGTCTGTAAAAAGTGCCCTCTCTCGCTTTTGGGCCCTGTGCAGTCCGTCAGATCGCCAGTAGTCCAGAACCGTTGATCTGACCGATATGCCCATTCATGTGCATGTATTGATGACATCATTCAGACACACTAATGTGAAGTGAGTGGTGCTGCTGCTGCTGCTGATGATGATGAAAGACCCCCCCCCCCCCCCCCCCCCCCCACACACACACACACACACACACACACACACACACACACACACACACACACACCCATTTTGAACATTTTGGACGTTTTGACCTTTTTTGAGATTTAGAAATGGAATTAGATTGCTCAGGAAACACTCAAAATGTTAATCTCATTGTTAAAGAAACGTCTCAAATGGTAGAAAAAAACAAGACTTGGCTTGTATGTTAAGGAAAAGTCATGAAAGGACAGATTTCTGAGAGTTTCCTGAGCAAATACAAACCACCTAAAAATCCCAAAATCAGGCTCAGTCATGCGAGTGTTGATATAAATTACAAAGAAAAAACGTAGGTTTCTGCCCGACAACAGTGATGTAATAGGTCAGTGTCTGCCATGATTGTTGAACAAGCACCGATCCTTCCTGTCACCAGCCTGTCCTGGTGACACATTTATTTATTATTCTTTCTATACCACTGTTGTCAGGCAGAGAACATTTTTTTTCTTCTTTTTTTTAGTTTAGTTGTAGGTTGTAAATCTGCTTTTGCTATTTTTGAATTTGAAACCTAAAGTAGTTTTGACTTATACAAAGCTTAATAATGTAGTATGACCAGCACTTATAATACTTCATAAACCTTGTTATGCATAATTATAAACATTCATAACAAGGGTTGTGAAGCCTTATAATTCATTGTAAATGTGATTATAATGCATTATACACCCAAACTTTTAATAAAGGCTTAACAAATACACCTCTTTGCATGCATCGGTGAAATAATATGTTTACAACATCTTGGTTTATATATTTATTTAAGAGCCATAAAGAACAGGTCACCACTGTAATAACGTGTGATACAATACAGATATCAACTGTATGCGTTTTATTGAACAGAGTCCCAAAGAGAAAAAAATATCATAAAAACATTCAAACCATCAGAGTTGGACACAGTACTCGACCCCAGTTGAGTAAAAGTACAGATACTCCTGGTAAAAATGTACTCCACTAAAAGTAAAAGTAGATCAGTAAAAATGTTACTCAAGTAACAACTTATTTTTACTCCTACACTCCCATACAAGATGTAACAATACAGAAACTTTGACTAACGATAGCTAGATTTTGTTTTATTTATATGTTTATTTGACAGGGGCAATACAAAAAACAACATATCAAGTTATAAAAACATGAAACCATTGCATTATAGGGTTTATAGCCAAGGCCAATTTGCAACCCCAGTCCCTGGTTAGGCATCATATTTCTTTTGCATACTCAGACATGTAAAAGGAAGGAAAACAAGGTGGTTAGAGTGTCATGTAGTAGCCATGTCCGATTCTGCTTCGATAACCTCTTGTCTTCGGGAATAGATCGAGAGCCCTGCTGCCACTAACGAACGGAGGGGGAAGCTACAGACATGGCTAGTGTGAGAGAGAGCAGATGCATGTGTGGCCAATTTTATTTTAGGGAAGAAACAAGAAAACAGCCAACCTAAAAGTACCCTGTACTTTTCAGCCCTCCTTACTAAAAAAAGTAAAATATTTGGCCTTGCAAATGTACTCAAGTAAGAGTCAAGTAAGAGTAATGAGTAAATAAAAGAAAATGTAGTACTCAAGTAAAGTACAAATCCTCAGAATCTGTACTTAAGTACAGTACTCAAGTACATGCACTCAGCTACTGTCCAGTGTCCACCACCAGTGTGCAAATAATCTATGTGTGTGAACTTAAAAAAATATTTAAGCAACACGTCTAATCTTCATCGCTACAGCCTTCAGGGAGTAATTATGACCCTTCCAGTGGTACCAAATTACACCTGTATATGGATTAGATGTCTGTCCCCAGAGGTAAACACCATTGATGTTGGAATGGTGACCGCTCCAGTACCAAAATGCACCGTAATAAGAAATTGCACTGTTCTCGCCGGACCCGTCCTGATCTTTGTCAAAGGTTGAGAATTTCATTCCATTGTGATGGGTCAGTGAGTCTCCTGCTCCTCCATTAGAGAAGCCAGCAACCTGCAGCTTGTAGCCATCAGCCTCAGAACCCACAGAGAAAGAGGAGTAAGAGGCAGACGCTGTGTTTCCCTCAAAGTCTTCCATGTCCACCCTCAGCTGATACTTTTTGTCCTTGGTAAGGAGATGCATGTTCTCCAGTCCCAGCCAGTACTCGCCTGATGCGTCTCCAAACCCAGCCTTGTACTGAGCCCAGGGTCTGTAGAAGTTCAGAGTGCCGTCCACTCTTCTCTGGATGACTGTCCACTTCCCTCCATCTGTGTCCATGTCACAGTAGACCTTGATTGGTGCAGCAGTGGGGTAGATGTCGTACACACCACTCTGTCTGGAGACGTTGATGTAGATGTCCTCACAGTCCAGAACCAGGTTGAGATCGCAGCGAGGAGCAGAGTGGACTGTTTCTGCCAGCAACAAAACTGCAACAACAAGTATCATCTTGAAGTCTTTAAAGTTGCACCTTGTTGTTCTGATCAAAGGCGTTCTGAGTGTGTTGAGTGTATGTTCAGCTCCAGTAGAAGGTTCAATGCAGCCTGAGATTGAGAATCTTCTTTTATAGTGGTTAAGAGGGGTTCTAATTTCATTCAAGCAAAGCCTCCTCCAGTATTACGGTAAATATATCCTCCATCAGTTTATTTTTCTTCATTGTTCCTGTTGTTTATTGTTGCCAGTTTCGACGGAGGTACAGGACAACAGATAAAAAGCAAAACAAAACATCTGTAAATACTAGAGTTTCCAGTAAGGAAGTTAATTACCGTAAATGTGTTGTTTTGCAACTACATATGACTGGAAAAGAGAAGGAAACGAGCACCGATACATAAGTCACACCCAGTGTTTTGAGAGGTGAACAAATAGTGACAGTCAATGGAAGAAAGACGATACAGTAATGAACTAGAAAACATGCTCTTCGGGGCACATGTCTCCATCAGGCGTGAGCACGCATTGTTTGGTACAAACTCGATATAATATTCTACGGGATCATGATCTCCGGTCGGATCATGTTGGGCCTGTTCACCTCCACTTTGCAATCTTCTCTTTTCAAAAGTTTTATCCCACGATTTTTGTAACCCATTTTTTTCACTGGTGTCAATTGTCAAATTTAATCCGCTTCTTTTGACCTGAGAGGGGAGAGTTTCCCCGGCTGGACGTGGCATGTGGAAGGAACACGTTATTCCAACCAGGATTACTGCATGTTGTCTTCCAGGTTAATGTCTGTTGACAGGACAGTTGGGTGGTGAATGCATGGTGATTACTGCGTTGCCCATTCTAAACAACAACAAAAAAGAGACGGTTCCTAGGACACCATTTGTAAACTAGAAGCAGTGCTCTTCCGAGCACAGGTCTCCACCAGGCCGTGCGTCCTGGTGATGTTATAATAGGCCAAAGTAAAAAGGGTGGCATGTGTTCTTCGCCAATCTTAGACCTTTCATGGCAGTTGGACGCTGCATGGATGATATGAGGCATTGTGTTCCAAAAATGTGTTTTGCTAAAGTCTACCTGCTGGTGGCGCTATTACAGGCCAATGTGAAAAGGGTAGCATTTGTTCCTTGACCTAGTGGGAATATGTGTGGCAAATCTCATGCTAATCGCAAGCTGCGTTGATGATTTGAGGCATTTTGTTAAAAAACGGAGCAATCCTGCAAACTTTGGAAGCCAATATTAGTCAATTAGGATGGAATATGAAATATGACTATAGAGATACTGTGTACCGATTTGCACGATTTTTGGATAAAATCCCAAGGAATAATTGTGTTTTACATAAGTCGGCCTCCTGGTGGCGCTTTAAAAGGCTGATGTGAAAAATGCAGGGAAAGGTTTTTCCTTGGCCTCTAGGGAGTGCGCTTACAAAGTTTGAAACTGATCAGTTATAGGTAAAACCACAAATCGGCCTGTTATAGCGCCACCATGAGGCTGATTTAAAAAATTTGAAGTGGCATTTCTTCCTCGATCTAGTGGGAACGTGTGTGCGCGATTTCATGATAATTGCATTTTGCGTTTGGGATTTGAGGCATTTTGTTCAAAATGGCTCAATCCTACAAATTTTGGAAGCCAATCTTAGCCAATCAGGATGGAATATGAAAAATCGGACAGATCCGTGTCGATCACATGACTGTCGAGATATTGCCTACCGATTTGTAGGATTTTTGGACAAAATCTGTAAGAGTAGTGCACAGAAATGTATTTTGCAAACATCGGCCACTAGGTGGCACTGGAAAAGGTCCATTTGAAAAATTTAGGGCAGAGGTTCTAGATTGGCATCCAGGGAATGTGTGTGCTCACTTTGGCACCGACCAGGCCAACGGCGACTGAGATTAGGTGCACACAAACTGCGAGGACACACGGACGCACGCACGGACGCACGCACGGACGCACGCACGCACGGACGGACGCACGCACGCACGGACGCACGGACGGACGGACGAAGGGGAAAACATACTCTCCCCCATGCCTTCGGCTGGTAGAGACAATAAGAATTTGTTCTTTGTGATATGGCTGACTAATTAAAGGTTAAAAAATAGGTTCAAGTAAAACTAGAAGCAGTGCTCTTCCGAGCACAGGTCTCCACCAGGCCAGGCGTCCTGGTGGTGCTACTGTACGGCCAGTGTAAAAAGGGTGGCATATGTTCTTCAACTTAGACCTTTCATGGCAATCGGACGCTGCATGCATGATTTGAAGCATTGTGTTCCAAAAATGTGTTTTGCTAAAGTCTACCTGCTGGTGGCGCTATAACAGCCCAATGTGAAAAGGGTAGCAATTGTTCCTTGACCTAGTGGGAATATGTGTGGCAAATTTTACACTAATCGCAAGCTGCGTTGATGATTTGAGGCATTTTGTTCAAAAACGGAGCAATCCTGCAAACTTTGGAAGCCAATATTAGCCAATTAGGATGGAATATGAAATATCAGACGGATCGGACTTGATCACATGACTATAGAGATACTGTGTACCAATTTGCATGATTTTTGGATAAAATCTCAAGGAATAATAGGAAAAAATATGTTTTACATAAGTGGGCCTCCTGGTGGCGCTATAAAAGGCTGATGTGAAAAAATGCAGGGAAAGGGTTTTTCCTTGGCCTCTAGGGAGTGCGTTTACAAAGTTTGAAACTGATCGGTGGAGTTATAGGTAAAACCACAAATCGGCCTGTTATAGCGCCACCATGAGGCTGATTTAAAAAAAATGAAGTGGCATTTCTTCCTCGACCTAGTGGGAACATGTGTGCGCGATTTCATGATAATTGCACTTTGCGTTTGGGATTTGAGGCATTTTGTTCAAAACGGCTCAATCATACAAACTTTGGAAGCCAATCTTAGCCAATCAGGATGGAATATGCAAAATCAGACAGATCCGTGTCGATCACATGACTGTCGAGATACTGCCTACCGATTTGTAGGATTTTTGGACAAAATCTGTAAGAGTAGTGCACAGAAATGTGTTTTGCGAACATCGGCCACTAGGTGGCGCTAGAAAAGGCCCATTTGAAATATTTAGGGCAGAGGTTCTAGATTGGCATCCAGGGAATGTGTGTGCTCACTTTGGCATCGACCGGGCCAACGGCGACTGAGATTAGCTGCACACAAACTGCGAGGACACACGGACGACACACGGACGGACGGACGGACGGACGGACGGACGAAGGGGAAAACATACTCTCCCCCATGCCTTCGGCTGGTGGAGACAATGAACATCTCAAAACTAAGGGTCAATTCAGAATAAGGTGCCGAGTTTATTTCGGTTCGACACTGTCCAGACCCAAATATGGGTTGCCCCCCCGGTTCGGGGGAGCGTCAACCGACTTAACTCGGCTTTTTTCCGCGTTATTTGTGAAGCTCATTCTGTTCATTCTACTCTGTGATCACATAACACTGCCAGTGATATGTCCAACTTGACAACTGGACTGAAATCACCCAACATGGACACGTTTGTAGAGAAAAAAGTACAGATGTCTTGAGATGGAGCACAGGAGGGTGCGCCGTGGAGTGGACTACAGACGTTACATGTGATCTAAAAAGTTTTACTGGATCTATCAAGTCATCGTCATGGTTCATCGACCAGGCAGGCCACCAGGGACCACCGAGCGGCGTCGTAGCGAAAATAACTGCTATATAAAGTAAGTCGTTGTTGCAAACCGAGAGCAAGCATGAGATGAGAGATGATGATGATGATGATGATTTGATGAATCAATTGTCATCTCTGTGTGAAAGCAAGCCTTGACGCGAGCCTTTGACGCTGGCAATATTGCGATGATGATGATGATGATGATGATGATTTGATGAATCAATTGTCATCTCTGTGTGAAAGCAAGCCTTGACGCGAGCCTGTGAGCTGGCAATATTGCTAACACGGTCACCAACAGTGACGTGCAATGAATATTTAGAGAGGCAGGGTCTTGCAATTCTAAAAGCGCCTTTTTTTTTGCTCAAGCCCCTTTCAATGCCATGTGCGTACATGCCTGCATGGAGTGGGAACAATGTAGATAAATAGCTCCATCTCGTGGTTATCTGATAATATCTATTATGGGTTTGCAAAGGAAAAGGTTTGATTGATTGATTGAAAACTTTATTACTTTCAGTACTATGGCCAAGAAATATGTAGATAAATAGCTCCATCTATTGATTGATTGATTGATTGATTGATTGATTGATTGAAGACTTTATTACTTTCAGTACTATGGCCAAGAAATATGTAGATAAATAGCTCCATCTATTGATTGATTGATTGATTGAAGACTTTATTACTTTCAGTACTATGGCCAAGAAATATGTAGATAAATAGCTCCATCTATTGATTGTTTGATTGATTGAATACTTTATTACTTTCAGTACTATGGCCAAGAAGAAAGAGACTTTATTAGAAGATTGCATAGGAAAAGGTACAGTTTCATGACTGTACAGTTCACTGGTACAAGTGGTATCTAGTGGTGAGATTATCTGATTATCTATTATGGGCTGATTGATTGATTGATTGAAGGTTATTATTTATTAGAAGTTTGCAAAGGAAAAGGTACAGTTTCATGACACAGTTCACTGGTACAAGGTCTACTAAAAGGAGATCCTAGAAAAG
This sequence comes from Nannobrachium achirus, assembly GCF_963921795.1. Taxonomy (NCBI): domain Eukaryota; kingdom Metazoa; phylum Chordata; class Actinopteri; order Myctophiformes; family Myctophidae; genus Nannobrachium; species Nannobrachium achirus. Next base: position 57,971,335 of record NC_137833.1, read on the forward strand.
ACTAAGCTCTGAGCTTGTAGATCGGCTATTAGGCATCATATGTAAATGGCAGATCTACAAGCTCATAGCGCGGTGCCGGGCTATGAGCTTGTAGATCTGCTATATTGGAAATATATGTACCTGTGTATATAAAATGTATAGCAAATAATTATATATACCTTATGGTAATTATGTTTTTTTTTTCTTTTTTTTTTTTCATAATTACAGTTGATGCCCTCTTGCTTGCATTGGAGCCTGGTCTGGGTCTAACATGGTGAAGTTTGTCGCAGTTGGCTTGACTTACAATACAATACAATACAATACAATACAAACATTTCCATATGAATGTACATCAATTTTTATTTTATTTATTTTTTGAATTGCTCAGGGTAGTTTGACCGTTTTAGTTTGAAGTGACTAAAATGATGATTGCAATGGAACACATCTACAACTACTGAAGTGAACAGCAATGTAAAGTTTTTTTTTTTTTATATCTTTATCAGAGTTTTTATCTTTATTTTTGAGATGTCTGATGTCTAACTGAAGGCTTGAATAAAAAATCCCAGGTCAAAACACAGTGGATTCTACTCTGTCTCTCCTTCATCCTGGGAAGATGAAAAAAGAGCCTCTGTCAGTATCCTGGCTTCTTCCACTTTCCTGCCTTATAACTAGACCACGGTACAACTTTTTTTAACATGTTTTTTCCCAGCATTATAGCAGGGGTGCTGTTCTTTATTTAGAGGTACTGTGTGTTCTTGTACCATTTACCAATTTGTTTGTAGGGCTTCTGAAAGTTTTTTTCTTTTGACCTCAATTATCTCAGAAAGTAAATTTCTGATGCTGCTTTTTCATCTGTGCAGCTTTCGCTCTCCCTCAGGTATCTCCACAGCAGAACACTTTTTATGGACGAAAATTTTATGGTGAAAACTAGGGTTCCGGCTCTAGTTTCTCCGAAATTTTTGGCAATTTTCGTACATCCTACCATTTTCAATTTATTCCGTCAGAAATCAATGGGCCTCTATGGTGGCAAGGGTTTTACCCTTAAAACCCTTAACATTGTGGCAGTCAAAGTGTTAACTGGTCGTTTGTAAATAAGCCACACTGAGTGCACTCTACAAAGTCAACGCCCACTGCACTCACTACACTGAGCGCACACTCGGTGAGCATTTCCGAACGCACCCATAGATACTGTACATCCTGGGTCTCTGCTCTACTTGTATTGTGTCTTGAGACAACTTGTTGTGTTTTGATACTTTAATAAAATTCAATTCAATTCAATTCAACTCTGGGGAGGGAGTCTGCCTGGGAGCAGGACATTTTGATAATCCGACTTCCCACTAATCTGGCATGCGGTTAGGTTTAGTTACTAGTTACTCTGTAGATATAAATCATTTATTTTATTTTATATTATAATAACATGCACGTCTTTCTTTAAGTCATGTGTGTGGGTTTTACAAGTATTGAACCAAAAGGTATTGAAAAGCGCTAGTATAAAAAAATCCTCAAAACTGTTGGCAATTGTGAGAAGTATTGTGATACTGTATATTGTCAATTATAATATACTCAATAAAACAGATATTTTCAAAAATAAAAAAAATAAAAACTGTTGGTCAAAACTCAAACTCAAACTTTGGAGATGGTTATTTTTTTCCATCATTGATTAGAATGACAAAGTCAGATGGAAAAAATACAAATGAAAAACGTATCTCCACATCAATGGTCCAAAATCTCCATGAGCTTTATGTGGGTGAAGTGATGATAATATCAGGACACAATAAAGTATCTGACAATGTATAAAGTCACAGAGTTAACTTTGACGAGGCAGTATTGTTCTAAAAACATGTTTTATTTATTGTTAATTTCCTGAAAGGTTAATATTTTGCACATTATGGCGGGTCTCTGCCCGACAGCACAGATATGCTTGATTAATTATGGTTCACAAATCACACATATTAGAATAATTATAATATGAGTACACATTCAAGTATCTGACAAGGTGTTAAGTCATCAAACCAACTCTGAGGAGGCAGTTTTGTGGGCCCTCCCTTATTTCCTAAAAAGTTTATATTTTGGACATAGCTGGTTTCTGCCAGACGTATGGTTGCCAGCTGATAAGCGGATTCTGCCAATGCATTTCACTGAGGACGGAGCAGACTTTTTGGGAAATCTGCCATTTGTGGATTTCTCCAAACATCCGCTCCATTTCCATTGAAATGCATTGGCGGAATACACATAGGCTATACGTAGAATATTTGGCCGGCGTGAGTGTAAATCCAGGAGGGTTGGCAGATATGCTTTCCAACGTCAACGGGTTGTAGCAACGTGTGTTGCGGGCTTTGGGAGTGCACAGACTAGAGCGAGGCTCCCCTGTCTTTCTCTGTCTGCTGAGCAGTATAGATATCTCCCTGTCTTTCTCTGTCTGCTGTGCAGTATGATATCTCGCCACAGACGTGTTGTGTAGCTACGGGGAGCCGGGTGAGGGACCTGTAAGTGAGTGACAAGGTGTGTCACTGCTTATAGAGGGTATGCACGTGACATCATCATCATACCAGAAAGTTATGTGGGAACGCCTACTGAGTGGCAAAAAAAAACAACTTTCTGGACTTGACAGACCATACACCAAACAGAAAAGTCATATCTGATTGCATTAAGCAACGTTAAACAACGTTGAACTCACTTTGCCACTCAATCTGCCACTCGATGTGCCACTCGATTTGCCATTCACTTTATGCAAGCATATTTTGGTGTGTCCGTGCCCTCCCCATGTCCGGAATTAAAGATTTACTTGAATCAAAGTAGAAAAGCATTGGTATCTAAATGTACTTAAAATACAAATCTCTGCGTGTGTGTATGTAATCCGCGTATCTCGAGAACCGTTCGTCCCACCGGCTTCAGATTCGGCACGCGCGTTCCCCGCCGTGGCGCGGAGTGCAGTGCCGGGCCTCGACCCGACCCGATGGGCGGTTTTACGAAACGGCGCGAAACGTTCGGAATCTCCTTATGCGGAGCTGATTGTTGACATCAGGCTGTTCCTGAGGAAATCGGCACAATCGCTGACTCATTGTGACATCACTTCATAAAAGGCTCTGACATCACGTACGCCACATGAGTCAACAAAAAATCTCGGTGAATGTGTATGTATGTATGTGAATCTCGAGAACCGTTCTTCCCACCGGCACGCGCGTTCTCCAGATATGGGCATAAAATGAATCCCCGAATGGGGAGCTGATGTCTGACATCAGAGTTTTCCGCAACCGGTACTGTGTGTGCAGAGATCTCCATATATGGGCATAAGGGGACAAAGGCAAACAGATGGTCAAAACGGGTCCTATGACAACAGGTATATTGGGGTTTGCATTAAAGGGTGGGGACAAAGGCTAACAGATGGTCAAAACGGGTCCTATGACAACAGGTATATTGGGGTTTGCATTAAAGGGTGGGGCATTCATGGGGTCCGCTCCAAAAAAGAAAATAAAAGAGACAAAGACAAACATAAGACAAGCGACAAAGCGTGGGACTGGGAGGATGACTTGAATGATGCAGATTTAAGCAGGCTGTGTATTCTGCTTAAAGAAGAAACAAACAAAAAGCGACAGAGATCTCATATATGGGCATAAAATGGACGCAGATAAACAGATATCTCCATATACGGGCATAAAGGGACACAGACAGACAGATACAGAGATCTCCATATATGGGCATAAAATGGACGATGTGTATGTATGTATGTGAATCTCGAGAACCGTTCTTCCCACCGGCACGCGCGTTCTCCAGATATGGGCATAAAATGAATCCCCAAATGGGGAGCTGATGTCTGACATCAGAGTTTTCCGCAACCGGTACTGTGTGTGCAGAGATCTCCATATATGGGCATAAGGGGACAAAGGCAAACAGATGGTCAAAACGGGTCCTATGACAACAGGTATATTGGGGTTTGCATTAAAGGGTGGGGACAAAGGCTAACAGATGGTCAAAACGGGTCCTATGACAACAGGTATATTCGGGTTTGCATTAAAGGGTGGGGCATTCATGGGGTCCGCTCCAAAAAAGAAAATAAAAGAGACAAAGACAAACATAAGACAAGCGACAAAGCGTGGGACTGGGAGGATGACTTGAATGATGCAGATTTAAGCAGGCTGTGTATTCTGCTTAACACTTTGAGTGCCAGCCCCCCCTGGCCCCCGTCCCTTACCAGTGCCACCATTAGGTCCCATTCATTTCTGCCCCAATTCCAGGGAATAAATTGGAAATGATCCGATATTCACATCGGAACAAAAATTGGAGATTTGGTAAAAGAGGATTTCTTTTTTTACCAGAAAAATTTTGGAGTGATTTCGATAAGAGGTTTTGGAGATAGGTGCAGCAGAGTGCACACTGCAAAAACCAATGAATAGCTAGATTCTGAGATATTTGAGTTCAAAGAAAAAAAACTTTAGGAAGCCATAGCAACAAATTGGTAAATGGTAACGGAACAAGAGTACCCTTGACAGAAAGAATGTCAAACCAGCTTTCATTCGGTGCAAACAGTTTCAAGGGGGCAAAGTGAAAAAGTATGGAATGACTCAGAAGGTGGAAGTTGTCTTACAGTTTGATAGAACTATGCACTGTGAATTCACTGTGTTTTTACCTGGTCTAGAAGGTCAGGAAGACAAAAAGTCAGAAAAGCGATGTCAACCTTTTATTTTATGGCAACATCGAACCCTAACCCTGGTGAGTACCTCACACATCCAGCATGAACATATTTATGTTCAACAATATTTACAAATATTTCAACAAAAAAAAAAAAAATCACAAATATGACTTCACAAAAGTAAAATAAAATAAATGTGCAGCAAGTAAAGAATAAATAAAATAATATAAAAGTCAAAATAAAGTACTGTATTCTAAGGCAGGCAGCACAACAATGTCTATTTGTAGTTGGCCACTAGATGGTACTGTTCACCCTGTGTGTGTGTGTGTGTGTGTGTGTGTGTGTGTGTGTGTGTGTGTGTGTGTGTGTGTGTGTGTGTGTGTGTGTGTGTGTGTGTGTGTGTGTGTGTGTGTGTGTGTGTGTTCATTGTTCTGGGAAACGAGGAAGAGAAGTCCCAGAAGTTCTTCAGCTCCCATAGAGTGACATTGGTCCAGGAAGCGAACCTACAGTGACCTGACCTGACTCCTCCGCTATTGCTATCTCCGCCATCATACTGTCCTCTGCGTTGTCATTGGTCTGGTTGCAGATCGTCTCCAGCAGCTCATGGCGTAGCAGGGAATGGGTAGACTGTGGGATCCCATCCTTCCTCCATCCAGTCAGACTCCACGGGCCCTGTATATGATAGAAGAAAAAAAAATACTAAATGATACGTCTGTATACGTCTGAAAACAGCAGATCTACAAGCACACAACGCCTCGCACCGCGAGGCGTTGTGTGCTTGTAGATCGGCTGTTTTCACTAGTCTAAATAATTTCAAATGTATATATGTATATATACGTGGCCACTGAATTCTATGGGCTCTGCTTTGATACAAATCTACAGTAACTATCTGCTGGCAGAGCCTATAGACTGACATAACTACTGTAGATTTGTAGATCGATTTGATAGATTATTATGTCACACACACACACACACACACACACACACACACACACAGATTGTATTACTAAACTATCTATCTAGGTATACACACACGCTAAAAAACTAAACTATAAAGAAATGTATTCTTACTGGAAGAAGTTGGTGGAACTTACAGCTACTACAAACCATGGATTGACATCTAGACCTACTGCACATACAGTATTTCAAAGTAGCGTATTTGATAGGGATTATGCACAATAGCGTCTGTCCTGTTGAAATAAGCCATGAATATGTAGCGGCTACATATTCATGGCTTATTTCAACAGGAACCACACTTTATGCATCTCATACAGTGGTGTGTTCTAGACGATCACCCACTATTCGTTTGGCCAGGGCAGACGCTATTGTGCATAATCCCTATCAAATACGCTACTTTGAAAGGTTCACGAGGGCAGACGCTATTCATATTTTATTTTTCCTCCATCACGGAGGTATAGAGGCCAGCGGCTGGCGGCGCCCTGCCCGCGAGGGTGTCACAAGTCGGGCAAGTCCGACAGCAGACCCCGTATACGTGCGTTACAGGTAGACCACAGCACTGATCTCATATAACATTGAAAGACAGACGTATAGAACAAAGTGAAACGTAGAGAACATAAACTTTGTAACGCTTACCGGGTTCGCAGTGCATCCTACAGGGCGCGGGGAGAAACGGCAGCAATCGGTGCTCTGCCTTCTGGCCGCCATCATACTGTCCTCTGCGTTGTCATTGGTCTGGTTGCAGATCGTCTCCAGCAGCTCATGGCGTAGCAGGGAATGGGTAGACTGTGGGATCCCATCCTTCCTCCATCCAGTCAGACTCCACGGGCCCTGTATATGATAGAAGAAAAAAAAAATACTAAATGATACGTCTGTATACGTCTGAAAACAGCAGATCTACAAGCACACAACGCCTCGCACCGCGAGGCGTTGTGTGCTTGTAGATCGGCTGTTTTCACTAGTCTAAATAATTTCAAATGTATATATGTATATATACGTGGCCACTGAATTCTATGGGCTCTGCTTTGATACAAATCTACAGTAACTATCTGCTGGCAGAGCCTATAGACTGACATAACTACTGTAGATTTGTAGATCGATTTGATAGATTATTATGTCACACACACACACACACACACACACACACACACACACAGATTGTATTACTAAACTATCTATCTAGGTATACACACACGCTAAAAAACTAAACTATAAAGAAATGTATTCTTACTGGAAGAAGTTGGTGGAATTTACAGCTACTACAAACCATGGATTGACATCTAGACCTACTGCACATACAGTATTTCAAAGTAGCGTATTTGATAGGGATTATGCACAATAGCGTCTGTCCTGTTGAAATAAGCCATGAATATGTAGCGGCTACATATTCATGGCTTATTTCAACAGGAACCACACTATGCATCTCATACAGTGGTGTGTTCTAGACTCATATTTTATTGTTAGTTACTAGTTAGTGCCTAAAAAGGAGATCGGCTGTTGTTGTAGATCGGCTGTTTTCACTAGTCTAAATAATTTCAAATGATAAATGCAAAACGAGCGGTTTTGGACATAAAAAGTTTTCACTCCCTCCATCACGGAGGTATAGAGGCCGACGCCGAGCGGCGCCATGCCCAGGAGGGTCTCCCAAATCGGGCTTGAGTTGTGGAGGGTGGTCGCTAGTGCTTTGGAGGTTCCAGGGCGAGCGCCCCCACCCCGGGGCTCGCGATCAAACCTTTTGGGAACCACTGTTCTATACTAGGCTGTGATGTGATGTCCTTGGCTCATTATCGCCAAAATAAACAATGTTCTAACGTGAGTGGCACGTAGTATGCAGTGAAGAATATAGCCTAAAATCAGCGTTTCTGAATGTCGACTTTACAATGAAATGGATGCTTCTCTCGTTTGGGTCGGGACCCATTTGTGAGTCACGGAGGTATAGAGGCCGACGCCGAGCAGCGCCATGCCCAGGAGGGTCTCCCAAATCGGGCTTGAGTTGTGGAGGGTGGTCGCTAGTGCTTTGGAGGTTCCAGGGCGAGCGCCCCCACCCCGGGGCTCGCGATCAAACCTTTTGGGAACCACTGTTCTATACTAGGCTGTGATGTGATGTCCTTGGCTCATTATCGCCAAAATAAACAATGTTCTAACGTGAGTGGCACGTAGTATGCAGTGAAGAATATAGCCTAAAATCAGCGTTTCTGAATGTCGACTTTACAATGAAATGGATGCTTCTCTCGTTTGGGTCGGGACCCATTTGTGAGTCGCGGAGACAGTTTTATGGTTTATGGGCCATATATTTCATACATTTTGATACATTATACAGCACTTATCTCATATAACATTGAAAGACAGACGTATAACAAAGTGAAACGTAGAGAACATACCGCAGCACAGCTCAGCAGTGCATCCTACAGGGCGCGGGGAGAAACCGTAGCAATCGGTGGTCTGTCCCTGGCAGCATGCATGCCTCGCCGTAGAAGGAGCCCTTCTGGCCGCCAGAACCAAAATCGAGGCCGTGGATGTACCAGCGGAGGTCCTCGCTGATGAACCGATCGCCCGTAGAAGGAGCTCTTCTGGCCGCCAGAACCAAAATCGAGGCCGTGGATGTTCCAGCCGAGGCCTTCGCTGATGAACCGATCGCCCGTAGAAGGAGCTTTTCTGGCCGCCAGAACCAAAATCGAGGCCGTGGCCCGTGGGTGTAGCAGCCGAGTACCTCCGTGATTTTAGCCTGGCCCGTGGTGGCGATGTGTTCTTTTTTTTTTTTACAAAATGGACCCCCCCTCCAACCTAAACAAAGAAACTAGCCCTTCCCCCACTCCTCCTTGCTAAAACCTCTACATTCCGATCTCTCTCTCTATCTCTATCTCTCTAAATAATACTAAATCTAATGATTTTATAACTAAATTCTCTGCTTCTGATTCTCGCTCTTTCTCTCAATATATCTATATCTCCCTCTGATTGCTGTGTGTCCAGTGACTTTGTTGTGTATATAATGGGCCTCTAGAGTCTAGACCCTTGTTTCTGGGGGGAACCGGCCAACCGGAGTGCTCGAATTTGGTCACATGACGTGTGACTTCACAATCCCATAGCCCAGAGGGCCCTGTCTGTGCTGAGGGCAAGATCAGGCTGTGTGCTACTGTAATATGAAAAAAAAGCATCTGACGTCATATGACGCCAATATTAATTTCTGGCATCATTGCCAAGGTCGTGTCGGACGTCATATGACGCCCTGGCACTGAAAGTGTTAAAGAAGAAACAAACAAAAAGCGACAGAGATCTCATATTTGGGCATAAAATGGACGCAGATAAACAGATATCTCCATATACGGGCATAAAGGGACACAGACAGACAGATACAGAGATCTCCATTTATGGGCATAAAATGGACGCAAATAGACAGATATCTCCATATATGGGCATAAAATGGACCCAGAACTATATCTGCAGTGATCTCCATATATGGACATAAAATGGACACAGGCAAACAGATGGTCAAAACGGGTCCTATGACAACAGGTATAATGGGGTTTGCATTAAAGGGCGGGGCATTCATTCCCTATTTACATCGTTCACGAGTTGGCCAGGTCGCCGACTAGACGCTGGGCCACCCTATTGTTGAAAATAAACAATAGGGTTGAAATGATTAAATGTTTTGTAATAATAATCTAGAAAGGAACTCATAACTAAAGTTTTCAAATGATTGGTGAGAGTATAAAAGTACATTATTTGGCTCTGAGATGTAGTAGAGTTAAGTATAAGTAAAATTATTGAAAATTGGAAATACTCCAGTAAATAAATACCTCAAAATTGTACTTAAAGTTATACCATGTAACTTTTTATATAAAACAAATCTTAAAATTGTCCTAACTGTTAAATCGCTAAAGTTTTAGAACACCCACTCTTATTTTCAGCTTCTAAAGCCTTCTCTTTATATGTTTTCTACTTAGCCGTGACAGGGGCGGGATTTCCTGGCAAAATTACATCATCTGCATCATCCGTATACGTTGTGTATACGTTGGCCAATCACATCGCGGATCATACACACATGATACACTACCGGCCAATCACAGTGTATCTACCGTCTCTTCAGGAAGTAGCCTCCCTCAGCTACAGTGTTTACGATGGTGAAGGATTCTTAACCTCTTAATCCCCAAATCCTGGCCAGAAAATTATATTCTACCCCTCCACGGATTCGTATCGGTTCCGGTGGTTTGCGGCACCGCTCCGGTGGTCCGCGGCGGTGGTCCGCGACGACTCCGGGTGAAACACGGCCAAAAAAAAGCAATACCGCCACTGACCACTAGTTTAGCAACTTACACAGTATAGCTTTAAGCACAGTACTTACTGTAAGTAAATATACTTAATTACTTTACATCCCTGCTTAATTAATCATTGTTACAGTAAATATGTTTGATTAACCATTGTTGCAGAGCACCCATCTCTAATGAGCACATTATTGTCTCCTAAATTACAGATTTATATGATTTTTTTAACTGCCTCCATAGTCGCATTCCTCCTGGACAGACAATGGGGCTCACAACTTCACTTTGGATGCGTCACATCTTACTGGATGCAGCAGGTTAGGAGCTCTTCTCTGGAAAGGGGAGACCTGTCTTCTTCAGGTAGGGCAGACCTGTCTTCTTGGGGTAGGGGGGACCTTTCTTCTTGGGGTAGGGGGGACCTGGAACTTTCTTCTTCGGGTAGGGCAGACCTCTCTTCTTGGGGTAGGGCAGACCTTTCTTCTTGGGGTAGGGCAGGCATTTCTTCTTGGGGTAGGGCAGGCATTTCTTCTTTGGGTAGGGTAGGCCTCTCTTCTTGGGGTAGGGCAGACATTTCTTCTTTGGGTAGGGTAGGCCTCTCTTCTTGGGGTAGGGCAGACCTTTCTTCTTGGGGTAGGGCAGACCTTTCTTCTTGGGGTAGGGGGGTCTTGTCTTCTTCGGGTAGGAGTGACCTGCATCAATTAGACCAATGTATTACCATAAGAGTCCTTAGTACAAACAAGCACTTAAACCCTGGTTGAGCTGAGTATTTTCAGTTTTCTGTTAATGTTAATGATTGACAAGCTCACAACGCGTTGCGTTGTGTTGTGAGATTTCTCTTTAACTTTCTGTAAACTTTAAAAAAAATAATTATATAATCATAATACCTAATCATCATGTTTTAGGAGAGAAAAACAATCATGGCACTGCATCTTTAATAACATAATTGTCTTACTTAATAAAGATGGACATCTCTTTCTTATCATCGCTCAATGTGTAGTCAAAGATGAGGTTTAGCTCATTCCTCTTCCAATCGCACTCTCCAGGTCGGGTCTCAAGTCTATGGACATAGCACCGCAGCAGTGAGACTTCGTTTTGACTCGATATTTTGTATTTGGTTTCCGTTTCATTGACAATTTCTTCCATATTTGAAGAGCTAGAATTACTAGTAAGACCAGCAACTCCCATGTTTACACAGCGAGCTCTTTGAGCAGTGAGTGCGGCCTTGTTCATTGTTGTGGACGTCTCCACGTCCCTCTTGAATGTGATGGTCCCACCACAGCCATGCATGGAACCCCATGTCTTCTCCAGTCGGATCAAGTTGGGCTTCTCCACTACTACTTTGCCTTGTTGAAGGTAAATGTGTGTTGACAAGTCCGTCGGGTGGTGAATGATGATTACTGGCTTGCCCATTCTAAACAAAACAAGAGAAGATTTCCAGGACATTTTTTTATAAAAATGTGTTCTTCTTTACATGGCTGGTTAAATAAAGGTAAAAGAAGAACAACTAGAAGCAGCGCTCTTCCGAGCACAGGTCTCCGCCCGGTCAGTCAGGTTATTGTGGGTTATTGTAGGTTATTGTGGCGCTATAATAAGCCAATGTGAAAAGGATGCAATTTGTTCTTCTGCATTTCACAGCAATCAGAAACTCCATTCATGATTTGAGGCATTTTGCAAGTCGGCCTGCTGGTGGCGCTATAACAGGTCAATGTCAAAACCTAGTGGGAATATGCGTGCACAGTTTCACCACAAAAGGATATCCTGACCTATAGGTCAGGATATACGCAAAGGATATCACTTATAAGTGATATCCTTAGCGGATATCCTAAGCGTACATTATGCTTCTAGCATAGTAAGCTTCGAGAATAGCGTAGAGAAGCATGTGTTATCTTCTCATTCATTCAACTGGATTCAAGTGATCAGACTTACTAGAATATATTCTTTTTTATTTATGTATTTATTATACCACGATGCCTTGTTGTGTACATACTGGCTGTAATAACTCCGGGACAAAGCCTTCTTTGCGCTACAGAAGTTACGTTAGAAGCGTAGTAACCGGAAATCTTGCGATACGCTAGAATCTTGCTCTGGAAACCGTGACATTGTTTTCAGCTCGATTCTCTTCCGAGTCAATACGTGGTGGACTAACACAACTTTGGGTGGTCTCAGGGAATTATAATTATACGATTCATAAAGAAAAAAGTTACTTTGAGGCGACCAAAATAAGCGATTTTGGAGGAGACGCAACAGCCCCTAACCCTAACCCTAACCCTTAGCTGTGAGGAGGTGGTCGTCAAACTGCATGCCCCCTTTAATGGATAAAATTTAGGATTTGGATAAAAGAAATGGGGCAGAGGTTCTACTCTGGCACTGAAGGAGTGTGCAGTGTGCACAGTTTCACTGCCATCGAGCCAACGTTTCCGGGGATAAGCTGTTCAGACGGAAGGACACACAGACACACACAAGGACGGACGGACGGACGGACGGACGGATGGACAGAGTGCAAAACATAGTCTCAGCCATACCTGCTGTTCTGGCAGAGACAACAAAGTGGGGTTCAAGTAGAAGTGTTTGAGAAAGTACACAGCTACCGACTGTGTGGCCTGTTGGACACGTTGAGCAATGATCCGCCTACGTGCGCGTGTAGCGATGTGAACACTGCCTGCGTGCGTTGTGATTGTGATAGTCACTCAAGTCTCCAACGACATTTGGCAGCAGCCATTTAATGACGGTCACTGGCGATAAGGAAATATGGGCACAGTCAGGAACAGCGCCAGCGCAGCTTCACAACTTCAGAAAACAAAGCATGTGTCTTCACAATAACAGACTGGGGAGGGATTCTGATACGAGGTTACAATAGTAACACATTTACTTGTATAGCCTACCTGGCAATAAGGAAATAAGCACAGTCAGGACCAGCGCAGCTTCACAACTTCAGAAAACAAAGCTAAACAACAAAAATAAAATAAAAATTAGAGTGTGTGCAGTGACATAAACATATCAATGCACAACCTTTACAGACATTGAAAATAGCTTTTATCACGCTAAACAACAGGGGCTCAGATTTATCAACCTACCAGGTGTCTTCACAATAACAGACTGGGAAGAGGGAACAGGGTTTGCTTCCCAAGTCAGCAGGGGGGGGGGGGTCTGTGAGATTTTCTATATAGTCCTGGCTAAGAGTGGCTTCCAATGATCCGTATTGAGCACTGGTTCTAGTTTTAACCCTTAAGTTCTGTTCAGATTCACTACACCTTCGTTCTGTTCGGGTCATTTTGACCCGGTGGATATTTGGTTTAAAAAAAACAACACTAATATAAATTTTAACTTAACAAATCATCATGATACATTGACTTTGACTCAATACCAAACAATTCATATGATATATTTGGTAAATGTTTGCATTTCTGCTTTGCTATATCACATTAAACACTGAAAGAGCTAGGCGTTTTTACTGATTTAGCTGAAATCCATGTAAAAAAAACTACTTCATTTAATACTGGGCAATATTGCTCATGCTTATAGGAAGGGGGGAGGGTTCGGAATGGGGCTTCGGAAGGGGGGTGTTAGAAGTGGGGGTGACTGTGTGTCTGTGTTTTGGCATAATACTGTGTATTTCTGTGCTTCCGGGTCAAAATGACCCGAACAGCACTTAAGGTTCAAAAAATATGAGGGGGGTGTAGCATGGGTGTAGTGCAAAAATATTTTTTTTACATGTTCATCTCAGAAGAATCTTTAAGGCCAGTGAGTTTCAGGTGGAAACATTTTCAACTTCTACCTTTTTTTTCCAAATGAAAATGTAAAACGGGTCAAAATGACCCGAACAGCACTTAAGGGTTAATATGAATTCGTTATTTTACCTTTTGCATTGATCCTATCTACAGAGGCACAACACTGTCTCTCTGCATTTGATGTGTTTACAGCCTACTGTAAATCACTCTGCATTAATAGTGTCTGCTAAATGCCTATAATGTAAATTGTAATAATTTTAATTAATTGTTTTACCTCTTTGTTCTTGGTGTTTGTCCGTGTCCCACAGCTCCCTTTAGAGGAAATTAGACTAATATTTATATATCTGTGCCGAGAATAAACAATCTACAAGCTCACAACAGTGTTGTAGGTGAGTTTAAAAGACTGACAGTCACAGATCACAGTCCAAAGACAACTTGTGTTTAATGATTTATGTTGATTACTGTCATGAATTATGACACTTATCTGCTTGACCCAGTACATACAGGTGAATCACTGCAATAAGCATAATTGATACCCTTGATACCATAACCATCAACTACTTTATCAGATATATACGCCGTCATAAAAAGTATCTGCAGGCTTGAAACGCGACATCACATTGACTAGTTTCTTTATTATCTGTACAGTTTGAATTTGTTTCTCCTTGCTCTCCGTACATTGCTGCAACAGAAGGATGCCAGGGTTAGTGGCACGGAAACAAAAATTAAAAAATAAAAACATACCCAGACCCTATCACTGTCCCATAAGCAAACACACGTAGTGGTACTCAAAGTAGGGTCCGGGGACCCCACTAAATCAAGTTTCAAGTTTTCAAGTTTTCAAATTCATTAGAAATGAAACATAGCGTTGGTTTATGCAGGACACAAGAGTCTCGCCCGCCCAGCGGTAATCAGCCGTCAGTCAGCTCCTTTCCTATTTCTTATTCACAGATCTGCTGGTCATCACGTCACATTGCCATATGAAAGTCCTTGAAATTAAAAATAAATAAATATTTCAGGCATTTTGTTCAAAAAGGACCGCAGTCCTGCAAACAATGGAAGCCAATCTTAGCCTATCAGGAGGGATACATCTGACAGACCTGTTTTGTTTAATTACTATAGAGATACTGTCTACCAATTTGCATGATTCTTGGACAAGATCTGTAGGGGTACTGTCCAAATAAATCCGCCTCCTGGTGGCACTTTAACAGGCCCATTTCTAACAAAACATGGGACAGAGGTTCTACTCTGGCACTGAGGGAGTGTGCAGTGTGCACAGTTTCACTGCCATCGAGCCAACGTGGTCGGAGATAAGCTGTTCACAGACAGAAGGACACACAAACACACACACGGACGGACGGACGGACGGACGGAAGGACAGAGTGCAAAACATAGTCTTAGCCATACCTGCTGTTCTGGCAGAGACAACAAAGTGGAGTTCAAGAAGAAAGTACACACCTTTCCAGCCAGCGATCATATACTATAGCTACTGTGTGGCCTGTGGGAGACGTTCAGTATTGATCCGCCTACGGCACTGGTTCTCAAACATCTTTGTGTCAAGGACCCCCAAAATGATATGTATTTGGCCAGGGACCCCCATCTGAAAATATTTTGGGCCAGGGAGACACCCAGAAGAGAAGATTTATGTAAAAAATAACTAATTATTCAAAAGTTTACAAACATTTTTTGACGTTTTTCAAAAAATCTTAAAGAAAGAAGCTTGCTGGCTGCTGGGGACCCCTTGGAACACCCCTCTTGTAGATCGGCTATTTTTGGCAAAGAGGTTTGTGTGTAGAGGGAAAGAAGAGCAGACCAAGTACAGAGTGAAAGGTCAAGTTTACCAAGTATAGAGTATTAAGTGGTTGAAAATACACATTAATATGAATCCAACACTGACAATACTGTCAAACAAGTCTACGAAGCTATGAAATATATTAGCACTTTTAATCTGCAACTCAATTTGAAACAATATATGTACTTATGTAGTGGGGGTCCCTTCTTCATCTATCTCTCAGTTAGGGGGTCCTTGGCATCAAATACGTTGAAGAACCCTACTGCAAAGTCAGCAAACTCAATTAGTCCGTCCATGTATTCGTGTGTCCTTAGAGGACAACCTTTGCCCTTTCCCCTAACCCTGTCACATCTGCTTTTTATGGTGCCACCAGGAGGCCGACTTAAACAAACAAATACATTAAAAAAGGACATCACGCAAATCGGTACAAACAACCTCTACAGTTAGGTTATCAAGACAGATCTGTCTGATATTTCATATTCCATCCTAACTAACATTGGCTTCCAAAGTTTGCAGGATTGATCAGTTTAGAACAAAATGCCTCAAAATATGAATGGAGCGTGCGATTTCCGTGAAACTTTGTATGCACATTCCCATTAGGTCAAGGAACAAATGCCACCCTTTTCACATTGGACGGTTATAGCGCCTCCTGCAGGTCTACAAGTTTTTGGAACAAAATGCCTGAAGAAAATGCCTGAAATCATGAATGCAGCATCTGATTGCTGTGAAACACAGAAGAAGACATTTTCACATTGGCCTATAATAGGCCAAAATAACCTGCCTCACCTGGTGGAGACCTGCATGTGCACTGGTTCTAGTTTTAACATGAATTCTGTGACAAACTACAAGGTTCCTTCATTCATTTCTCCTCCGCTCCACATAGTCCAGGCGTTTCGGGCAGTTTTTTGATGGAATCGTGCACTTTATGAAAGAAGCATGAAATTTGGCACACAGTTAGAACATGCCATATGGAACATTTTTGGCTATAGGGGCATTGCAGATTTGTCTTGGGAAACCAAGACAAAGCCAATTAATGTTGGGCTCTCATAGACTTTACTATAGAGAGAAATAATACAAAAAATACATATGCTTTAAGTAGCATGTAAGGGGTCAAACTAGGTGTTTATTTGGGATTCTGAATCCAATGCAAACATTTGTTTTGCAGGAAAAACATTCCTTGGGCTAAAAACGGACCCCATAAAACTATGGTTTAGTGATGAGTCATCACTTTTCAAAGTTTTGTGGCGGCCGTTTCTCGGAAAGGAATGTTTTTCGTGCAAAACAAATGCTTGCATTGGTTTCAGAATCCCGAATAACACCTAGTTTGACCCCTCACATGCTACTTAAAGCATATTTATTTTTTGTATTATTTTACTCTATAGTAAAGTCTATGAGAGCAACTTTGATTGGCTCCCACAAGTTTCCCAAGACAAATCTGCGATGCCCCTATAGCCAAAAATGTTCCATAATGGCATGTTCTAACTGTGTGCCAAATTTCATGCTTCTTTCATAAAGTGCATGATTTTTGCCTGAAACGCTCTGACTAACAAGGAGACACCACAGTGGCTTACTGACTGCTCAGTGGAACCTGGTCCTGCAGCCACCTCACTTCCTCCCACACTCTATACATAGGCCTGGATCCACATTCTCCACCATTATCCCTTTGTCTTCAAACACATGCCAGCAGACCTTAAATCCTAACAAATTCAATATTTTACCTTTTGCATACATTTTGCATTGATAATCTAGTGAAGACAACACTGTCTCTCTGCATTTGCTGTGTTTACCTTGCATAGCCTACTGTAAATCACTCTGCATTAATAGTCTGCTAAATACCTGAAATGTAAATTGTAATAAATAATGAATTGTTTTACCTCTTATGTTGTTGGTGTGTCGAGAATAGACAACCTGCAAGCTCACAACAGTGTTGTGGGTGAGTTTAAAAGACTGACAGTCACAGATCACAGTCCAAAGACAACTTGTGTTTAATGATTTATGTTGATTACTGTCATGAATTATGACATTTATCTGCTTGCATGTGGTAAATCACTTTGTGAAGCATAATTCCGATGGCCTTCACTACGTATCAGATAAAAACAAGATAAAAACAAATAAACAAAAAATGTCAGGGCGCCGTCGGCGCCAGGGCGCGGCCTGGTGACCCGGACCACGGCCACCACGTCATCAAAGGCCGTGTTGCACCAAATTCTGGGCCCTGGACACAAGGATTCACTGCGGGCCCCCCATGAATGTTCTTCATAGGAGGAGGGGGTTCGTTTAACCCATTTAGACTGCATGGGAACGCATTATTATACATTATTTTGTGCTTTAACTATTGAAAAATAGCAAATATACAAGCTCACAGCATGGCACCGAGTGCCGCGCTGCGAGCTTGCAGAGCTGCTATTTTTGAAAAATCTTGGAAAAAAGTTTTTCAATTTTTCAAATCCTTCTAAGGTGAAAACCTATGTTTCTATGTCAGTGCATGGCGGCGCTCAAATTTTTTCATGTGAAGGACCACCAAAATGATATGTATTTGGCCACGGACCCCCGTCTCAAAATATTCAGTTCCAGGGATCCCCCAGAAGCAAAATTTGAGTTACAAATGTTTGCTTAAAAAAATACATTTATTCAAAGATTTACACACATACTATAGTGTTTTCCTTGCTGCCACGTGTGTGTGTGTGTGTGTGTGTGTGTGTGTGTGTGTGTGTGTGTGTGTGTGTGTGTGTGTGTGTGTGTGTGTGTGTGTGTGTGTGTGTGTGTGTGTGTGTTGAATGGGTGGATGTAATAAAAGCCTTTGGGATAAGAATAAAACGACAACAGAGTATAGTTGGTTATGTCAGTAGTTGTGATAATAGAAAAAAAAGGCCCTTTTCCACTGCAAGGTGGAACCAGAACTTTTTGGAACCTGAACCTATTTTTTTTTTTAGGTCCTGCTCCTGAGGTAAAACTAAACTTTAGTTCTGGGAACCTATAGGAGTTCTGGTTATATGGAAACGTAAGCAGAACTTGGTCCCAGAACTTCACAGGTTCTTCAACGTTTTTGGTTCTGGAAAGTTCTGGTTCTAGTTCTGGGTTGGCCCTACAGTGGCTCATGACAATTGTTTCAGGCAGCTCTGATGCTGTCTCAGAAACAAAGAAACACTGCCACCATGTGGTAGATCAGCAATACAGAGTGGACCCAACAACTGTCTATGAAAAGTCTGTCACCAGACCGTCCACCTCGGAGGAAAGCCTGATATTTGTTCTAAAACCAGCCGTCTGATCCGGTTGAAAGAGGAAAAGTGGTTCCGGTGCTTGGTTAGTTATAAACGAGAATAAAAGATGAACATACCAAACCCTCATTATATAAAGAAACAAAGCAAGTATAACGTAACCCTCCCGGTCAAATTTGACTGGCCTCTTTTAGTTGCTTCTTCAGCTCAACAGGTCGAAGAAAATAACGATTTGTGTGTCTTATATGTTGTTTTTTAAAGCAGTTAAAACAGGCTGGTCGAATTTGACCGTAAGGGGGAGTATAAGCCTTTCCCATTCATATCCTATATGTCATTTTTGACCGTAACAAAGTTGAATAAACGACTGAAAATTCTGTGAAAATTGTCATCGCTATTTTTATATGTTTACATGCCTAGTGAGGAGGCACCCAGATGAAAAACACAAAAGTTATGATACAGGAAAGAATTGGAAATCAGACCGATTTGATCAGAACACTGCAGACGGGTTAAACTTATAGGGGAATCATTTGGGGGTGCACAGCACTGGTGAAGTTTCAACCCGACAGAAACGAGAAGTAAAAGTGCAATGAAATCTAGAGAAAATATAAATACATCATATAACTGTAGCCCCAGCCAATAAACCGACCCGCAAACGCCCTGCCAATCGGGCTCAGCTCTATTGGCACAGTGGTTTGTGTGTCGGACTGGCGAGTGGGAGAGTGGTGTTCGTTTCCCGCTCCTGTGCTTCACTACATAACAATAAAATAAAAATGATTATAATATTAGTAGAGTACATGAAAGTATCTAGTGTAAAACTGACATAATAGATTTCTTTAAATGCAGATTCTGCACAGATATTAATCAGTGTGTCCGAATGTCATTACAGTATTTCCATTCACGAACCTATATGAGAAAGTCACAAAATGTCACACAGAACAAGAGTAATATTTCATGCACCCCTATAAGGTGGATAATATTGACCCATAACGTTATAAGATTGTGTCAAATGTCATGTAGGCCTATTGAAACATTTTCTTTTCTAATGCTACTATGTTCATGTTTCTATAAAGGTTTAACAGACATGAAATAATACATTGTTTAAGTAATAGTCTATCTCACTCAGTTATGAATCAAATACAATATTTGTCTTTGCATGCTCATCTTTATTCATAGGAATATGACAGTGAAACAATTATGTTTCCACCAGTTTGAGAAAAGAAAAAAGAAAAATCATATTTTTCTATTATTACAAATACCCATAAGGACCCTGACAGATGGCCACTGTATGTGATACACTTCAGATATACCGTATGGGTTACTGCATAATTAAACATTAATAAGATTCCAAACCACCAAAAAGAGTGAATATTGCGGCTGTGATTTTCAGATATTATGTCTAATCTTCATCGCTAGCGCTTTCAGGGAGTCGTCATCACTCATTTAAAGTGTACCAGTTGTGGAGTAGAAGTACAAAGCAGAAATACTCAAGTAAAAAAAATAGTACCTCAATTATACTTAAAGGTGTGGTAAAATGATATTCTTTGGTCAAAACAAAACATGATTTTTTTGAAGGATTAAGCATTATATTCTGTATAGCAATTCTTCATCAAATCCAATTTAACTTGTTTAATTTGTATCCTGAATGAGTTCTCTATCCTGATTGGATAAAGTTGGTATCCCGACCTGAACATGAGACATGGAGACTCCTGTCACTGAGCAAACACTCTTTAGAAATGATACGCAGGTATTTCTTGTTTCTGCAATTGTCGTTCCACGGTGGTTTTTGATCCAGCACGTTAGTCTTTTGAGTTTAACGACTGTATATTCAAAGCCTGCGGGTCGGCCCACACATCAGTATAGCAATGATTTCTATCAGAATATACAGTAGAGCTCTGTAACACCTATTTTAACCAAAGAAAACCACTAACCCGGACCTTTAAGTACAGCACTGCAGTAAATGTAGCCTACTTTGTTACTTTCCTCCACTTCCAGTACAAAGTGTCACCCAGGCTAGATCAGAAAACCACTGAAGTGGTTGTGCCATTCACCACAGAGCCTGAAGCTTTTAGGCAAACGCATGTAAACTGTGTCGCCCTGCGCCAGCGGTAGCATGATTGAATTGGTGACGTATTCCCATCCGGGATGATCGTTGTATCCGTAGTTATCAAAGACTATGGCTGTTTTTGTACATTTTGACAAAAACGTTCTGTCCTCCATACTGGTGAGATGCAGTAAATGTGAAGTAGTAGGCTCCTGGCACGGGTGCAACAAAGACTCCTATGAGGAAAAACACACACATGCACGCACGCACACGCGCACATACGCACGCACACACGCACGCACGCACGCACGCACGCACGCACGCATGCAACACACACACACGCACGCATGCAACACACACACGCACGCATGCAACACACACACACACACACACACACACACACACACACACACACACACAGAGTGATCAAACTCAAACTAACTAAAACATAGTAGAAACAGCGGTAACACTTTACTATAAGGTACAAAGTAATACACTTAGTTAATGCTTAACTAACACTTTATTCCTGATTAACTAATACATCAGTTAATCATGAATTAATCATGAGAAATCATCAAGTAATGTTGGAATAGCTATTACTTAACTAACTTAATCTATCAGTAGTTAAGACTATGTTAGTTAATAGTTAGTTAACATCAACCATATTATGGATGGTTTGTAGATCTGTTTTTTCTGGTCCAATATGGGAGACCCCTGGAAGTTTTAGACCAACCAGTATCACGGGTCAATGGACTAATCCTACCCGCCTATGAAGCACTCATCCTGGGCATAGAATTGACCAGAAAAAACAGATCTACAAACCATCCATAATATGGTTGATGTTAACTAACTATTAACTAACATAGTCTTAACTACTGATAGATTAAGTTAGTTAAGTAATAGCTATTCCAACATTACTTGATGATTTCTCATGATTAATTCATGATTAACTGATGTATTAGTTAATCAGGAATAAAGTGTTAGTTAAGCAATAACTAAGTGTATTACTTTGTACCTTATAGTAAAGTGTTACCGAAACGGCTTTGTGAATGAGGCCCATTGGAATGGTGAGGAGATCCTTGTTGAGAAATAAATGCCAGCAGGGTGATTAGACTTTAGTCTTTATCAACCTGAAGGGGATCACTTTTTTTACGAATGTTTTCAGAGTGTCTGATAGCCGGCCGGTAGGTATGTAAGTTATGTAAGTATAGGGATCAGTGATTTAGTTAAGTTCATTAACATTACTTAATCACCACAGTACCTGTATGTGGATTGTATGCGTCGCCGACGTTAGCGTAGACTCTGTTGTAGACGACATTGTTTGCATTTCTGAATGGTCCGTATGGACAATGATGAGCCAAACCAGCAGAGAAGGCCACTTTGGCTGTCAACATAGAAACATTGTATTTTATCTCATTTATGTCTCTTCTTTACATTCTCTAGACTATCTGCTCATCAGAAACACAACTACATTGCTGACTACACAGTACAATATACAGTAAATGATCAACTTTAGCCCCTTCTCCACTACAGGGCCGAACCAGAGGGGACTACCCATAAGTCCGAAGGTTCATATTCATTAGTCCGAATTTAGTTAGGGTTACTGAGGTTAGGGTTAGGGTTAGGGTTAGAGTTAGGCATAGTATTCCTAACAAATTCGGACTAATGAACCTTCGGACTAATGAACCTTTGGACCAATGCCATGGCACCGAACCAGATCTAGAACCAGAACTTTCCAGAACCAATAACTTTCAAGAATCTGTGAGGTTCCAGTGAATAGTTGTGCATTTAGATTTTAATATGCCATTATTTTGAGTAGTTGATTTGATTCACCCACAAAATGATGCATTTTAAAGCTTTCACTGAATCATAAAGATCAATTATAAATTGTGTTATCAAAACAATATCTGTAGCCAACATACCTGCATTCTGCCTTTCAGCTTCAGTCAGCCTCAGTTCCAAGGCCCTCAGTTTAGCAAGGAGGGCTGAAAACAGCATACCTTTAGAAAACAGCATAGCACAAGTATTAATTTAATTTTTTACTTAATATAAGCGCTGCGGGCTGAAAACAGCATACCTTTAGAAAACAGCATAGCACAAGTATTAATTAAATATTTTACTTAAGCGCTGCCTTATCAATTTAAACCAATTTTAAAACAGGGGAACCATTTTGGCGGTGCACGGCAACGGTGGTTCTGGTCGGTGGTTCCCACCGGGTCACTTAACCACGAAATGATATAAAAATAAAACTACAAAAGTTATTTACGCTCATGACCGGATCAGAAACCTGAAAGCGGTATTGATCCCTAGGCTACGGTGACCTGGAGGTGCACCGAAAAGGCATCTGGATCATGCTCACCTGCGATTTCATCTGAAGTTTGGTTCCCATGATGGTCGGTGCTGCTCAGCCCCGAGTCACCAGCCTCAGTATTACAAGCCTCATAGTACCAGCCTCACACACACAGAGGAGGACCAGCAGCAAAGCTCCGCTGATGACCTTCATCCTGCAAACAATTGATTCTGAGCACATGTATGCAGCTGTCTTAAATACTCACCCACCTCCAAAAAAAAACCTTTACTCAGCCACCCACTTGTGGTCGTGCGTGTGTGCGTGTATGCATGGCATGCACGTGTTGTGCATGTGATGTTCTCGTGCTGTTCATAAACATATAGGCCTATATATGATACATGAAACTATACACTAGGATGCCATGTGAACAAATGCACCTGGCATCGGTCCAAACATAACATGCTATCTAATAATTTGCATAACACTGCATGCCACTGATGATATACATCACAGTTTGGGGTGAACACGTGGTGAAGGTATGTGGAAGACTATCAAACTGATGGTGGAACTTGAAAGACAAGGAAACAAATTAGCAAAAAAATATTAGACAGTAAAACCCCCCTTTTTATCTATCAACCATACTTGAATAAGTAGAATAGCCAGTTGGTCAAGAGAGAGAGAGAACCATGATTGACAGTAGAATGTATATGTTGCATGAGAAATAATCCAATAATCTGTTCAGCACTGGGAACACTGAAGGTATGAGGAAGAAACAATGATGGAGAAAGAAACAAATATGTTTCACCGAAGATCTAGAATCAAACCTGGGACCTGCGGCATCCCAGGCGGGCCTCTATATGGCCAAGGACCCATTGAGAGATGAACCAGGGACGCAGTGCACTGTGACGCGTTGTGAGCTTGTAGATCGGCTATTTTTTAAATGAGCTATTCATGTTTATTCATGGTGTGTGTGTTTGTGTGGTGTGTGTGCTGTGTGTGCTGTGTGTCTGTGTACCAGCTCTGGTCCATCACGTCACCTCCCGGTGACGCTCAGACAGACCCGTCGGCAAATGAATAGACCGCGTTTTCTCAGCCCCTACCAGCGCTCAACTTCAGTCAAAATAAACAAAACTACTTCACTACTCACCAAACCAAAGGTAGTATTGCGTTGTTGAAAGTCTATTCTCTGTGGTGGAGAACCCCTCAGCACCCCACCTACTCTGTAAAATACATTATTTTTGTCATGAAATAAAACGCACCCACCTCGAGCCACCCAGCGGCCACCGCAGATACAATGGTTCACAACCCGGAAATAAGCGGCGGTCGGATGCACTTTATTTCATGCCAAAAATAATGTATTTTGCAGATTGGGTGGGGTATCTGAGGGGCTCACCACCGTGGAGAATAGACTTTCAACAATGCAAAACTACCTTTGGTTTGGTGAGTAGTGAAGTAGTTTAGTTTATTTTGACTGACATTGAGCTCTCGTAGGGGCTGAGAAAACGCGGTCTATTCATTTGCCGTCGGGTCTGTCAGAGCGTCACCGGGAGGTGACGCGATGGACCAGAGCTATCTTTGTACTTGCTGTCATAGAATTAGTATAGAGTATAGACTAGTCCTTACCCGTTCGAAGATATGAGCTCTGAAGTTATGTGCAGATTGTGGGTTATGGGGTGTGCACTATTTTAGCTGGGGACCCCCTGGACCCCACTTTTTTGGCGAGACATTTTGCCCCCTAACCTTTCATTCTAGTCGTCCCAGTTATGTCCAGAATGTTTGGTGCCATTCTCACTGATCTGAGCTGAGCCTTGGTGATTATAAGGTTGGAAGGCCTTTGTTTTGGCTAATGTGAGGTTAAAGAAAATAGCACTGTATTACTGCACTGGTGCTCATCATGAGGTTCAAGGACCCCCAGGGGTCCTTTGGGGAGTTCCAGGGGGACTCACCACAGTAGAAATACACATGCAATCTGTCAACAATTATACAATAGATTTCAAGTCTTCTAATCTGTGGGTTCTATTTAGGCTACCTATGAAAACGAGGAGTGACTTGCAAAATCAGAACTTCCCTGAACACAAAGGTAGTCACAATGTCAAATGACACCTCTGTATAGAATGTAGACATGGAACCCTAGGGCCACCATGACGCACATCTCATTTTGTTGAATAACGTGTTAAACTGGAGTAGAGGTGTGGTCTCTTACTAGTGAATTAAGAATTAAATTATCACTGAGGGATTTAAATTAATTTACAATGTAGAGTAGATTAAGGCAGGGGTTTTCAAAGTGGGTGATGGGGCACCCTGGGGTGCTGCGACGGCAGTCCAGGGGTGCTGCTAGATAATTTGATAATATTTGGAGTATCATTTTAAACTTGAAGTACAAAGTTATTTTCAGTCAGTTCTAACCAAAATGGCTATTATCTCAATGTTTTACTCGCAACACAATCACTAAAATATCGATTCGTCACTGTCGGGCAGAAACCTTGTATATCCAAGTTTCAAATGTGTACGTATTTTGGTAAAGCAAAGCCCTGCTTCATCATACAAGTCTGTCGCACAAAACTAGTGAAAACAGCCGATCTACAAGCACACAACGCCTCGCATCGTGAGGCGTTGTGTGCTTGTAGATCGGCTGTTTTCACTAGTTTAGTACATTTTATAGATGGTAAATACAAAACGAACGGTTTTGGACAAGGTTTCCACCCGGCAACGATGATATGCTATAAATATAAGGTGCTGGGAGTGAAAATTATAATGTAGGGGTGCCTCGGATTAGAAAAATATTCATGGGGTGCCCTGAGACAAAAAAGTTTGGGAAGCCCTGGATTAGGGTCCCAGAGACATACAAAGGGGGATAAAATGATATCAGGGGATCCGTGGGGGGTCCTTGAAAGTTAGCTTTCGTAACTTTCTTGCCCAACGCCTTCTGGATTACAGTGAAATAAAAATGTCCTTGTCATAAAAAAAATAGATAAAAAATAAGACATTGATTCCATGATTTGGATCATTTCTATGTTGTATTTAGATGCTTTATTTTACTATATAGCTGTTGTCATGTACCTCTGTAAAATAAAACAAAATCATATCTGTTTGTTAGTTTGTTATATAACTGTTGGAAAAGATAGGGAAAATTACAACAATAATTGTGATTATTATGGAGGACGCATGACAAGGAAACAAATTCATTTGACCAAAGTTTCCCCTCTCTCTCCCTCTCTGTATCTTGTTCCACCTGTGAACATCAAGTTGGATATCTAGTTTTGTATATGATTGAGAGTAGCATGTATATGTTGCGTGTGTGAGGCTTTAGCACTGTATGATGTCTCTCTCTCTCTCTATCACTTTCCCAAGTCTAAAGAGAAGTTACTTGGAGTAAGGGTTTATTGTATTTTTTAGGGGAAATGTATTCTTTATTTCTTAACTGCTGTTTTGTTATAGCTGTTATAATGTGTGTTAATTGATGGAGGTAAATGACAACTGTTGTTATGTGGAAGGAGGAGGAAACTGGCACAGATTAATAAATCACAGTCTGAGGGGAACACGAACTGACGGTATGAGGAAGAAAACCAAGCTATGATGGTGTGTGTGCGTGACAAGGAAACAAATACATTTGCAGAAAAAAAATCCCCTTTCTCTCTATCTTGCTATCTAGTCTTGGCGTCCGTGCTCTCATTGTTGGGTGATAAAGTCATGCTGTGGTAGAAACCCTGCGTGTCTTGCTGGGTTGGATAGACATACAACTCTCAAGTTGCATGCAGGGCGGCACTGGCTCAGGAGAGCGACCGCTCGGGAATCTGAATGTTCCCGGTTTGATCCCTAGCTGGCTCCACCTGCTTTAGTGTTGAAGTGTCCTTGAGCAAGACACTGAACCTGGGACCCTACTTGTACTTTTATGTAAATTCCTCAGTGATCATTTAAATCTTAACACATTGAGTGCATAAGACGTCCGGTATAGCACGCACACACACACACACACACACACACACACACACACATGCCCGCACGCACGCACGCACGCACACACACACCCCTGAATGCACCATGCACACAATTTATATAGGCCTTTATTTATTTATTATCTATAATTGTTTGCTGTTTTGCAGCACCTCCATAAAATAAACAAAAATAACTATTGTTATAGAACTGATGGATAAGAGAAGGAAGCTGGCACCAATAAATGAGTCACACCCATGATGAAAGATTAGTGAAGGCATGAAGAGTGGTGGAGCGGAGCCAAAAGGAAATTCTAACAACAACCTCTGTCTTGTTGTCTCCGCCAGGCCGAAATGCATAGCCAATAAGACTAGCTGACGCCATTACTGGAGTCCATCCGTCCGAGTGTGTGCGTGTCCGACTGTCCGTCCTTACACCATTGGCACGATGGCAGCGAAACCACCAGAGCAGAACCTCTGCCCCCAATTTCTCTCACGGGCCTGTTATAGCGCCACCAGGAGGCGGATTTGTGCAAAACAGTACTCTATTTTGTCCAAAGATCTCGCAAATCGGTACACAGTATCTCTTTAGTCATTAAAAGAAACGTGTCTTTCAGATTTTTCATATTCCATCCTGTTTGGCTAAGGTTGGCTTTCAAAGTTTGCAAGAGTGCTCGCAGCTCCCTTTTGAACAAAATGCCTCAAATCATGAATGCAGAGTGTGTGGCATTTTGCACGCACATTCTCACTAGGTGGAGGAAGAAATGCTACTTCAACATTCAGCATACAGCCTCATGGTGGCGCTATAATAGCCCATTTCGTGTTTTTAACAATAAAACGTTGTATGCACACTCCCTAGAGAAGGGGTTTTCAAACTTATTTTTACTCAGGGCACCCCTCTAAATAACTTTTTCATCCATGGCACCCCTGAATTACATTGTTCATTTTTAGAATCTTACATCATATTGGAGAATATCTGTTTCCAACAGAACTGACTGAAAATAAGGTTATACTTGACGTTTAACCACTTGAACACCAACATGCCTATTCTGGGGGGAAGGTTCACCATAAAAAAGCTGATGTACAAGCTCACAACGTGACGCGTTGTGAGCTTGTAGATCTGCTGTTTTTGTTGAAGAGAGTTGTCGTAGATGGAAAAAGAACTCATCAAGTACAATGCAAATCAGGCCTGTTTTACTAAGCATGGTGAAGTGATATTGATGTAGTGATATTGATGAATTCCAAATATTATCAAATTATCTCGCGGCACCCCTGGACTGGCATCACGGCACCCCAGGGTGCCCCGTCACCCACTTTGAAAACCCCTGCCCTAGAGGCCAAGGAAAAACCTTTGCCCTGCATTTTTCACATCTGCTTTTTATAGCGCCACCAGGAGACCCCTTCAGATTTGTTCCTAAAATCATGCAAATCTGTACACACACAGTATCTCTAGAGTCATGTCATGTGTTCAAGACTCATTTGTCCGATATTTCATATTCCATCCTAATTGGCTTACATTTTGCTTCCAAAGTTTGCAGGATTGGTCAATTGGAACAAAATGTGTCAAATCATAAACACAGCTTGTGATTTCCGTGCAATTTTGTACGCAAATGCCACCCTTTTCTCATTGGCCTGTTATAGCGCCACCAGCAGCTCAGTTTTTGCAAAATACATTTTTGGAACAAAATGCCTCAAATCATGACAGGCCGCAGATGACATGGCGGCCTTTTCCCATTTGCCTATTGCCTATAGCGGCACCAGGAGGCCACAATAACCTACCTGACCTGGCGGAAACCTGTGCTCGGAAGAGCACTGATTGTAGTTCCATCTGTGAACATGAAGTTGAATATCTAGTATGGGTGTCTCAGACTAGATATCTGTCTCATTGTAGTTTGATAAATTGCACTAAATCCCTAAATCTTCTGCGTTCTCATTTAGTTTGACACAAATCATAGATTAGATCTTTATTGCTCCTCTGCGTCATCACAGCCCCCAGTAAGCATGAAAAACATGACGGGAAAAGCTCAGATTAATAATAGAGGCGCAACAATGTAATTTAATAAAAACAAAAATGAGAATAAAACAGGTATAGTTGAAGCAGAACATATTTTAAAGCAACAATAAAATAACAATAATAATAATAACAATAATATATAAAAATATTTGTCAAAAACCTTCTGAATATTGTGCAGGACATAAAGCTTTATGTGAACTTACTCAAGATTAAAACATTTCATTCCTCATTTCTTCAGAATTTTCAACCAAACATGGCAAAACTCATATGGTGTGACTGTCCTGACCTTGTTTCTCAAAGTGGGAACTTGAATAAAACTAAGAAAAAGAATTGCTAAAAATCATTTGAAAATGAATTTAGGCTAAAAAAAATGTCTATTTGTGAGCCTATATCTTTTCAAAGTCAAAGCATAATGTTTTCAGTCATTTCTGATCAAAAACATTTTGTCCCCCAAACCAAAATCATTTGGTGTGACACTAGTTTGGACAAATTAAACAGGCAATTATTTGGACACCTATTGGCTAGAGAGGTCCTTCTTCTGTAAGGCTATTCAGCACTCCCAGCACAACTGCAAGACAGGTGTCTGAGGTGAGTTATGATTTTAAAATTTTCATGAAATGCCATCTTGTTGAAACTTTGACAAACTCACCACTTTGGATGTCTGTTGGTGTGACACCTTTTCATTAAAAAAAGCTTAAGTTATTTGAAGTTTTGGTCATATTTCCATGTAGATCTAGGTTGCTTTGTTATAGCTAGCATGCTGTTAGCATGCTAATGTGTACATAGTAGCCTCAAGGTAAACCTAAATGCAGAAAACGTAATATGGTGTGACACTTAATCATAATGGTGTGACATGTCTGCTTGTCACGCCATATGACTTGATTGTCACACCATATGATTTATACTGTATTTAACTACAGATATAACAATAAATAACAAAGTTCCATGTTTCTTTTGTACATTTAAACATTTGTTTTAAACATTTTTACATAAAATGTAATTTAGCTTCATTCAGTGATACTTCAAATTCATCAGACAGAGCAGAAACCCCTTCACAGAAACCTTAACATATTGTTTCAATCTAAACAATATTTTCTCTTTGTCTTAAATTATACATTCCATTTTCTTTTGTCAGCTGGAAAATGACAAGTGCTGAGAGAACGAGAAAGTACAGGGAGAAACTAAACAATGACCCAGCAAGGAGAGAGGAGCCAAAGGGGCGAGACTGCATTTTCTACGAAGAGCAGGAGGTTGTCTGTGGCATAGCAGAACCGCAACAAGGCAGCCGGTTTGCTACCCTCACCAAATACGACTGGCTGATGTACAATACAGTCTAAATGTATAATCTAATCTGATCTAATACTTTTGTACTTTCACTCACTGGACTGGACAGTGGACAGTGTTAAGGTAGGACCCGAGACAAAACTAGCGAAAATAGCTGATCTACAAGCTCTCAACACGTTGTGCTGCGAGAGCTTGTAGATCAGCTATTTTCGGAGTTGCGCAACCCAGCACTCTTTAGCTAGTGGAGATGTGGTGTAATGTCATGATTCCTAATTACATTTGTTCAACACAAAAAAATGCTGTGTTCAAGTTCAGGAGACTTCGGAAAAAAGCAATTTACCTGAATGCTGAGTTCTGTTTCCACTAATTGGTGTTAATAAAATGTTGCCTTCAATGCCTTGGCTCCAAGTGTGGCTATGCGCCTTATTGTCCCTTTAGGATCCTTCTGCCGTGGGCCGGCAGAAGACTTAGGTGTGCGTAGCATTCCTGTGCACATCCTCATCATCCATCTACTACTACAATTCTTTCTTATCCCATGTTAAAGCCCTACAATAATATCCTGTTCAGAAATATTAAGGCCATGTTATCCTGGGTAATTGTTTAATCAATCAGTAAAGTTCAGTACTCACTAATAGGTAGGTTAAAACACAGTTTGCTTTGACACATGAAGATATGATCATACAGTGTGACACTAAATCATTTGGTGTGACATTCCAAATAGTGAGAAATCATACCTTTATTAATGATTAAACCAAAAAAATGTGTATGGATTACACAGAGAATATTATCAGGAAGAGTCACAAATATTTGTGTAATTTTAGAGAAAGTTTTGACAGAATACATTTAAAATATGTTGTAAGATCATGAACATGGGCCTCACACAGAGGGTCGATTATGAAAAAATATACAGATATAATTAATTTTCAAAAAACTATAGTGGATCACTGGTTAGTTATGATAAAGGACTTTGATAAAGTGAGTAACTTAAGAAAGATGTACTCCATTTTCATTTTATGAACAATTATTTTCATGTCACACCATATGACGATTTTAGGCACAAGTACAACAAACTGCTGAATAAAGTCTGATTCCAATAAAATATCTAAAAACAAAATGTATTTCCATAAGGTTGAGAGTGAGTAGAACAAAAGTAAATAACTTTTATGCCTGCAATTTAAAGTTTTTTTAAAAACACATTTTTTGGGGCGTCACGTCACTGACCCATATATATATATATATATATATATATATATATATATATATATATAAACGAGTACTGTACATGCTGTCTACAGCTGTTGTCCTGTATCTCCATCACATACAAATACAATTAAATAACAATGGTGTTATATAACTGGTGGAAAAGAGACGTAACCCTAAACTGGCACTGATGAATGCATCACAGTTTGAAGTGAACAAATGGTGAAGGTATGAGGAAGGTATCAAACTGATGGTGGAGGATTAATGACAAGGAAACAACTTAGTAAAAAATATTAAACAGTAAAATCACCCTCTTTCTCAATCTCTCAAATGAACATCAAGTTGATTAGCCCGTTTGTCAAGCTACCCAGTCTCCACGCCAAGAGAAACTGGCTGTAAACCATGATTGACAGTAGAATGTCCATGTTGCATGTGTAAAGCTTAAAAAAAGAATCCCTGTTTGGCTCTGTGAACAGTGAAACTATGAGGAAGAAAATCAAACTATGATGGATGAGGACAGGGACGTGCTGGGCCCCTGATTCAGACCGGGAAAAAAGAGTTGGAGAGGCCCTCATTGCACGCTATAGAGAGAGATCTCTCTCTATAGCGCTGCTGCTACTCAAAGATTTGCCATTTCAGATCATGACAAGTGACAAGCCAGTGGGCCAATTACATGAGTTATATTTTGTCGTTGTCGGGTGGAAACCTTGTATGTCCAAAACCGTTTGTTTTGTATTTATAGTTTTAAAAATGATTTAAACTAGTGAAAACAGCCGATCTACAAGCAAGGTGCGAGGCGTTGTGTGCTTGTAGATCTGCTGTTTTCACTACTTTTGTGCAACGGCCTTGTATGATGAAGCAGGGCTTTGCTTTGCGAAAAAATGTATACATTTGAAACTTGGAGATACAAGGTTTCTGCCCGACAGTGGCGATTTACTGTGTTTGCCGCCCAGCCCCCAAAATGGAACGAAGGCCGACATTTTATTTTAAAGTTTTTCCTAATGGCCTGCCGGTCCAGGCCGGGAATGAACCGGCCGTTCGGGAGTTGTCCCGCTTTTCCCAATGGCCAGCACGTCCCTGGATGAGGAAACAAATAGGCCTACAATTGACCAAAGCTTTGTCTGTGAACATCAAGTTGAATATCTGGTTATGGATTAGACATGCAACAATCATGTGCACAATAGATGCACAGATCACACACACACCACATGTGCACCATACAAAGCACCATAACAACACTGATTTACAGGCTTACACCTTACATTGGTCAGTGTTCATTCAGTCATGCAAATGGTCCGACATTGTTGGTGTTGACCAAGAAGTCAAGGCCTGATATATTAGGGTCCTTTGTCTGCTTTTAGTTGTTGTTAGTTTTTTTGTGACCATTTCATCCAGCCAATCAAATCAAATCAAATCAAATCAAATCACACACACACACACACACACACACACACACACACACACACACACACACACACACACACACACACACACACACACACACAATATGTATTTTATTATGTAATTATTATTTCCATCAGTCCTAGCAGTACATCTCTGTCATTGACTGCATGGTGAGTCCATCACTGATTGCTGTGTCCAACTGGTTTCTCTCTAGACGTCAACAACACATTTAGGCCTACATTCTGTATTTTTGCCTTACAGTGTATTTAGCTTTTTCTTCTGTAAAACACTTTGTAAACTTTGGCCGTAAAATGTGCAATATACATTGGATTTGATTGGATTGGATTTAAAACCTTTTGACAATCTCTGGTCAAGACTGAAATAACACCGTCCAGGTACTCCATATCAGTATTATGCTGCTTATGAGTGCTTGTGTTGTGCATGTGATTTGCATATTAGCGTGACATCGGGACAGTGCTCAATAGTGGCCAGGAGGTCAGCACTCAACAGTTTATAGAATTTGTATACACTAGCCCTTACCCGTTCAAAGATATGAGCTCCGAAATGATGTGCAGTGTGTGGGTTATGGGGTGTGCACTGTGCACACAGTATATGAGGGATGGAAAGTAACTTTCTGGTGCTTGCATGATAATATGTAGGAGCATCAATGTAAGAAAGACCCGTTTCGTTTAAAGGCTACAGAGATACTGTGTACCGATCTACATGACAACATCTGGAAGAGGGCCAGCCAACACCCCCCCCCCCCCCCCCCCCCCCACACACACACACACACACACACACACGATTTTTGGACAACATCTGTAACAGGGCCAGAACCCCCCCCCCCCCCCGCCCGCCCGCTTGCCTGCCCCCCCCCCCGTGTGTGTGTGTGTGTGTGGGTTTGTGTGTGATTGTGCATGGCCTGAACAACAGCGCCCCTCCCTTAACATGTGTGGTCACAAAAGGTACTGTAGGCAAAATAGATATAGATACACCATAAAAATGCTAATATACAGCATACGATTTGTGAAAGTGACAAACGGGCTTCACAGTTATGTCAGGTGTGTTCATATGCTAATGGTGATGCGATTTCAGATCAATTGCTCCAGCCACCGAGGAGAAACGCTGAGACAGACAGACACTCAGACATTCGCAAAATTATAGTATAGATGTTTACCTGTGTCTGTGGACACGCACAATGACAATGACTTTCTCTGGCCACCAGGGAAAGCATTGTGCAGTGGTAGGCTAAGCAGACAGCCTGTTTGCGGTCTACAATGGTTACATTTTCAATGTTTTAAAGTTGTACCATGTAACTTTTTTTATAAAACAAATCTTAAAATTGTCCTAACTGTTAAAGTTGTACCATGTAACTTTTTTTATAAAACAAATCTTAAAATTGTCCTAACTGTTAAATCGCTAAAGTTTTAGAACACCCACTCCGTGAATTTCAGCCTGTAAAGCCTTCTCTATTATATATGTAAACTGCGATCCTTGCCGGGGACCGGATCTCGCGCCAAAATTGCGTCATCACACTACCGGCCAATCACAGCGAGGGTTATACAACTGCCGGCCAATCACAGCGCATCTTGAAGTGGGGTCGCTATGGCAGCCATATTTGTTGTCGCCCGTTTGTACCATCCCTTCTCTAGGTAATTTCGCCTACCAGGCAGGGTGAAGGAGTCCGTATCTCTGGAATTACTGAACGCACAGGAACAAGGGACCCCTCAAAAGATAGATCTCAGCGAGGTGGAGGCAGACGCGGGGGTCTGAAGGTACGAAAAACGGCCGAAAGACGCGGACGCGACCGCGGTTTGCTATAGGGCTAATGACCACTAGTTGGGCATCTTACACAGTATAGCTTTAAATCGCTAAAGTTTTAGAACACCCACTCCGTTATTTTCAGCTTCTGAAGCCTTCTCTTTATATGTTTTCTTCTTAGCAGTGACAGGGGCGGGATTTCGCGCCAAGATGACGTAATCTGCATCATCTGTACGTTGTGTATACGTTGCCCAATCACATCGCCGATCATGCACACATGGTACACTACCGTCCAATCACAGCGCATCTTGAAGTGGGGTCGCCATATTTGTAGTCGCCCGTGTGTCTCTTTACTCAAAAGGTAATCTCGCCTACCAGGCAGGGTGAAGTAGTCCGTTTCTCCGGAATGCCTGAACGCACAGGAACCAGGGACCCCTCTAAAGATAGCTCTCGGCGTTGTGGAGGCAGACGCGGGGGTGTGAAGGTACGAAAAACGGGCGAAAGACGCGAACGCGACCGCGGTTTGCTATAGGGCTACTGACCACTAGTTGAGCATCTTACACAGTATAGCTTTAATATTGTGAAACAGTGTGTAAGGCATACTCTATGGTGTAAGGTTTATTCTCTATTCCGAGGACGTTCCCTAAAGTAAATTAATAATCCATTTATACACACACACACACACACACACACACACACACACACACACACACACACACACACACACACACACACACACACACACACACATCTGTATTGCGACCGTAGGTCATATTTACTATGGAAACCTGCTGATCCTATGGGGGTGTCAAGCTCCATAGCCATATATGGAGCTGGTCAACACCTCTACATGATATGGATATATAGGTCACAATGATTAATTAGTGGCCAAGGCCACGAAGTGGCAAATGGCCACTCATTGATATTGGACTTCATCTTCCGCCACTTTTTCTCTAGCGGCTAGACCGTGCAGTCGCTTTTTACGAAACTCGGCAGTATGGCAGAGGACTATGCCAAACGGCTAAAACGCGAAGCTCGCAACAATCGGCCAAAGGGTGGCGCTGTAGGAAGCCTTCGGAAGTGCAAACTTTGAACTGGTGTAGCTCATGCCCTGTTTCAGGTACAGCAATGAAACCTGTATACACGTATGCGTCTCCTCATGCCGAACAACTTTTACGCTCTGACTTTTGACCTCTGACCTTTACCTCTAACACAATTTTGAATTATATGAAAAACAGTCAAAATCTATCTCCTCCTGGGATTTTTGCGTAACGTGCGCGAAACTTTTTTTACATGAACTTTGGACCAACACGGTCATCGCACAGCGGCCGGATTTTCTTTAAAGCGAAACATTATTTTTTAATAATTCACTCAATGTTGCAGTTTTATGCAAATTATTCTTCTGCCTCTAAATCATACATGCAAAGTGACACGTTCATAGCATTTGGCAAATATGTAGAGGGTTAGTCCAAATATCACTGAAAGCAATCTTACTCCAATTGGCCAAAGGGGGGCGCTATACGAAGCGTTTGAAAACTCAAACTTTAAAGGGGCATAAGTCATGCCTCGTTTCGTTTGAAGACATGCAACTTGCTTACACGCGTGCCTTGACTCAAGCGGAAGACATCTGTGTCTTTGTTAAGTAAGCTCCGCCCTTAGATTTTCCGCAATTTTGAGCAGTTTGTAAAACACTTAAACCCGCTTTTATTCCGGAACTTTCGCGTCACATGCACGGAACTTTTTTTACATGAACTTTGGACCAATATCTAAAGATCTGTCAGATCGTTTTTTTTTTATTGAAACATGCTTTTTTAATAATTCAATCAACATTGCAAGTCTTATGCAAATTATTCTTCTGCCTCTAAAACATACATGCAAAGTAAAATTTCATGATGAACTACTATAGAGGGTTAGTCCAAATATCACTGAAACCAATCTTACCCCAATTGGCCAAAGGGGGGCGCTATATCATTTTGAAAGAAGGCGTCAAGTACATTACATGAAACTTTTTTTTTTCTTTTCTTTTTTTTTAAATGACAGGTCCATTATGTGTGACTGCCGTAGTGTAGTGGTCAGTGCCTGTGCCTGATATTCGGATGGTTGTGAGTTTGAACCCCACATTGGGTAGAGTTGATGTTAACATCCTGGATGCCCATGGCATGTGCGTATGTCAAACCCTTTAATGTTGACACGTCTGATCTAACTCCAGATCACGTTCATGTTTAAAATGAGCCCTTCTCTACCGGCCGTTTTGAGTAAAAGAAAATATGATCACTCGAAAATGTCAGAAATACTCAGATTACATTTACTGGGGTGATTTCACCCCAAGCCTCCAAAATATAAAAAAGAAATCAATAAAATCAAGGCACTCAGCCTACATAGAACCTTTTTTTTAAACAAACATGGTTAATAGATCCTGTGGCTGCCTAGTGTAGTGGTCAGGGCACATGCCTTACATGCAGAAGCTCGTTGGATCGAATCCCACCTAGGGCGTGTATAAGCATAAAACCATGACATAAATCCTGAAACCTGAAACAAGCATTATAATACAAACTGTCATGTCTACACCTATGTTGTGATTTCCAAGGATTGCAATGATACCATGTACCAGCTCAGTGGTCTAGTGGTTTGAGTGTCTGCCCTGAGACTGGGAGATCTGGGTTCAAACCCAGGTCGCGTCATACCAAAGATTCTAAAAAATGGGACCCAGTTCCTCCCTGCTTGAAACTCAACATCTAGGGTTGGATTGGGGGTAACTCCCTGCGACATACTAGTGTCATGTCCAGGGGGTGTACTTGTACAACAAGTTACCTTGCGCTACAGGAGATAGGCTCCTGCCCTATGAGATTCATAGCCTGGCCGATTCATATGGTCTTCATAGCTCAGCCAGGCTTACTATGTACATCATCAAAGTACATCATCAAACTGTCCAGGTGCATAGTATCACAGTTCTTTTTTTATGTCTGTTGCATATAGGCCTACAGTCTTTTGCATACATGTTGTGTAGAGGCCAATTTGTGCTTTTACCTATAACCACCGATTAGTGTAAAACTTTGCATGCATGAAACTTTTTCTTTTTTTCTTTTTTTTTAAAATGACAGGTCCTTTATGCGTGACTACCGTAGTGTAGTGGTCAGTGCCTGTGCCTGATATACGGATGGTTGTGAGCTCAAACCCCACGTCGGGTTGAGTTGATGTTAACATCCTGGATGCCCATGGCATGTGCGTATGTCAAACTCTTTAATGTTGACACGTCTACGTGATCTAACTCCAATTCACGTTCATGTTTAAAATGAGCCCTTCTCTAACAGCCGTTTTTTTTTCTGTTCTGAGTAAAATAAAATATGATCACTCGAAAATGTCAGAAATACATACAATAGATTACATTTACTCAGATTGATTTCACCCCAAGCCTCCAAAATATAAAAAAGAAATCAATAAAATCAAGGCACTCAGCCTACATAGAACTTTTTTTTTAAACAAACATGGCTAACAGATTCTGTGGCTGCCTAGTGTAGTGGTCAGGGCATATGCCTTTCATGCAGAAGGTCGTTGGATCGAATCCCGCCTGGGGTTTATATAAGCGTAAAACCATGATATTTGGTACACTTCACAGTTTGGTTCCTTGAACAATGTCTGATATGGAGCCTTCCTAAAAATGTCCCCCAACCCCCCTTGATGCGTATTTTAATATCCGCCATTACTAAATAATGTATTTTGCATCATAAATCCTGAAACAAGCATTATAATACAAACTGTCATGTCTACACCTATGTTGTGATTTACAAGGATTGCAACGATATCATGTACCAGCTCAGTGGCCTAGTGGTTTGAGTGTCTGCCCTGAGACTGGGAGATCCAGGTTCAAACCCCGGTCGCATCATACCAAAGATTCTAAAAAATGTTACCCAGTGCCTCCCTGCTTGAAACTCAGAATCAGGGGTTGGAATGGGGGAAACTACCTGTGACATGCTAGCGTCATGTCCAGGGGGTGTACTTGTACATCAAGTTGCCTTACGCTACAGAAACAGGAGATAGGCTCCTGCTATGAGATTCATAGCCATGCCGATTCATAGCTCAGCAAGGCTTACTATGTACAGTACATAATCAAACTGTCCAGGTGTAACAGTTTTTTATGTGTGTTGCATATAGGCCTACAGTCTTTTGCATACATGTTGTGTAGAGGCCAATTTGTGCTTTTACCTATAACCACCGATTAGTTTAAAACTTTGTATGCACACTTCCCAGAGGCCAAGGAAAAACCTGTGCCCTGCATTTTTTCACATCTGCCATTTATAGCGCCACCAGAAGGCCAACTTACAGTATGTAAAACACATTCTTCGATATTACTCCTTCAGATTTTATCGGAAAATCACACAAATCAGTACACAGTATCTCTACAGTGATGTAATCATGACGGATTTGTCAGATATCATATTCTATCTAATTGGCTAACATTGAATTCCAAGGTTTGCAGGATTGCTCCTTTTTGAACAAAATGTCTCAAACGCAGCCTGCTATGTGTGTGAGATTTTGCACACACATTCCCACTAGGCCAAGGAACAGATGCCACCCTTCTCACATTGGCCTGTTATAGCGCCACCAGCGGGTCAAAACACATTTTTGGAACAAAATGCTTCAAATCCCGCATGCAGCGTCCGATTGCCGTGAAAGGCCCAAGAACACGTGGCACCCTTTTCACTTTGGCCTATTATAGAGTCACCGCTAGGCCAAAAAAAACCTACCTGACCTGCCGGAGTCCTGTTCGGAAGAACACTGCTTCCAGTTTTTCTTTGATTTGTTCTTTGCTTTCCCTTGATGCTTTTTTGCTTTCCTGCTTTTTCTGCCTTGGCCACTTTATCGCTGCTTGCAGCTATATTTTTATTATAAATTGGCATAGATAGGTGTCTGTGTCAACAACACTCTCTCTAGATCAGGGGTCTTCAACGTCCCGGACCCCCACAACCTTTTCACAGATTCCATATAGTTTCATGGTTTGACAGCAACGATCATTTTGGATTCATGTCAATTTGTGTATTCAAATATTTAACCACTTGAACCGTCGATACTTCATAAACTTGACCTTTCACTCTGTACTTAGTCTGCTCTTTTTCCCCCCTACACCAAAGCTTTTTGAAGAAAATAGCCGATCTACAAGCTTATAGATCTCCTATTTTAGGCTAAAGTTCTCCAAATATGGACACTAGGGGTCAAGTAGTTCATATAAAAAAGGAGAAAAAAGGTTTCTATCACACAAAGATTTGGAGGACCCCCTCTAGTAACTCTGAGGACCCCCTGTTAAAGACCCCTGCTCTAGATCCACAGATCATAGGATGTTCTCGTGGTGAGACGTTCAAGTGGGCTGACAGCAGAAGTTTTCTGTGGAATGGTCCGTGATGACGAGAATGTCTCGGATCTTTGGTGACACTCAAATGAGAGTTTGGCTGCAGTTAAAGATTGAGTGGTGTTGCTGGGTCGAGTTGGAGGATGGAGGTGGGGCCACTGGGTGTTGTTAGAGATGGGTGGTGGTGCTACTCACGTCAGAGTTTGGGTGTATGGTGGTGCTACTCACGTCAGAGTTTGGGTGTAGTTAAACATGGGTGGTGGTGCTACTCACGTCAGAGTTTGGGTGTTGTTAAAGATGGTGGTGGTGCTACTCACGTCAGGGTTTGGGTTTAGTTAAAGATGGAGGTGGTGCTACTCATGTCAGAGTTTGGGTGTAGTTAGAGATGGGTGGTGGTGCTACTCACATCAGAGTTTGGGTGTAGTTAGAGATGGGTGGTGGTGCTACTCACATCAGAGTTTGGGTGTAGTTAGAGATGGGTGGTGGTGCTACTCACATCAGAGTTTGGGTGTAGTTAAACATGGGTGGTGGTGCTACTCACATCAGAGTTTGGGTGTAGTTAGAGATGGGTGGTGGTGTTACTCACGTCAGAGTTTGGGTGTTGTTAGAGATGGGTGGTGGTGCTACTCACGTCAGAGTTTGGGTGTAGTTAAAGATGATGGTGGTGCTACTCACGTCAGAGTTTGGGTGTAGTTAAAGATGGGTGGTGGTGCTTCTCACGTCAGAGTTTGGGTGTAGTTAAAGATGGGCGTCACTCCCAGGAA
This sequence comes from Nannobrachium achirus, assembly GCF_963921795.1. Taxonomy (NCBI): domain Eukaryota; kingdom Metazoa; phylum Chordata; class Actinopteri; order Myctophiformes; family Myctophidae; genus Nannobrachium; species Nannobrachium achirus. The sequence goes on from NC_137833.1 coordinate 58,011,932, forward strand.
GCGTTGGATTCCCTCCATCACCAGAGCTGGGTTGGAGCGCAGGAGAGCTCCATCCACTATGTGCAGCTACACACACACACACACACACACACACACACACACACACACACACACACACACACACACACACACACACACACACACCCGCACGCACGCGCACATACAATTTACAGTTTAGGCATTTAGCGGACACTTTTAATCCAAAGCGATTTACAAGGTAATACATCAAAATAATAAGCAAGATAATATGTCAGTACATCAACAACTAGAAGCAGTGCTCTTCCGAGCACAGGTCTCCACCAGGCCACACAAATTGCCCTGTTATAGCGCCACCATGAGGCTGATTTGAGAAATTTCAAATCTGGTCATCAAGGGAAGGGGAGTGTATTACAGTAGTGCAGGCGCGCGCGGGGCGCGCGCGCACACACACACACACACACACACACACACACACACACACACACACACACACACACACACACACACACACACACACTGACAAAGTTGAGTGGTTACATCTGTAACCATTTAATACTAATCCATTCAATACTGAACCATTTAATAATACTGAACGATTCTAATGATTCTAATCATCAGTGTCTCTAGTCAGGGTAAACATTTTAACAAACCTCCAGTAGAGGGCAGTGTTAGCTGACAAAACCTCTACGAGCCTGCACTAATGAACAGTATGTGTTGTGTTGTGTTGTGTTGTGTTGTGTTGTGTTGTGTTGTGTTGCCTGTGTATCAATCGATGTACAAAATTATCTCTGTCTACATATAGCCAAATTATCAATCTAGTATTGTCTAGAAGCCATTTAAGGGAAATAAACACATCACAGTTTCATGGATGTAGATTTGTTTAGGGGATGATAACTGCCAAAATATGAACTCGACTATTTGTATTTGTATTTATTTATTAGCACACATAATTGAAATAAGAAAAACAATACATTTATATCAAATATTGTGCAGGAGAAGTGAAGAAGCCAAAGGCTTATGAATAACTTCCCCTAATTATAAAACAGACATAAGTATACATATTTAAAATAAAAAATAAAAGATTATACAGTACATTCAATAAACATGCTTAGATGAAATCCACATACAATAGAGTACATGAAGTACATACATATGTACTACAAACTATCTACAGACCTGTACACAACCAAATACACATGATCTACTACATTTTAGCTATGAGCATCTTTTTATAGTTGGCTTTAAAAACCAGTAATGAAGATCCTTTAAGCATTGGATCGGCGGCATTCCATAGATTAGCTCCTCTAAATCTTATTGAAAACTGCCTGAGGGAAGTACGACAATAAGGTACATGAAGGTCTTTTGATTGCCGTGTGACATATGAATGAATATCAGAATTGAATGAAAAGAAACTATTAAAACCATTTGGTAGATTGCATTGATCATAGATACATTTATACACAAATATACATATCTGTAAAGAATTAACATCGGACACAGACAGAATGTTTAGTTTCTTGAAGAGGGGAGCAGATGGTTCAAATCGATCAGAGGATGTTGCCAGTCTAACAAATCTTTTTTGAAGTAAAATAATTTTTTGGAGATGTGAAGAATGAGTACTAGCCCATATCATATTACAGTAAGATATATAAGGAAAAATTAGACTATAATAAAGAATTAAAAAACAACTTCTATCCATCAATGAACAAACCTTCCTTATTATACCTACTGACTTCATTGCTTTTTTACAAACATGATCTATGTGTTTTTTCCAGTTGAGTTTATCATCAACTATAATACCTAAAAACTTTGTTGAAGTTACTTGATTAATTTTGGTGTCATTGATGAATAGTTTTACCTCCTCTTTCGAATAAGTCTTACCTTTATTACAGAATAAAATGAAATTAGATTTGTCTATATTTAACGATAGCTTATTAGTCTGGAACCAATCCGAGACACGAGATAAACCATCATTTGCCTCCCTAATCAATGATGACAAATTATCATGTGACATAATGAGATTGGTGTCATCAGCAAATAGGATTGAGAATAATGTAGGAGACACCCAAGCAAAATCATTTATATATATCAAAAATAAAAGAGGGCCAAGTATAGAGCCCTGGGGAACACCACAGGCTAGCTTTGCCCTGTCAGAGTCTGTGCCATTTATGGATACAAACTGTTCTCTATTATAAAGGTAATCACTGAGCCACTTGATCACATCACCATCCAAACCATACCTCTGAAGCTTGGATATTAGAATGTTATGGTCCACGGTATCAAACGCTTTGGATAAATCCAAAAATATACCAATTGAAAATGTCTTATTGTCTAGTGCATTTGTAATTTTATCAATAAGCTGCAATAGAGCCATATACGTAGAATGTTTTTGTCTGAAACCATACTGATGTTCATATAATATATTATTGTCATTAAGATGTTTCAAAATTCTGGTATAAATCAACTTCTCCAATATTTTAGATATAGACGGTAATATAGAAATCGGTCTATAGTTGGAAAATGAGGTTGAATCACCCGATTTAAACAGAGGTATAACTTTTGCCACTTTCAAATCACTTGGAACAACACCTGTCCCAAGGGAAAGTGAAAACACGTGGTTCAGTGGCTCAATGATTGAGGGCAGTACCTCTTTAACCAGACTGCTTTTGATGTTATCATACCCTGCTGCTGAGTTTTTTAATTTTAAAATAATCTCCTGTATTTCTTCTGATGTAGGTGGTTCAAATATAGACATGGGCGGGTACTGACCCTGAATCTTTTCAAGAGGACAGTTGCTTGTGCTCTTAATCTTTCTAGCCAAGGAAATTCCAATGTTTACAAAATAATTATTAAACCCATTTGCAATCTCTGATGAATTAGAGTATGTTCGACTTCCATCCACAAAAGTAGATGGAAATGAAACATGCTGTCTTTTTTTATTAAGTAACTGATTTATAACGTTCCATGTAGATTTGATGTTATTAGCAGCTTCTTTAAATTTATCACAATAGTATTTCTTCTTTGCCACTCGAAGCAAGTAGGTAAATTTATTTTTAAATTTTTTGTAAACATCTGCATTTAAAGGAGTTGGGTTAGTCAAAAACTTTTTGTATAATTTGTTTTTCTTCTTTGCGGATTTCAGCAAGCCAGAAGTAAACCATGGTTTACATTCCTTTTTAACTGAGATTCCTTTATTGTAGCAAATGAAAGGAAAGCATTTTTCAAATGAGGAATTAAATATTTGTGCAAAACTTTGATATGCTAATTCTGCATCATTTTGATTATACACAGCATCCCATGGAACATCATTTACACAACTCCTAAAACGAGCAATGTTACCTCTGCTGAAACTACGCTGGTAACTTCCTCTCATCCCCACTCTTTCACTTATATTAGAAAAGGTCAATTGGAAGATTGGAAAGTGATCAGAAATATCAGTAAATAGCAATCCTGATTTACTTTTATATTCAAAATAATTAGTAAAAATATTGTCAATCAGAGTTGCAGATTGCTTGGTTACTCTAGTTGGTTTATGAATGAGAGGCAGAAAATAAGTAGAGTACAATATGTTTAGGAAGTCAGCTGTTAAAGAATGACTATTGCTTTTTAGCAAATTAATATTAAAGTCACCTAAAAGAGTACACATTTTACCTTCCGAGTTAATTCTATCCAAAGTAGAAGCAAAAGCATCATTGAAAACTTTGATGTCAGTATTTGGTGGCCTATATATGCAACCAACAACAATATTTTTTCCTCCAAACATGGTACATGAGAGTATTTCTATAAACACTGACTCTGCATCAACTGACGCCAATGTTAAGGCAAGATCCTTCCTTTCAATAAATTGAAAGTTTTGTTGTATATAAATTGATACTCCCCCTCCTGTTTTATTCTGTCTGTAAGAATGAATTGAGTTATAATCTGACATATCATAGGATTCAGCTGTGTCCTCACAGAGCCAGGATTCAGAAAGGGCAATTACTGAAAACCGATGCTCTAGTGATGATAAGTATTGATTTAAATGATCATAATGTTTCTGCAAGCTACGTATGTTTAGATGGAAACTTGAGAAGATACTCTGCTCATTCTGTGCTAGAAGTCTATTGTAGTCCTTAAACTCCTCTTCATTATAATAATCACTAGTACCAAGATCATTCTTAGTGTTGTTAAAGAACATAGAGTCAGGATCAAATGCATTATCATATTCTATATGTTTGTTGTTTTCATTAAGTTCAAATGGATTAAAAATCATGTTGTTAAAATCACATAGAGGAACCAACTCAGACTCAGACACAATTTTGTCGAAATCTGTGTCATTTAAACTGTGATAAGGAAATATGATAGAACAGCTATCACATATCCATGATGCCCATTCAGCTGAATTATACCTATCTAAAGGTGTGCACCTTGTATGAAATAATCTATTACAACATGTACAAGCAGTGCCATATTTAACTTTACCATAGCACTTTGAGCTATGGTAAAGTTAACTACATGTAGGAAGAAAAAAATCCCAAAATGTTACAGTCACCTTGGGTGGTACCAATTTGTGAAAATATCAGTGTTAGCCCCTAGACTATGTATTGGAATCCGACCGTAGGAGACCCTTGCGGAATGATCGCTTGTTTTCGGTGACCGCGATGGAGGCCTCATGCGACATTGAGCCACGTGAGACACCAGCGAGCGAGCGGTAGCGAGCGAGTCGCTGTGTCGAGTGTTGCGAAGGTCACAGGAGCCAACTCAGCACTGTCTGAGTTACATCTACTGGGGTACAGAATAGTAAATCTTGCATTGATGCCAAAAAAAAACAAGTTCACACATCAATAATGCTTTAGTGTCACAACCAGGGCAGGAATTTCATGGAGGCCATGAAGGCCATGGCCGCCGTTGCCCCTCAGTTTGGCCTTGTGCCCCTCAAAACAATGGCGTGACCAGAGGCCACAGTGGCCTTAAAGGAGTTGTTAGAAAGACTGCGCCCCCTCCCCCCCTCTCCCTCTCACTGCGCTCTCTGCTCTCGCTGTTCCCTCTTCCCCCCCCTGCTAGAAGAGAGACTGTGCCTATCCCCGCGAGACTACTTGTGTAAGAACGTTCCTAATCACGCGCGAAAAGAGAGAGAGAACAAAACAAAGGTCTGAAGCCAGACAAGGACGCTGAACCCATTCATTCACGTTATTAAGAGATTTAAGTGTTTATATTTGATTAGTTTCATCTGCTACGGCCACAGAGTGCCTGTGTGCGTGCGTGACAACGTAAGTCCCTGCCCAATGCAGCTATAGATAACCTGCCGTCACTTTATGGGGTTTGATTGAGATGAACACTTGTTGCTAGTGCTAATAATCCACATGCTCGCTAACAGGGGCTGCCGGTCAGAGAATGCTATTGTGGGGTTTGAATGATGTAACGTTACTGTGTACTATCTCACATTTAATATGTTTACATTGAAGAGAAATGGTACTGCACTTACTTTCTTGAGTGACCAGTGTGTTGAGTTTAACTACTAGATGTTTATTATGAGCTAAGCTACACTACTGTTTTGAACCACAAGAGGACAGAGACTGACTATGTAAACCATACAATGTATGAATGTCATTTGAGCAGATAAACCAGTAAGACTCCCTAATCGGGAGATAAGCGACCGTAGGTCTCGCTAGAAGAGGGCCATGTGAGAAATGAGGGGTGGGCGCTCCTAGGCCGAGTTAGGGCATTTTATGTGAGCTGCAGTGGAGGGGGTCCTCCACTGGGGGTGCCACCACTTTTGCATCCGTTCTGGAGTAGCAGGAGTGGGTGGTCCCCGGGAATTCCCCGTGAGCAGCCCCGTGGGGGTGGTCATTTGGTCATTTTTGCACATTTGGTATTTTTTTTACACCTGGGGGTCCCCCAGGGACCTGGGGGTCCCTGGAACTCCGGGGGTCCTTGGAGGTTGTAGTTTGGCAGGTAAGGAGTGTGTGTGCAAAATCTGGCATGGATCGGGGCAACGGTTGCGGAGATATGAGCAGGGCAAAAGTGTGACGTCTGACGTGTGACGGACGGACTGACTGACTGACTGACTGACTGACTGACTGACGCACGGACACCTGGTGGAGCTTTCTGTAGTAAGTGCGACCTACGGTCGCAACTATACTTGGAAGTTCTCAGCATCTCTTTAGAGAGAACCTTATTTAGTTAATTTGTTATCTGTTTAATTGGGCATGTATAGAATATTGTGACAGTACAACTATAAGGGTAATAACACTGTGTTGTATATTCTGCTTACTTATTACAGAAACCACACACAATTCTGCTGTTTGTAGCAACCTTTATTGGAAATAAATGGTCCTCGCTCAACAACGTTGTCGTCTACATCCTAACCGGTGCACAAGGGCGAACACAGCCTACCTAACCAGTGAATAGCAGAGGGTCCTTCCTTACATTATGGTCCATTCGAGCCGGGATTAGGTGTTTACCCTTGAAATAATGGAGAGGATCAGCAAGGCCCAGGGCGAAGACGTACGCCCCAAACGTCTGACAAGAACACCAAAGCAGCTAGAAGACTACCAGCTGAGCTACCAGCAGCAGTATACAGCCCCCCCTTCATCATCTAATCGTCACCAGGCAGATAAGGGCTACCGGAACGACGAGGGAGCAGCCGAGATGACGCGCCTCAGCCCAGACCCATACACATGGGCCCTGACAGACAGCTGGGACAACGGTGAAGACCAGTACTCTGATGAAGAGGAGGAGCAAGAGGATTACTGCCACCCGACGTGGCCACCAGAGGAGGAGGTGTCGGATGAGGAGGTGACAGCAGAATACAGCATGAGAGACAAGATTGAGTCAATGATGTGCCAACTCCACCAGATGTGGGAAGTGCTGTCCGTGAGCAGTAATGTAGCCAAGGCACCCGGGAGAGCACCCAATCTTACACCCCATCACCAGCCCAACTCGTACCGGCGGCAGCAGCCCAGCAGAACCCAACCAGCCCTGTCAACAGATCGTCAGCATCCAGTAAAGCCGGTACAACAGTCGGTGCAGTCAAAACCAGGCCGCCAGTATCCAGTGAGCCCACACCATAAGCCTGTGTACTACTCCCTAGACCCCCACTCATCTCACCAACCCCCCCCCCCCCCCCCCAGAGCCACCAGTATCCGGTGAGAACAGCGCACCAGTCTGTGTACCCCCACCTAGACCTCCATGCAGCTCGCCAACCAGTCCTATCCCCGAGCCACCAGCACCCAGCAAGGCCAGAACACCAGTTTGTGTACTTCCCACCAGAGCCACATCCAGATCGCCTGCCAGCCATGCCCCTGAGCCACCAGTATCCGGCGTGGCCAGGACACCAGCCCGTGTGCTCCCCACCAGACAACACAGTGGAGCAGCAATATATAGGGCCACGACCAACTATCCCAGACTTCACAAACAGGGACCCGAGTGAGTTTGCCCGCCTCAAATTATCACTAGAAAACCTCCTGCCATCCAACGCCACTCAGCGGTTCAAGTACCAAGTCCTAGTCGACCACCTCAAACTCGAAGAGGCCCGCCTGGTGGCCGACGCTTACCTGAACTCTCACACGCCGTACTCCGACACCATGATGGCACTGAACGACAAGTTTGGACAGCCCCACCAATTAGCACTACGGAAAATAGCCAGTGTCCTGGAGGCAGACGAGCTCCGACGAGGTGACGGGGCGGCCTTTGAAAGGTTTGCGCTTCAAGTGCAGTCGCTGGTAGGCATGCTAAAGACTCTAGGCCCAGAGGGAGACACAGAACTGAGATGTGGCTCACATGTGGCACAACTCCTCAATAAGCTGCCACCAGAGATGAGGTCCGACTTCCGCCGCACGATGCTCCGAGGACCAGGAGCCACCTATAACCTGTTGGAGTTCTCTGACTGGTTGAAGTATGAGTCGTGGTGCCACGACTTCGACGTTCAGCCCCATAGCCACGAGCAGAAACAGCGGCTACCTCAGAAAATGGGCAGATACGCCACAGTTCTGCACGGTGCCGAAGACGAATCAGAGTGCGAGTCTGCACCCCCAGCCGAGGAGACAGGGAAAGTTAATGCCTACTGTCCATTCTGTGAGGATAACAAATATTTTCTCAGTAATTGTACAGACTTTAAGAAACTCACGAAAGAGCAGATCACAGAATGGATTCGAACCAAGAAGAAATGCTGGCGCTGTGGCAGATCACACTTAGCTGCCCAGTGCGATCTCAGGAAGCCATGTAACCTGTGCAAAGGAAAACACCTTCAAGTCCTGCATGAGGTGAACGAGACTCGGAGAGAAATGCCCAAAGATGAGAGCTGCCTGGTGAACACCACTGCCGAGGTACTCTACCTTGACAAGGCAGCTGATCGGAAAAGAGTTCTACTTAAAGTAGTTAAAGTTATACTGCGTCACGGAGACCGTTCCCTTCACACCTACGCCCTTCTCGACGATGGGTCAGAACGCACCATGCTTCTTCCCGGTGCAGCGGAAGGGCTTGGCCTCAAAGGAACACCTGAAGATCTAGCCCTGAGAACGATCAGACAGGATGTGCAAACACTGAAGGGAGCATCAGTGTCGTTCTCTGTGTCCCCAGCATCTCAGCCAAAGCGACGTTACCGCATCGAAGGAGCCTTCACATCAAGTCACCTGGGGCTAGGTGAGCAATCGTATCCTGTATCTAGCCTCAAAACCAAGTACAGACACCTGGCTAGACTGCCCCTACAGCAGTTTGAGAGAGTCAAACCCCTCATCCTGATCGGGGCAGACCACCCCCACTTAATTACACCCACCGAGCCAGTGAGACTGGGTCCCCCCGGTGGGCCCGCAGCCATCTGCACAAGACTGGGCTGGACTCTGCAAGGCCCGGTCGGACCCCTAGAAGGCAATCTCCAGACAACCCAATGTATGTTGACTATAACAGAACCCCGGAACCCTGAGCTCATGAGGAGCGTAGAGAAACACTGGCATGAGGCCAAGAGACAATGCACCAGAGACCCAGAGTGTGCCACTGCTTGCCGTGAGCAGATCGACAGCCGTGGTAACAATGTCATGAGAGCCAAGACCCCACCAAAGGTCTCTGAATCTAATCGGGATGTCAAGAAACAAAGATTTATTCACCCCAGCCCCCTGCAGTGGCCAGTGAAGTCAAACACTGTGCCTGAAGAAGACGAGGTCTTCTGTAATGCCCCGGTAGTAGCAACCACTCAACCAGCACCTGATATAAGCCCTCACCCCGTCCAGAGAGAGCCCACCAAGGCTATGATCCAGGAGCCCCATGGGGCGGCCCCTTACAACAGCCAGACGTATCACCTCAGATCCAAAGAAGTATGCACCAAGAGCTGGAGGAACATCATTAGAGGACAGGAGGCCGTCCTCGATTACCAGACCAGCCACCCACATCTCACCAGACGCTACTGTGGCAGTGGAGCTACAACCGCCACATGTCCCCACCAAGAGTATCGTCGAGACCAACCAGAGCATCGAAGGACATCAGGAGTCAGCAGAGATCGACATCAAGAGCCATTCCTGCACCAGACCAGTGTTCCCGCTGGTCACCCCCCTCGCCACCCCAGACCGCAGTGTCGCAGTCTTTCATTGGAGCAAATTGCACTATGCAGATTGGGGGCGGCTGTTAGAAAGACTGCGCCCCCTCCCCCACTCTCCCTCTCACTGCGCTCTCTGCTCTCGCTGTTCCCTCTTCCCCCCCCCCCCCCCCTGCTAGAAGAGAGACTGTGCCTATCCCCGCGAGACTACTTGTGTAAGAACGTTCCTAATCACGCGCGAAAAGAGAGAGAGAACAAAACAAAGGTCTGAAGCCATGCAGACAAGGACGCTGAACCCATTCATTCACGTTATTAAGAGATTTAAGTGTTTATATTTGATTAGTTTCATCTGCTACGGCCACAGAGTGCCTGTGTGCGTGCGTGACAACGTAAGTCCCTGCCCAATGCAGCTATAGATAACCTGCCGTCACTTTATGGGGTTTGATTGAGATGAACACTTGTTGCTAGTGCTAATAATCCACATGCTCGCTAACAGGGGCTGCCGGTCAGAGAATGCTATTGTGGGGTTTGAATGATGTAACGTTACTGTGTACTATCTCACATTTAATATGTTTACATTGAAGAGAAATGGTACTGCACTTACTTTCTTGAGTGACCAGTGTGTTGAGTTTAACTACTAGATGTTTATTATGAGCTAAGCTACACTACTGTTTTGAACCACAAGAGGACAGAGACTGACTATGTAAACCATACAATGTATGAATGTCATTTGAGCAGATAAACTATACTTGGAAGTTCTCAGCATCTCTTTAGAGAGAACCTTATTTAGTTAATTTGTTATCTGTTTAATTGGGCATGTATAGAATATTGTGACAGTACAACTATAAGGGTAATAACACTGTGTTGTATATTCTGCTTACTTATTACAGAAACCACACACAATTCTGCTGTTTGTAGCAACCTTTATTGGAAATAAATGGTCCTCGCTCAACAACGTTGTCGTCTACATCCTAACCGGTGCACAAGGGCAAACACAGCCTACCTAACCAGTGAATAGCAGAGGGTCCTTCCCTACAGGAGTAGTTCACCCCCAAAATGACTTTTTTCTATTGATTACTCATGCCATGGAGACTAGAGTTCAATAATATTTTTTTGTTTTTGTCAAAATCTTTAATCTTTCCAGTGAAAAGATGACTTCTAAAGTAATAAATAAAATCAACCAACGAACTCGTTTCCTACAGAGGATCGCCCCAATGGTCAATTTCAACACACTGAAGACCATAGCTGGTGCAATAATCCAGCCCCTCTTTGACTACGGAGTCCACGTATGGTATCGTGACGCCCCACAAGCCCTGACAACTAAACTCCAAACAGCCCAAAATAAACTAATTAGGGTCCTGCTTAACCTTCCCTATCAGACTCACCTCACCGCTACTCACCAGTTAAGAGTGCCACAGAGTAGATGACAGAGTACAGCAACTTGCAATGGGCCTGGTGTACAAGATACACTACACCACTATGATACCCAAGTACCTGTCAAAATACTTTATAAACATTAAGGATGTCCATAATTACAACACCAGAGGCAGCGCCACAGATCACTTTCAACCCAGAGTCAAAACCAACAAAGGGTCAAACTCTTTTTTCTGCTATACCACCAAAATGTGGAAAGCCTTACCGAAGGTCATAAAGGAGTGTGGATCACTAGCATCCTTTAAAATTGCCCTGAAAAACCACTTACAGGCAGCAGCCGTTCGCAACTGGTAAAAAAAACTAACCTAGCCCAACCCTACCCTCCCCTGCCCCTTCTTTGTGTATACTGTTTGTTTAGACTTACTGTTTTCTTTTTTCTTTTTCTTTACATATCTACTGCATAGTACTGTGTTCTATTTGTCTGTCATTCAATGTTATATGAGATACTTCAATGGTTTCCAGTGGAAATAAGGAAATAAGCTTAGTCTTTTCATGGATCTCCTTTTAGTAGACCTTGTACCAGTGAACTGTACTGTCATGAAACTGTACCTTTTCCTATGCAAACTTCTAATAAAGTCTTCAATCAATCAATCAATCACATTGATATAAGACAAAAATTTGATTCGAGTAAATTTACCCCCATTGATTCCGGATGGGGACCCGTTTCGAAACGGGTCCCCATCCGGAACGAATGGGGGTAAATTTATTTTTATCAAATTTTTGTCTTAGGAATGTGACAAAAAACTACAAATATTTTTGAACTCTAGTCTCCATTGCGTGACTAATCAATAGAAAAAAAAGTCATTTTGGGGGTGAACTACTCCTTTAATGCCCCAGCTGACTGTACTACTTTCTCCTCTGTCTCTTTCTTGTCAATGTGTAGATACCAGTGTCTCTTTCTTGTCATGTAGACAACGGAGATTCTCAGCTATATCTTTATCCATGCCTTACCCCCTTAAAATACTTCAAAAAGCCGATGTACATCGAAGCGTTGTGAGCTTGTAGATCAGCTATTTGAAATATTCAAAAAAATAAAAGAAAAATAGTTAAAAATGTCAAAAAGGTTTAGGGACAAGGGGTATTATGGAGCTCATTGGAATGAGCTCCATAATGTGATTTTAACTTAACAGTTTGGTTTCTCAAATGCCCTTTGACATAGAGTAACAAAGTCATGACGTCACTCGCTCATCCCCTGGTTCGCGGAAGTAATTTCTCTATGAATAACATTGAGTCATCTTAAAATCGCCTCATATAAGCATTGTGGTCCAAAAATATACAAACTGTCTGCACGATATTGTCGGGGAGGTGGCTCTGTAGTCAGTCACTAATATTTGATACAGTCTATCTCTGGCAAAAATCTAATTAATTGGGTGACAGTAACATTAGCGTTTTCTCACCATCAGTTGTTTCTTCATATCCATATGAGTCAAACCTCTGAGATCATTTGTTTATGTTTGGAACACAGTTCTTATATGACGCAATATGAAAAAGGTCTATGGGAATTCAGAATGGGGGGAAAAAACAGGAACCAAGTAGGATGTGTAAATGACGTCAAGCAGCTCTATTAACACTGACATTAACACTCTAATAAAGAGTCCAGGTTTTTAAGCAAATGAATACTGACCGGTGGATGATGTCAATGTGACAATTCTTCTCACTGTCTCTAATTATCTTTTGTGCTTTGTAAAGTTCAAAGCCATCATTTGGAAAAAGTAGAAAGTGAAGAAGGTAAGGAAGTAGACAAAAGTTCAGAGATGGCCATGGAAATAATAACAATAATTACACTTGACTTTTAAAGCAATTTTGGAAAATGGGTTATAAATTGCTCCATCCTTCCCTCTCAGCTTTCGTACTTACTAACTATTTGATTTGTGCAGGGCTGAGATTATTTTCACTTCAGATAGTCTACATTTTAAAATCATCCTTCACCCTTAAATTCAATGAATTCTTTGTAGGTTCCGGTGAGGGTCGCAGACCCTGGAGTCTTTGGGGTTGGGGTCGTATAGCGTAATCGTCTGCACCGTCAGCGTCAGCGGCGACGTGGACTGAACCCCCCCGGCAGGAACCTGAGAAAAGAAAATAGAGAGAGGAGGAGAGGGGGATAGGGAGAGGAGAGAAAGGTAGAGTGAGAGAGAGAGGGGAAAAAAGTGGAGGGATACGAAAAGCAAGAGGGGTTCTGGGAAGTTAGAGTGAGGATAAATAGAGCTAGGTAGATGTCTAGGGGGCGGAGCTAAGGGCCAGGTAGGCCAGGTGGCGTGAGAGCAGGTAGGTGGAGAGGGGGGAGGAGTTATGGTGTGTTTCTCTCTCTCCTGAACTTCTGTTGTTCCAACACCATTAAAACCCAAACCCTAACCCTAGCCTCAGTAAAACTATGCCTAAACCTACCCCTATATAACCCTAACCCTTAGTCGAAATATTGAAATGTAGAAATAGTGAGATTTTCCCCCATGCCACACACCCAGCTGTTACAAAAGCGGCCAAGTGCTTCCAGGTTTTCAACCAATGCATCTGGACCAGAATGTGCCTGTACTGTTGGCCATGCTGGGAGTCTGGTACATCAACTTTCTTCAGGCTGAGACCCACGCCATGCTGCCCTACGACCAGTATGCAAAAATGGCTCATGTGTCAAATATAGTAAGGGGATTTTATAAGATATTTGAACAATCTGCGAAGTAAATCGTTACCAAGAAATTTCTTCACCAATGTGTTTCTAAAGGTGTGTAATAATATGTACTAAAAGGTTGAAATTCAACTCCCGGGGGAAACCTCATAAAAAAACTGATATGTGTTTGTGTCCCATTAATTTACTATACAGGAAAAAAATACAAAAAATAAACATACTTTAATAATGTTTGCTGTGGATCTTTATCCTTTGACCTACGTCCTCTTCCTTTAACATCAATATGACCTTGAATGTCGAATGATATGGTGGCACATGAGTAAAGGAGAGGCTTCACAATCCGTTGGGCGTTTGAATCTGGATCCTGAACAGTCTTTGTAAGGCGAGGAGCATGGAGTCAGTGTGCCATCCTTGGACATTTTAATATTACACAAAGTGATTTTTATAAAATGTATTTTAACAGGAGGCATTTGAATGTTATTGCGACATTTGATGTCTTACTCACTTCATTAGTTTGTGTTTATTGCTGATTTAGTTTTGAGGTACTTGAGAGCTTAATTAAACCAGCTCTTCAGTTTAATCTTTGACAGGTTATGAGTGAGAGGTTAATACTTAACCATAAAATTGTGAAAGAGTGTAAATGTTCCCAACATTGAAACCACAAAATTGTGTTAAAAAAAACTCAAACACATCCCTTGTTGGATTCTGATGCAGAAAGTGATGCGCTGGTGGTTTCAAAACCCCAACCTTGTTTACTAAGCATTGACATTGACAGCTATACATAGCCTACTTGAAAAGGTTGGATGGTGATGATTGAAAGTAACTGACCTTTTCATTGTATCCACAATGTCGCTTGAAAAAGAAAAAAATAAGAAAAAATACATCCAAAAGGGTTCATAAAAATAAAAAAAATAAAAGTTTGAAGTGAGCGGTGGTGCGTGTGTGTGTTCTCAGAGTGCCTTTATCCGTTCCTATATATGTCCCTATAAGTGGCCGTGTGTGTGTGCGCCAGCAACCATATCATGTTTTGCGCCCTGTCCACGTGTCCACGTGTGTGTCCTTCCGTCTGAGGCCACGATGGCAGCGAAACTGTGCACACACACTCACTTTTCACATGGGCCCGTTGTAGCGCCACCAGGAGGCTGATTTGTGCAAAACAGATTTTTGGACACTACTCATACAGATTTTGTTGATTCGTGTTTTTACCCTTAACTCACCCCACTGATCAGTGTAAAACTTTGTATGTGCACTGTAGAGGTAAACTGTAAACCTTTGCCCTGCATATTTCACATCTGCCGTTTAAGGCGCCACCAGGAGGCTGACTTATGTAAAACACATTTTTGGATATTACTCCCTCAGATTGTATCCAAATATCACACAAATCAGTACACAGTGTCTTTCTATAGCCATGTCATCAAGACGGATCTGTCCATATTCCATCCTGATTGGCTAATATTGGCTTCCAGTCGGCAGGCTTGGTCCATTTTGAACAAAATGCATCAAATCATGAACCCAGCTTGCGCTGTCCGCGAATCTTTGCACGCACATTCCCACTGGGTCATGGAACAATGCCACACTTTTCACATTGGCCTGTTATAGCGCCACCAGCAGGTCGACTTTTGCGCAACACATCTTTGGAACAAAATAATGCTTGCAGTGTCCGATTGCCAAAGGCTAAAGAACCTATTTGAACCTAGTTGAACATGTTTTGTCCATATTCCCATTCTGGCATTATAGTGGGAGAAATATGTAACAAAAAAAGGCAAATGTGTTCACTTCCGGCAGAAAGCGTGAAAATTTGCACCTAGGGGTATTTTTGTGCGCTGAATTCAAAAATTGACGGTCCCAAGCACTTTTCCCATGGGATCTGGTGGCTCTCATTCACTTACCATACTAGAGAAAAAAGACCCCCCAAAAAATCTTCTTCAAGTAGCATGTGAGGGGTCAAACTAGGTGTTTTTCGGGATTCTTAATCCATTGCAAGCATTTGTTTTGCACGAAAAACATTCCTTTCCGAGAAATGGACACAACAAAACTTTGAAAAGTGATGACTCATCACTAAACCATAGTTTGTGGGGTCCATTTCTTGCCCAAGGAATGTTTTTTGTGCAAAACAAATGCTTGGAATGGATTTAGAATCATGAAAACCCCCTAGATAGACCCCTGACATGCTACTTAAAGAAGATTTTTGGGGGATCTTTTTTTCCTAACCCTAACCCTATGGTAAGTGAATGAGAGAAAAGTGAATTTCAGAAAAGTGCTTGGGACCGTCAATTTTTGAATTCAGCACACAAAAATACCCCTAGGTGCAAATTTTCACGCTTTCTGCCGGAAGTGAACACCTTTTTCACATATTTCTCCCACTATTATATTCTGTGAAAGATTAGAGCCAGTGCAAACTTATACAGAACATGTGGTAGAGTAAATAAAAGGACATTTAAGGACTAGAGACAAAACTTATTTTTGAAAATTGATACATTACTCCAGGGGCCACAACGAAGATCCATGTGGGGTGCATTTGGCCCGCGGGCCGCCAGTTGAATACCCATGGTGTAGAGCAGTGGTTCTCAACCTCTTCAGGCCGCGACCCCCAACATAATCATATTTTAACTGGGGACCCCCCCCCCCCCCCCCTGACGAGCACTAAGAGTTGAGTTTATATAACATGGTTCTATTGTGAAAATAGCAGATCTACATGCTCACAACACCTCGCAACGCGAGGTATTGTGAGCAACTGAGCATGTAGATCTGCTATTTTCACAATTTCTGCCTCTAATAACAATTTGGCCAATGTTTAATTTGTCATTTTAGAGGTATTACAAAGTCCTTACTGTAAATTGTTTCTTTGGACATGTACATACACCATACACTCTATAGACTTAAACTTTGTGTTGGTTTGTTTACTGGTGAGAGAAAAAAAAACAATGTTGCACATTAAGTTAATCATCTTGGCGACCCCCCCAAAATAATTGGGGTCCGGACCCACAGGTTGAGAACCACTGGTGTAGAGCCACCTTGGACTGTGTGGGCTCCGTCTCAGTCTGCCTCCAGTACACACTCCAAAACATGTGTGGAACTCAGGATGTGACACCATTCTTTCACAGGGAAGTACATTTTTGTGTGTATTGTTCTAAGAGGCTGGGTGGACCTGAACCAGGCCACAGAAATGCAACACGGCCACATCTAATAATGAGAGCTGCACCAATCTTGCTTTCAATACAGTGCTTCTAAAACATTTCCAGGTCCAGGACCCCCAAATTGATCTGTATCTGGCCACAGACCGGACCCCCATCTGAAAAAGATAGTATGCCCCGAAAGAGATTAGTGTTGTTAACATCATTTTTCAAAATGATGTAATTTGTCCAAGAAAAGACAGGCTTAGGGTTATTTTTGAATGGTGGCTGAACTAATTGTGATGTTTTATTAACCAATTCTACCAGGGGCCCCCTGGCTGGGACCACCTCAAAAACCCCAACCCCACTTTGAGAACCACTGTTTCAAAAGCACTTCAGGATCACAATAAAGCTTGAATGTCACATCACATGTTTACAGCTGTGTGACTTCTTGTTTTAATGCAGCACCCCTTTCTTCTTTTTTTACTAGGTCTATATGGCATTCTTCCACCACAGAATCAAATGCTTTATGGTCATGATTCACCAGGAGCCTGGATGGCTTGGTTCTAGGCTTAAAATAATTGATATAAATATTTTTGGAATTCTCTATGGGAAGAAATTACGGGGTTTGGATTTATGGAACCAGAAAATGGCCCCCACTGCTATGCCCTATAGCAGAGGTGTTCAAATAACGTTATTGTGCCACTTGTTGTTGTATATAGTAAAAATTGAGCTATTACAGTCTAATTAATCTATAATAAGAGAAGCAATGATTCATACACAGTTCATTTGTTTGGCCCATCTATAGCGTAATCTATGTATTCACTTACAATCAAATAGAATAAAACATTTTAAAAAACACGTTAAACGCAGTCTGGAACCTGTTGTGTGGATCTCTAGTGGAACATGATATGATAACTTCTCGAGGGTTTTAGAGTAAGTGGCATCTTCAGAATTTTACTGGAGAGCAAAAACAAACTTTTCATCGACTGTAATCAAAAACAACGTCATATTTCCGTCATTTGAATTATTAAAGAGGACATTTGATCTACCTCAAACCCATCATTTCAGATATTTCCAGATTTGCAATTATATCAGAACTAACACGACTACATTTCCTAATAAACCTAGCACTCAGATGGATTCATTGTTTCTTGTAGAGTTAAGTTACGTTTTAAGTTGTGTATAAAATAGTTGTAAAGTCGGGGTGGCCTAAAGGCTGGAGCTCACTTGTTCCCCGGTTCGATTCCTTGGACCAGCAGGACAAATCTGGGTGGGGAAGTGAATGGTCACCACTCACCCCTCCCCCAACACCTTGCTCAAGTGCCCCTGAACCCCCAACAAAAGAAAAAAAGGACTCCATAGAAACAAGCCCAAATTGCCAAACGCTTTTTGATCCTTTTAGTTGACCTTGTACCAGTGAACTGTACTGTCATGAAACTGTACCTTTTCCATACTTCTAATAAAGTCTTCAATCAATCAATCAATCAATCAATCAATTAATCAATCAGTGGAGCTGCTCAGTAGTATAAGACTGTGGTTGTACTGGGCAGCTCCCAGGTTTTAATGTGTGTGTCTGTGTGCAGGGCAAGACATTTACAGATTGGGCACATGTGCTATATCTTTGCCTTTTATTTATGTTATTTTTTACAAGGTAAATAAAGCCTATAAGTTAGCTTATATGCATTTGGCCCCCATTCATGCAAATGCGTAAATATCAAATAAAAAAATAAAAACTGGTGCCCAGAGTTCTCAGGTGCACTCTTCCAGTTCCAGTCTAATTTTATTTACTCGTTCTTTACTAATTTTGTTTTATTGTATGCCGATGTCATTTTATAATGTGTTTCCTTTGCTTGATGTTCTGAGTAAAGCACAATTGAATTGCGTTGTTGCTGAAATGTGCTACACAAATAAACTTGCCTAATAGCCTTGCCCAGCTACTCTGGCTTTCATTAGATGATTAGACAGTAGGCCTACACCAGTGGTTCACAAACTGTTTTAGCTCGAGACCGAAAAGAGAAATTAGACGTTTGTCCAGGCCAGGACCCAAACTAGTGAAAACAGCAGATCTACACATTGTGAGCTTGTAGATCAGCTATTTCCACAATAGGCCTACTTCTTACATTTGTTTTCTAATTTATGGAATTTCATCAATATTCATTAAATTCTTATAGGCTTTTTGGTTATTTATTTTATTTATTTTTTGTGTTTTGAAATAATAATAATTAAAAGCAAATGTAGATCGGCTATTTCCACTATCTTACATTTGTTTTCTAATTTATGGAATTTCATTTTCAATATTCATTACATTCTTGGCTTTTTGGTTATTTTATTTTTTTTGTGTTTTGAAATAATAATAATTAAAAGCAAATGTAGATCGGCTATTTCCACTATCTTACATTTGTTTTCTAATTTATGGAATTTAGTTTTCAATATTCATCGAAAGTCTTAGCTTTTTGGGGAATATTTTTTGAAAATGGTTTGATATAATGATATTAAAAAATATAGGAAACATGCAGAAAATGAAGGGCCCCACAAAAATGTTTGTGCGACCCTCAAAATGGGTCCCCACCCACTGTTTGGGGAAACAGGGTGTCCCTTCCATTCCTGTCACCATGTCACTGTCACCAAGCTGCCATCAGCTGCCGTGGACGCCAGGCGGAAGTAGCAATCAGCTGACAGGTAAGAGCCTCGAGGAGGAGGCGACATCATCATCATCCTCAAGTGGTTCCTAAACGTTTTAACGTTTTCGAGACCCAAAAGAGAAATTAGACATTTGCCCAGGACCCAAACTAGTAAAAACAGCAGCTCACAACGTGTCGCCTCTCGCCGCGTTGTGAGCTTGTAGACGGGCTATTTTCACTACTTAATTTAATATTTTATTTATGGAATTTCTTGGATGTTTTTAACATTTATAACAAATAAGAAATACATGTAAAAAAGATTTATATATTTTAAAAGATTTTCCATCATTTGAAATATATATTTTATTTTTTTGTAGGAAAATAAAATGGTATTTTTTTTACTCGAGTCCGTGACCCACAAATGGGTCCCAACCCACTGCTTGGGAAACTGATCCATTCTGTCACCATGTCACTGTCACCAAGCTGCCATCAGCTGCACGCTGACGCCAGGCGGAAGTAGCAATCAGCTGACAGTCAGAGGAGGAGGAGGCGACATCATCATCATCCTCATCATCCTCCTCCTCAAGCCCCAGTGAGAGAGGAAGAGGAGGAGAGCCATCTTCACCCCGACAGGAGCCGGCAGAGAGGAAGAGGAGAGGAGGAGGAGGTGGTGTGTGGGGGACCTTGAGGGAGAAAGGACCCTGATGAAGATATAGGAGGAAATAAAATAGCAATTTTATTTTGTTTTGTTTTTTAAAGGACCACCGGTGTCACAGTATAGTCAGGAAGGGAAGAAGAAGGGGGTCTTCACTTCACTCACACACACAGAGGGAACCCCAGCGGGGGGGCTTCTTAGCTGTGCTCTGAGAGGAGGAAGAGGAAGGAAAAGAACAGGGGCTTCTTTGAAACATACAAAGGAAAAAAGGGGAAAAAATAAAGACATTTGAAACAGAAACATATATATTTTTTTGGAACTTCTTTGGGGAACCAACATCAGAAGACCTAAGAGAGAAGGGGAAGCCCGTTTTTTGTGTTCCTCCGATAACAAAATAAAGCCGAGAAGAAGCCGAGAAGAGGAGGAAGAGAATGTAGCTTCTGGGAGAAGAAGTTCCTTCAATGTAAACAAACAGCTATAAGCACCCGACTAGCGTTAGCCTGCTGGGGGCTAACAGCTAGCCGTTAGCTGCTAACTGCTAGACAGGCTAGCACCTCCTCCTGGGCTCCACGGGAAGAATAAAGATACTAAAAAGGAGAAGCGGAGCGCTGCTCCTCCGGGCTGCTCCCCGGCTCCAGGCGCCCCGTCCCCGCTCCGTGTCACCGTCCCCGGCGGCTGTCAACTCCTCCATGTTCGGCGTCGCCGCCGCCGCCGCCGGCCGGGCTCCTCGGGCTGCTGCTAAGCTCGCCGTCAGCTAGCAGCGTTAGCTTCAGTTAGCATCCTGCTGCTTCTCCTTCAACAGCAACACACAGCCAGCTTAACGGTGCTTACTTAGCCGTGTTAGCATGCTAAGCTAACGCTAAGCCCTGCTGAAGCCTAGCTGAGAAGAAGAAGGGGAAAAGGACTGGACTGGCTGGGCTGGCTGGCTTAAACCCGAGAGAGAGCCCGAACAAAGGGAGATATTAATTAAAAGGAGACAGTTGTCCCGTTCGAATGTGAACTTTATCATGGCCTCCGTGGGAAGAAGGATGTATAATTGACTCTGGCGGATCGAGGTCATTGGTAATAAACCATTTTTTGTTGTATTATGTAAAGAAAGAAATGTCCAACAACTGTGTGGAGGCTAGGGGTGTTTGGCCAGCTGATTTGAACCGACAAGAAAGGAAAAACAAGCGTCTTATCATATGTTCAAATATGAATCCAATTAACGGGGTTATTACTCTATTATAAGCCAGCTGTGAGTGAGGAAGTGTCGTCGTGCTGTGGTTGACAGTGTGTGAATTGTAGAGGTTTTCCGTTGTTTTTCTTTTTGCATTCGTTTTACAACCGGTAGACATTTGTTGACATTCGACTCGACTCCACTGTCCTTAACTTTAGTTGGGTGGGGGGTCGTTTTCTGGTCGCCTGTCGGCCCTAAAGCTAAACCAGTGGGGTCTTTTTGTTTGAATACTTTGTTAGAGGTTTGCATAGGAAAAAGGTACAGGAGGACAGTGCAGTTCACTAATACAAGGTCAACTAAAAGGATAAGGACCACAAGAAAGCTTTTGGGCTTGTTTCAACTGGGGTCCATTTTTTCCTCAATTCATACAAAAAGCAGTCTTTAAAGCAGTGGTTCTCAAACTTTTCAGGCCGACTCCCAAAAGAGAGATATTAGACGTTTGCCCTGGACCCAAACTAGTGAAAACAGATCTACTTGATAACATTTGTTTTCTAATTTATGGAATATTTATTAGTTTAATTACTTAGAATTTAATTTAATTCAGATAATCTTAGTTTTTTTGGTAATGTGTTTTGAAAATGTTTTGAAATAATAATAATACTTTAAAGACAAAATGTAGCTAACACAAAAATGGGACCTGTAAAAATGTGTCCGCGACCCACAAATGGGCCCCGACCCACTGTTTGAGAACCAGGGGTCTAAAGAACACCAGTAAAAGGGTCCACTACAGTAGGCTTCTTTTTAGTTCAACGCAAGAGAGAGAGAGAGAGAAGAGAAATGGTCTCGTAAATGTGATCCTTTAGTGCGGCCAAGGCCAGGCTGTAATGGATTCAGTTTCAGATAAGTATATCGCCCTAAATGGCAAGGCTCTTGCTTGCGAAAGATAAGAAGCAAGCAGCCCCCCCACTCTGAAACTTTGCAAAGTTTTCTTTTATAACCGCCGGGGAGGAACCCGAATAAAGTACAAGCAAAAAGGCGACACTTTTTTGTTGATGTTGCTACAAAAGTTATACGTTGTTTTCCTTTTCTGTGTCAAACAGGATACAGTGTATTTATTCTGTAGCAATAGTGGAGTTTAAAAGTATCTAGGAGTTCTCTCTTTTTGTTTTGGTTATATTTTGTGTGTGGCTGCCCCTCCCCCAGTTAGACCACTTGTATATTCTTGTCAGTTTCGGACAGTCTTAAATAGTACTTTTGAGGGAAAAGAGATACTGTGTTGTGTGTGTGGGGCCTCCTTGTTGATCATCCCTCCCTCCCCCCTACACCTTTTTTTGTTGTAGACTCCACTGTTTAATTAAAAGGGGAGAAAGGAAGAAAAGAAAAGGAAGAGTGAGTGTCTGCGGATGCCATGGAGCTGATGTTCGCAGAGTGGGAGGATGGCGAGAGGTTCTCCTTCGAGGATTCGGACCGGTTCGAGGAAGACTCCCTGTGCAGCTTCATCTCTGAGGCGGAGAGCCTGTGTCAGAACTGGAGGGGCTGGAGGAAGCAGTCTGCCGGACCCAACTCCCCTACTGTCAAAATCAAAGGTATATGGCACACTCATAATGTGCATACACTCGCAACTGTGTTGCGTTGGTGATTTAATGCAATTTTAATGACGTCACGTGCAGGTCGCATAACACCTACGTTACATGAGTTAACAGGTCAGATAATGGACCATTGCTATGCACAGGGGTTGACACTAAGGTCTCAGAGGCACTTGCCCATCGGGCAAGTACAGGTCATGTTCTACTTGCCCGAAGGTAATGCCCACTTGCCCAAAAAGTAAATCGTCCATTATAAAATGATAGGTACGATCAATTTAACACTTATTTCTTTACTTTCTGGGGCTGTGCGATAAAATGTCATACCTCAATACCTCCAAATCCAAATACCAAATACTTTAGCTATGATTGAATATGTCTATGGTTTCACACTTGTTATTTTATATTTTTTAAATGTAGCAACAGTAAAAACAGCACATTATAGGTAAATAGTGCTCTTATTTTACATTCCACAGACAAGACACAGCGCACTGGCCACGTTCAGGTGTGTCCCCTCTCAAATGAGCACTTGCCCTGTCGGGCAACCTGAAAGCCAACTTCACCTGCCCTGACGTTTTATTTACCTGCCGGGGGCAGGTGGGCAAGCCTTAGTGTCAATGCCTGTATGCATACAGGCTCGTTCCTTTGTTAAATCCCCCTGGTGTGAGCGTTTGTAAACAACGTCGAGGTGTGAACTTGGGGGTTGTTTTGCATCGATGCATGTCCGTGTGCGTGAGAGTCGTGACACTGCTCAGAAAAGATAACGGGACGGCGTCCACAAGCGTGACCGGACCAATACAGCACTAGATTGGGATCAAGTTGCTTTGCAAGTTGCTGATCCGGTCTGGGTCTGTACCGGATACAGATGTTTGTGTGCGTGTATATAACCGGATACAGTAGGAGGGCTCTAGACCGGATCACTCTGGTTGATTCGCAATAGAAACCAGGCTTCCCACGGGTGCTGCAGAAAGCCTGGTGAAGCGAGGTTCATACAACGCTGACTGGGAAAATACTTGGTGCTTACTGTATGCATTTTAACTTGGACAGTGTACAAAATGGGACCCTCTTCGAACCTGTAAGGGTCCATTTGGTTCCATTTGTACACTTTCAGAGTTGTATACACTAAGGGTCCAATTGATTCCATTTGTACACTCTAAGGGTCTATTGGTTCCAATTGTGTACACTCAGAGTTAGAGGGCCTTGAGGGCAATATTTGGGTCCAGTTTGTGCACTGTATGTATCGTCAAGATCAAATCAAAGGCACATGCATGTCTTTTATATTGAACGATTAATGTTTTATTGGCCCTCTCCCTCAAAAGAAAAAAATGCATTTATCGTCACTGTCGGGCAGAAACCTCTACTCTCTTCGTAAAGTAAAGCCCTGCTTAATCATACAAGACTGTCGCACAGAACTAGTGAAAATGGCAGATCTACAAGCACACAACGAGGCGTTTTTAAAACGATAAATGCAAAACGAACGGCTTTGGACATACAAGGTTTCCACCCGACAACAATGACAGGTACTTGACCACACATTTGCATACATGACCATATTATTCGTACAAATCAGAGCACAGCTTGAGAGCTTCCTTCCATTGTGTTCCTTTGAGTTAATATCCAATCATTTCCTTCTATACCAGCAGTTATCAGCCCCTGGAGTAGTGCGTTTACCTTCAGAAACACGCCGTCCTCTCTGTGTTTTTTTTTTGTATTTTCACCGTTTGTTTTGGTAGACAGGGATGTGTTTGGGTGACCAGAAACAGTGAAAACAGCCATATAGGCCTATTCAGTGGCTGATTACTGCTGGTAATATAGCGGGAAATGATGTAGTACAAATGTATACATTGTTTGTCCATTCGGTTCTATTTGTACACTAAGACTCTTGAGTCAGGCTGAAACAACATTTGATTTATGATTTTCCTGTCTATGATACGACACGGCAACACACAGCTCTGTACAGAGAATAGGAGAATTTAACAAAAAATTAAAAATAAAGAGCATGTATTGTGATATAGAGGGTATGTACGTCCACTGGGACCCGCCCCCCTAATCTAGACTGAGTGGCAAAACATTGAGCAGCATGGAGCACTGAAGATTGGAAGTGCTAGTTGCAAATAATGCAGGAGGCAGCAGGATGTTATGCTGTTAAAAACGAGTGCTTCCAAACTCTGACACTTGGAAAAATAATCACCTGCACAGACTGTCTTGACAGAAAGTAGCTCATAACATGCCTATGGTGGATTTTTATGAAACAAAAACTTTGCAGATAGAAAGAGGATAATTCAAGCTTTCAGTACAGTCACAATGTTGGGGAGTTTAACTTTGTTTAATGCAATCAGATAGGACTTTTCTGTTTGGATGTATTGGCTGTCAATGGCAGAAAGTAGTTTTTTTTGCCACTCAGTAGGCGTTCCCACATAACATCCAGCTACAGTGATGTCACACTCATACCCTCTATAGTTAAAATAAGTGTCATGGAATCATCTTAGAAAGTACTGCTATGTCTTGGTGCTGTTTATGTTTTTGGAACCAGAATACCATAGCTCGATCAGACATTTAAAGGTACTGTAAGTAATATATTTTGGTCAAAATATGTGTAAAAGGGCTATATTCTGATTATAATCATTGCTGGGGTGTGTGTTCAGTAACAGGGGTCTCTCCAGCTCTTTAGAGAGATTATTTTCATATTTCATACAGTATACAGGATAGGTAAGTGAAATTGGAAGTGATAACACAAAAAAAGTGAGCAGACAAAATTGGACTGGAACTCTATAAAATTAGAGCTGATAAATTGGTACTGTCTCCTGATTGGATGATATTGACAAGTTAACACACCTGAACATTTCGTCGTTGTCGGGCAGAAACCTCGTATCTCAAGTTTCTAAATGTATGTTTTTTTGTAAAGTCATACGAGACCGTCGCACAAGACTAGTGAAAATAGCAGATCTACAAGCACACAATCAAATCTTTTTTTTTTATGATTAATAGAAAACGAACGGTTTTGGACATACAAGGTTTCCACCCGTCAACAGAGATTTTCTGTTTGAAGTGCTGGGAGACCCTGTTTCTGAACAAACACTCTATCTATAGCATCGACTACTATCACAATAAAGAGCTTTAACTTTAACAATCTTCTGTTTTAAACCAAAAATATTTTTGGAACTTTTAATTGAACTGAGAGACTGTACACATGGAACCAAATTGACCCATATGGCAACAGGGTGAGAGAGTGTAACGATGGAACCAAATTGACCCATAAGGGAACACACTGAGAGAGTGTACTCGTCAAACCAAATGAACCCATAAGGATACAGGGTGACACTGAAACCAACTTGCAGGTAAGCTAAAGCCAGCCAGCCATGAACCTGTTGGATCACATGAAACCTATAGCCTCCGTATTCAGGGGGCTAGCATTCTGCCAGAATAGCCGATCTGCAAGCTCCCAATTTGATATTTTCAGCAAAGGGGCTTCGTTGTGCAATGGTGGCACAGAAAGTGAAAATAAATAGCAGATCTACAAGCTCTCAATGCACCATGATGACGTGTTTAGAACTTGTGGAGATCAGCTGTTTGATACATTTTTGCATTGAGATACTTATTTGAAATCCTAGCTCAGCCCTACTGCTAAGAGTGTTCTGTTTTATTTTTCGTAACTACTTTGGCATGTTTCTGGTTTGGTTCTGAGGTGTTTAGTTTGGCTCGTAGAAAGTGTGAAAGCCTGGCATCCAACAACTATTCTGGCAGAGAGTGCAGACGCTTTTTCATTTTAAATTGCATTTATTTATTATGTGACGTATTATGGCAAACTCACTAAATAAACCCTGCTGTCTTTGTATCATGATATGATAAGGATATGGATAGCAACGAGAATATCAATGATATTCACCAAGTTCAGCAGAAATTAATCATTTATCTCGCCGTGTTGGAAAAGTAAGGCTGTAACCGAACGTTCGTAGGTTTTGAATGTAGGAGTCTCAGAAGTAATGTTGGAGAACCCCAGACGTATCAGTGATGTCAGTCATCTCCAAATTTGGGCACTGTTTCAGCATGCGGCTGTTGCCATGGCAGCATCGCATACGCAGTACAGGCGACGGTATCGGTCAGTCGTTTATTAGTAGGATAAGTCGATATAATATTACTGGTTAAAGGTGCTGTGATATTTCGTAATCCATGCAAAAAGTTTGAAATAATCGTGATATTTATTTGAATTCCTATCAACCCATCAGTCTTATGTGGTTGTTTTAAACTTAACGGCAACCAGACAGCGCTGTGCGATGTGTGGATAGCATTCAGTGCTGGTGAATGACACTGATTACCTCTTATGATTTATGCCTGATTGTATCGTTTGATTAATATGATTCCCATTGATTTACTGGCTGTCATTAGTCAATGTTTTGAGAGTTTAGTGGTACACTAGTGTAAGCTCTGCAGGGCATGGCAGTTTCACCCAGATCCAACATTGAGGAACCGAAATCGGTACAATCACATTTGGAACCGTTTGCAGAACAGGTTTATTACACTGTCAGAGCTGGTACGTTTTAATTTCAAGGACCACCATGACTCTTGATCTTGATCAGTGTTTTTACCTGAGGGAAACCCAACATGGTTTAACAGGAAACAAAAGGGCTAATTGAATCATTCCAGGAGGAGCCTTAAGCCAGGAAAAGGTCTTTTGGTGCGAGGTACTTGGTGAAATTCATTAAAATCCATTTTACGAGGCAAAAACAGCACAATTTATAGCCTCCGACATTTCTTTTAGGTTGGAAGGACAAAAAAAGACTATGGGGTTTAATTGACACTTAATTGGAACCTATTGGTATGGCACATGTGATCTCTATGACCCTCTACTGAAAGTACATAACCCGGATGCAATGTAGGCTTGTAGGCCCTGACATCCTACCCTATTCTGGCCCCCTGGTTTACAACTTCTAACGGTGCTGAGTCGGCTCATGCGACCTGGGCAGCGCTCGACACAGCGACTCACTCTCTACCGCTCGCTCGACGGTGTCTCACGTGGCTCAAGGTCGCCTGAGACAGCGCGCCTCCATCATCTCCAGCGCGCCTCCATCATCTCCAGCGCTCCTCCATCATCTCCACCGCTCCTTTACAATGCATCTTGTGAACCTATTGCAAAAACCGGAGAGCATTCCACTCCTCGCGGTCCCTGACACCCTGCTCTGTAGGCCTATGGGAGTCGATTGCAATTTCAATTCAAAGGAGCTTAATTGGCATGAGAGAACATACGTTTACGTTACCATAGCCTGTGTCAAAATATAATTAAAACAAAGTTGGGGCCAGGCATTGACACTAAGGCTTGCCCACCTGCCCCCGGCAGGTAAATAATTTCGGGCAGGTGAAGTTTGCTTTCAGGTTGCCCGACAGGGCAAGTGCTCATTTGAGAAGGGACGCAACCGTCTATAAAAACAACACCAGATATCTGTCTAAACGTCCATTTTCTGGTCTGTGGAATGTAACAAGTGTGAAACCACAGACATATTCAATCTTAGCTATGTAGTTATTTGGTATTTAAATTGTAGGTATAGTGTATGACATTTTCTTTATCGCACAGCCCCAGAAAGTAAAGAAATAAGTGTTAAATTGAATGGTAATTAAAATCTTACCAATCATTTTACAATGGACAATTGACTTTTCGGGCAAGTGGGCATGACCTTTGGGCAAGCAGAACATGACCTGTATTTGCCCGACGGGCAAGTGCCTCAGAGAGCTTAGTGTCAACCCTGTGGGGAACGTTTTATACAGTTGGAGGTGGTACATCATTGTGTAAACACAGGGTATAAAGCTTTTTGAAACAAATAGCAATCTTTTTGCAGTCGCTTTGGAACAAATTACAGCATTTCTTTTTCCTCAAAACAATTTAAATAGTATCCAAAAAAGCGTCAGTCCCAGAAGCCCTGCACTGTTAGCATGCAGGCCTGTGGCAGTAGAGAGCCTTGTGGGGGAGGAAGGAACCTTCAGGAGGAACCTAGACTTTATTATGAGCCAGACAGGGAGCTTTAGCCACTTGTCCAACCTTAGCTTCCCTACGCTTGGGGCAGGCATTGGACAGAAATATAAAGCTCACAGCTTGTAGATTGAACGTTTTCTTCAACAAGATTTATTGTAGAGGGTGGGGATAGGACGATAATCGTTATTATCGTGATAAAAAAAAAAAAACACTCACAATAATCGTACCGTGAAGATTTAATTTATGGTGAAATTGTCGTCCGTCATGCACTGGGATCAATTCACCTTTTATTTGCCAAGCTGCATATCTGGTATCACTTAAACCCTCTATATTGATGAAACGTAAATAACGTACTTGATATTGACTTATCTCTTTGCCAAAAAGTAGCCGATCTACAAGCTCACAGCGCGACACATTATGAGCTTGTAGATGGGATATTTTTGGGCAAACGTTCCGCCCAGAGTAATGGATGTTGGAATGGAATGGAGCTCGAGTGCCGCGCTGCGAGCTTGTATATCTGCTATTTTTCAATGGCTAAAGTATAAAATAATTAAGGCCCCTCCACCTTGGGCCCTAGTAACTCAGTCCCACTCCCCCCCCCCCCTTGTGACGCCCCTGGTGAGGGAAGGGAGTAGGTAGGTGGTGACGAGAGAGGCCCTGAGGGAGGAAACAGTGAAGGGAACAAGGGAGTTGAGTGAGTGAGCTAATCGACGCTGTCGGCCGGAAACCTTGTATGTCTGAAGATGTTGCTTTACAGGAAATTATGAAAAAACAAAAGAAACAACAACCTGTGCGCTAATGGAAGTAGATATTGTTTTAGACTAAAGCTCTTAGTTAATACTTTTCCATTGGTTCAATCGATATTTATAATAAAACCCACACAGACACGCGTAACCACTTTTACTTTCACTTGAAAATAAATACTAAAATAGCAGGTCTACAAAGTCACAACGTGTCGTGAGCTTGCAGATCCGTCTAATTTACCTACACGTTTTTGTGGCACTGTGTGACAACACGGGGCGTTCATTCATTTACTAAAACAAAGCGTGAACGTAAGAAATGTAAAGGTGGAGATATGAGCTATCTGCCTGACAACAGCCCAGCCAGTGAGTGAGTGAGGTTGTACCTTTTCACTGCCCATGCAGGGCGCAGTGTTGCCAGATTCTGAAAGAGAGAATAAGCAACCAGGTCCATGAAAACAAGCCCAAAGGACGTGACCAGGCTACGGCTATCTTCCATAAAACAATAAATACGTTTTGTTCTATATTTTGAAACAACATTTTAACACCGCAAATCTTGTCTGGGGTTGGGGGTCCCTGGCACAAAATATTTTCTGATTGATTGATTGATTGAAGAGTTTATTAGCAGTTTGCAATAGAAAAAAACTACAGTTTCATGACTGCACAAATCACTGGTACAAGGTCAACTAAAAGGAGATCCTAGTAAGCTTTACGGCTTATTTACACAGGAACCACTTTATGTATCTCATATAACATTGAAAGACAGACGGATAGAACATAGTACTTTACATGATAGGATAACATCAATTTCAAAAGCAGAAAAAGGATAACATCAATTACAAAAGCGGAGAAAAAAAGGGGGGGGTGGAAGCATGGGGGCTTAGTCTATTTACAAGTCTCGAGTAGCAGTTGCCTGAAGGTGACTTTTCATACCAATTTTGAAGGAGGCTAGGTATTTGCGCTGATTGGAGGTTTGCAGACAAATTCATCTTTATCTGGGGGTCCTTGATATGAAAAGATTTTGAGAACCACTGGTTTAAACAACGTTAGGAAACAGCCCAAATAAGCAACTACATTTTAGAAACGAGCCCCCCCCAAAAAAGTAAGTAATTTCACAGAAAAAATAAGCCCAAAGTGGCTTATAATAAGCCAACATGGTATGGCAACCCTGCAGGCTACAATGGAACAGCTGTTTGAGTGTGTGTGTGTCGTGCCCCCCCCCCTGTGCCTCGTCCTGATTGGTGGACGACTAGCAGTTAGTCACCGGGCAACTGCCAGTGACTGGCTGGCAACATGAACTCTGCAGCACCCTGTCTCTACCCACCCCCACCCAATATCTCTTATCTGTCTCTATCGCTCTCTCGCTCTCTCTCCCTCTCTCTCTCTCTCTCGCTCTCTGTCTCTGTCTCTCTCTCTCTCTCTCTCTCTCTCTCTCTCTCTCTCTCTCTCTGTCTCTCTCTCTCTGTCTCTCTTAGTGATGGGCAATCCCGTTCATTTCAGTGAATAAAGCATTTCGTTCACGTTCACGGTAATGATCCGTTCATAGCGTGATCGTCCCGTGAAAAACACTATCGCGGGTGCGTTTTTACTACGTCGCGAGTGTGAACGAAAGTGTGAACGACACATTTCAGGGGTTTTGAACGAATCGTTCACAAGTCTTGCTAATGATTCGATTCGTGATGAACGAATCACTCATGAACGACACATCACTAGTGTCTCTCAATTCACGTCAACGGAGCTTTATTGGCATGAGAAAACGTATGTTTACGTTACCAAGTGGGACTGAGTTACTAGGGCCCAAGGTGGAGGGGCCTGTCTTTAGCTACTGAAAAATAGCAGATATACAAGCTCACAGCTTGTAGATCTGCCATTTTTGAAAAGCTCTGAAAATGTGTGCAAATCTTTGAATACATGTACTTTTTAAGCGAACATTTGTACTCAAATTTTGCTACTGTGGGGAGGAACAAAATATTTTTAGATGGGGCTCCGTCCTCCGTGGCCAAATGAGTATCGTTTTGGGGGTCCTTCACATGAAAATGTTTGAACACCACTGACATAGAAACATAGGTTTTTCAAAAATAGCGGATCTACAAGCTCGAGCTTGTATATGTGCTATTTTTCAATAGTTAAAGCACCTCCTCACCCCCTCGTAACGCCTGATTTTACACTTCATTGCATACTGGAAATAGCAGATCTACAAGGTCACAACGTGATATTTTCAAAGCGCAACACCCGATTGCAACCAAAAAATGTCTATCACAGAAGAATATCTGTGATAGACATTTTTTTTTATCTGTATCTACCATCCACTTGAATGGAAAAATATCTGGAGAAAGATATTTTTTTATCTGTTATCTGGCCCAGTGGGAATGGGCCTTTCTTTAGTTTTTGTTGGTGAAAAAAGGTAGTCGACGGACATTTATCCAACATTTTCAACATGATTTAGTTCTCCCTGTGTATGTGCAGCTGTAACATACATTACCTGGCCAGTGGCAACCAGACAATACGTGAAAATATGGCCCTACTCCCCTTGAGAATGTAATATAAAAGCAAAGCCCTTGTAAGTTAATGTTCTCTGCATATTATCTGGGCTCTGTCTCGTGCTCATGGCCCAGGACTGATGCCTTTTTTTCTTCTTTGCTGAAAGTAGGCTTGGGCCTAAAGGTCTTGACTAGTCTGGGAGGGATTGACTCGTCTAGTAATTGGTTTTCCAATGAGAGGCGAGCCGGCTGGTATAATATATATATATAATGTGATAGGCAGGTAGATTGATATTAGGTTTTGGTCTTCAGGCATAGGCTATGAGGACTCACGGGCACAACTCTGTCAAACCGTCATGTGTGAAAAGATTTGACAAATGTTTCATATGGACACATAAAAAAAAATAAAAAAAATGAAAAGAAATACATCTAAGAAATCCCATAAAAATATATAATTAAAGGGATATTTCACTTAAAAAAAAATATATATATATATATCATCTAATCAGGTTTTATGAACACCCTGAACAGTTTTTAGTTTGCTTGATTCAATATTTAGATATTTGATGTTATCAGTACTCCTCCTCCAGGGCTTCTCCCCATACACATCCATTGTAATGGGTGTTTTTAAGGAATCTATCATGGTTAAAATGGAGTTTGAAGTTACAATGGGTGCGTATGGGGAGAGGCCCTGGGCCTGGAGGGCCTGATAACATTTACATCAAATATCTAAATATTGAGTCAAGCAAATTAAAAAACTGTTCAGGGTGTTCATAAAAGCCTGATTAAACGATAAAATGACCAAAAGTTTTTTTTCTTTTTTCACTTTAAAACGTAGTGAAAATAGCTGATCTACAAGCTTGTAGATCTGTTGTTTTCACTAGTTTTGGTCCTGGGCAAACGTCTTATTTCTCTTTTGGGTCACGGGCTTAAAAGTTTGGAAACCACTGCGCTATAGCCTGACTGAGTTCCTAAGCATCAAACTTTTCAAACAAAAATAATGTGTGTGTGAGGGCGCTCACACGCGTGTGTCCATATGGCTTTACCAGGGTTCTCACAGTCGTACGGGTGATGATGACTGCTTCAAGTTCCTCCATATACGGTCGAAGGCTTTCCTCCTCCATATATGGTGGACATGTGGAGGCAGAAGTAGTGTGCTAAGGAACGGCGCTGGAAAGTGAGAACCTTCACATTTATTTTTTTCTTATCACTCTGAGACGCTCCACTGTGCTCTGAAATCAGCTCACAGCTCAGTCATAGAGTGTAGCTCAGAGGTTC
The DNA here is from genome assembly GCF_963921795.1 of Nannobrachium achirus. Taxonomy (NCBI): domain Eukaryota; kingdom Metazoa; phylum Chordata; class Actinopteri; order Myctophiformes; family Myctophidae; genus Nannobrachium; species Nannobrachium achirus. Next base: position 58,045,070 of record NC_137833.1, read on the forward strand.
TCAAACATTACCTCGCTCGGGTCACCCCTGAGGCCAGTCAATCTGAGGTTTGACCCAAAAGAAATTGCACTAGTAATGGTTCAAGGTTTTTTATGATCCTTAGGGTCATCCAAAAAACATGTTAAAAGTTTCCCATTATATTCTTATTCGATCAAGGCAAATTCAGGAGGATTAAGTTTGGGTCCCTTTAACTTACTATACAGAAAAAAAAATACCCCTTCTTTAAGTAGCATGTGAGGGGTCTAACTAGGGGTATTTCATGATCCCGAACCCATCGAAAGCATTTATTTTGCACGAAAAACATTCCTCGGGCTGCAAATTGACCCCACAAAAGTGTGAAAATGTCACTTCAACCCCAGCATCCCTTTTCTGGGGGCGGACGTTCATCCAAAATCTACAAGCTCACGTGATGCGTTGTGAGCCCGTAGATCTGCTATTTTGGATGATGAGACTAGGTGTGTAGTCTTTGTACTGTAGGCTTGCACCAAGTAGTAACAGGGTTCTCATGGTTCCTGGAAATATTTGGAATTAGAAAAATATTTTCCAGTACTGGATAAGTTTTGGAATTGATCAAGGGTCCTGGAAGGTCCTGGAAAAAATAGCTATGCATTGTCTTTGGTTATTGATTCTGTTAATACCTCTGAAATGACAAATTCTAAATTGGCCAAATTGTCAAATATTAGAGGCAGAAACTGTGAGGCGTTGTGAGCATGTAGATCTGCTATTTTCACAATAGAAACGTGTTATACAAAATTCCTCTACTAGTGCTCGTCAGGGTGCCGCGGGTCCCCAGTTAAAATATGATTATTTCGGGGGCCACTACACAGCCTGAAAAGGTTGAGAACCACTGCCATACACTACCTGTCTTTGGGCATTGCGCATAGGAGTAAGCGACTTTTTATTGAGCTGAATTATTGTTATATAGTCCTGGAAATTGGGTTAAATGTTCTGGAAAAGTTTTGGAAATTAATTGGTAAAAATGTGTGGGAACCCTCAACCCTGTAGTAAGATCGCACCGAGTGGTACAGTACAGTGCAACTTAGGTCCGTTTTACCAAGTATAACTGGTTAAACTGAAGTGACATTGATAAATTCCAAAAGCTATTATTGAAGTATTCTGAGGCACCCCTGGACTTGAGTCACAGCACCCTAGCGCACCACAGCACCCACTTAAAGAAACCCTGCTGTAGCTTTCTCTGCCCTTTTACCCTTTTTTGAGGCTACTGTGCCCTATAACAGTGGTTCTCAACCTTTACAGGCCGCGACCCCCAAAATAATCTTATTTATAGGGGGACCCCCACCCCAGAGTTGATGAATAACAAAATATACACGGTTCTATTGTGAATAGGGGTGTAACGATACATTTTAATAGCGATTCGATACATATCACGATACCTGGTTGCCGATACGATACATGGACGATATTGGTTCATTCATGGCGATACGATACAATTCGATTCAATGATTTTAAATCAATATATATATATTGTATCCACAAGTTTCCAACATCCCATCGTGCATTGCGCAGAAATTGGACGGAGCTTCCGGCGCCGCAGCCGAGTGTGATCTACAAGCTCACAACGGCTGCATCTGCGACGCGACGTGAGCTTGTATGTCTGCTGTTAACCGGAAGTGTGGTGCAGTGTGGTGCAAAACATTCTCCAGTAAATTCCCGCGGAAAGAGGTGGATATATATACTGTATATTGCTGATCTACATGACAAATTAACCATTGCCATGTAAATTGCAGAAATTGTGACAATAGGCGATCTACATCGCGAGGCGATAGATCGGCTATTTTCACAATTTCTGCCTCAAATATTTGACAATTTGGCCAATGTTTAATTTGTCATTTTAGAGGTACAGTATTAAAAAGTCCTTAAATTCACTTTAGAAATGTGCATATACCCTCTATACACTTTGTTGGTTTGTTTACTGTTGAGTGAGAAAACAATGTTGCACATTAAGTTAATCATCCGGGGACCCCTCAAGATAATTTGGGGACCGCCCTGGGCGTACCGACCCACAGGTTGAGAACCACTGCCCTATAATCTCATGCACAATACGGCTTCCCCCTCTCGTTTGAACTTTGACCTGTTGCTGATTCACCGTTGACGGCCTCCTCTCCTGCCACCATGTTAGCCCCACCGCTGTCGTGTTTCTGTATTTCTGAACATTGATCGCTGTGAAACTGAGTTAATGTTGGCCTTGAGGTTATTATATAATCGTGTAATAAAATGACACATTGAATTTGTCTCCTTTTCATTGAGCTAGCTGAGGCTGCATGCATTCTCAGGCTGCGTTCACCACCTTAGGCTCGATTCATACCGTTATAAGGAGCCTAACAAATTTCGGTTCGGCACTGTCCAAACCCAAATATGGGTCGTCGTCCCCGGTTCGGGGGGGCGTCAACCGACTAAACTCGGCTCCACGGTGCTGCCAAAATGTTGTGACCTCCCGACTTAATTTCGGTACTAAGCGGTGTCTTCTCATTCATTCAGCCCGGCTTCAAGTTCATTTCCTCGGCTATGAAGCCAAGGAAGCAGCGGTAATTTGGGAGGGAGACACGCCGAGCTTCCAAATGCTTGTGGCCGTGATTAGAGCGTCGCATAGCGGATACATGTCAGCTGGTTGGTTCTCACTCACTCTGGCTGGAGAGTGGAGGCGCGCGCGCGTGTGACACACACACACACACACACACACACACACACACACACACAGCTCGCTAGTCGCTGACCGTTTTCAAGAGGAAAGAAGAGCTTAAAGAGAAAAGAAAAGCATAGACACAACTTTGCTAATGTTCCGTGTTGTCCACGACGAGTTGTGACTGCGTGGTGATATGCATGCAGCAAGAGAGGCGGCCGTGGCACGTCTATAATGTGAGCTTGTAGATTAAATATTTTCGACAGAGTTCGAGTGTTTGTGAGAGTGAGTGAGAGAGAGAAGAGACCTATGGAAGAGACCCCGTGTCCCCGTCACTGGCGCTGCTGCCTGCTGATGCTACTCAATGGACTTCCAGTCATTCAGCTTGCAGCGCGAGGGTCAGTCAGTCAGATATGTATTCGCCCTGCAACGCTCATGTATCGGCCACTAACGTTGTCATGCCATGGACCTCCAATATTTACAAGCGACGTCGGCACTAGCCGTTAATAAAGTATGGATGAACTCCCCCCGAACCTAAATAATTTCGGGTCGTGGAGCACTCCCGAACCGAAATTAGTTAGGCTCCTTATAACGGTATGCAACGACCCTAAGTCTGTTGATGACGATTGTTGTAGTTGTTGTTGTTGTTGTTGTAGTGTTTGACTCACATGCTTGTGGTATTGCACCAGCAGGCATCCGTGGACTCTTGACAGTTGTCAGAGGTCTCTTTGTTTCACAATTAATTTCACAAACCGTTCAGTGTTACATGATAACGAGGAATGACATGACAAAGTCTGAGAACCACTGATATAGCAACATACTTTTTTTCTTTTCCAGAACACTATTAGGATTTAGAAGACATTTGTAGAATCCGCCTATATCAGTGGTTAAGGACCCCCAAAATGATATGGATTTGGCCACGGTCCCCCATTTCAAAATATTTTGCTCCAGGGACCCCAGAAGCAAATGGTTGCGTTAAAAATGTTCACTCGTAACTGGGTCTTGCCTTAATCTAGATACAGAATAGATACACGCTGCTCTCAAATGCCGCCTTGACAACTTTTTGTTCGATAAGTGTCTAGTTTACCATGCACTTGTGGTTTGTTTGTACTTAATATTTGTTTTTGTCCGGACCACAAATGTACAGAATGTTATTTAGATAGTGTGTCGTTTAGACTGATACTAGGTTCATTGTTTACCTGCTATCCTATAGATTCTTTGAGGCCCTACATTGTTCTCTCTGCACTCTACTTAATTACCTTGTTGTTTATTGACTAGAGTTCATGTTTACTCTGCTTACTTTGCACACACACTTGTAAATCGCTCTGGATTAGTTTCTGCTAAATGCCTAAATTGGAATGGGACTTTGTCTCTCTGTCTCTCTCTCTCACACACACACACACACACACACACACACACACACACACACACACACACACACACACACACACACACACACACACACACACACACACACACACATGCACGCACGCACGTGCGCACACACACACGCACACCCATCCACACAAGGGGTGGCCAAAGAAATGTCACTCACTTTTTTTTTTAATGCCACAATTTTTTTAATCGATTTGTTGTTGTAATGTTGTGCCACTTCTACTTTGGGTGAAATGTCATAAAGACTATAATAATAATGGATTGCATTTTTATAGCGCTTTTCTAAGCAAGTTGCGAACTCAAAGCGCTTTACAATGGTCCATTCATTCATACATTGGGACTCAAGACTGACTGACTTTATCTAGCTTTATTGAAGTATATGATTCAACTTTTAATGGGTTATATTGTTTAGAATTGTTTTAAAATGTTCTAGTATAAAGTAAAGTGTAATTTGGGGAAATGGCAACAATCGTGATATTGAATCGCGTATTGCAATAAAATCAAGAATCGAATCGTCACCCTAGGTATCGAGATCGAATCGGGAGGTAAGTGAATCGTCACGCAACTAAAACACGCGCACACACACGCACACGCACACACACACACACACACACACACACACACACACACACTCTATTTTTATTTTTCAATAACACGACTGATCTCTTGTGTCCTGGTTGCTTTTCAGACGGTCAGGTGATTCCGCTGGTGGAGCTGTCAGCCAAGCAGGTGGCGTTCCACATCCCCTTTGAGGTGGTGGAGAAGGTCTACCCTCCGGTCCCTGAACAGCTGCAGCTGCGCATCGCCTACTGGAGCTTCCCCGAGAACGAGGAGGACATCAGGTAAACACGCACGCGCGCACACGCTGTTCCTATCTCTCACAAACCACACAAGCACTCAGAAGCTGTGAAACGGAACCAGAGAATCTGTGTGCCTTATGCCTACAACAGGGGTCTTCAACGTTTTTTTCAGGCCTTAGCCGAGAGAGAGATGAAGCAGGGACCCCCACTTCATAGAGTTGTTTGACACACCACTATCATCAATGTTGTAAATATTTTTTTGTTTATTTTATACACATTAGCGTCTCTATTAATTCATGCTAACTCATTTGCTGCCAGAGATTAATAGCAAGATAAATGCAAAAAATAAACCGTATCCATTAAACACTGAAAATTGTCAAATGAGAAAGTAAATCAAAATCTGTATCAGAAGATTAATTTCTATGCCCTTTACATCCGTGAACATGTACTTTGCCTCCCACCTGACTTGAAAACCCCTGTTTTCACCCTTCGTTTAGCGATTTTTGGGGAGAGGGGTAGCTGAAAGTTGACCACAGGCGCTTCCGCTGCTGATGAATATGAAGACGCGGGCTTGTGCTCACGGACAGGCCCTCGATACTTGCCAATGCATGCAATATATCAGCGGGGCAGTTATAATAATCATCCCATTTAATTAAATATCATCCCACGGGCCAATGACAATTCATTTGTGTGCCTGATTTGGCCCCCGGGCCTTGAGTTTGACATCTAGGGTATGGTCTAAAGGCAGCTCTTCACCGCGCAGATTCAGCCACGATCTACCGTTGGAAAGCGTCCGATATTTGCCGTCGATAGCTGTCGGAACCCATCGATGAAGAACTGAACATGTTCTGTCCTTTGCAAACTGTCTGTAGAGATGAGGGTGACTTTTAAATGCCAAGTTTGCCAATAATGCCAGCAGACCTCAACAGACTAGGATTTTGAAGCTGTTGGAAGTAGTATGTTTGGTGTGGAGACCAAAAATGTCAAGTCGTGTGAGGCGTTGTGAACTTGTATCCCTGCTATTTTTGGAGGTCCCACTGTAGGAACTCTGCGGACCCCTGTGATACAGCAACACTTAACTCATTTACTGCCTATGACTAGTTTGACGAGTTATATAAGTGTGTCCACTCTGCCTATGACTAGTATGACGAGTTTGTAAAAATAAAAAAATAAAATTCTTTTTTTTGAAAAATGTTTTTTTGAAAAATTATTTTTGGACCCCATCAAATCTAGTAAGCATGATTTCAATCGCGATTTTGCATGTTCAACCCCCATACAACCCCATCTTTCAAACAGGGCAAACATTTTTGATTACATAACATGTAAAACATAATGGCTATTATCTCAAGAATGCCTGAACGGATTTCCAATCGGATTTTTTTTTTGAAAGCTGTGAACAAACTGCACAAACATGGTGCATCATCTGTGCATGGGCGTGCATGATCCGTGCACTATAAATTACATTGAAGTCTATGGAGGCTTCTGGCGGGGAACCCTGATGGGAGCTGTTTCAAAATGGCAGTAAATGAGTTTTAATAACCTGCTTTTTGATTATTCCTTTTCCTTTTCTCTCTGTGGTGTGATGGTGTTCCTTTCTTGCTCCCCACAGTCAAACAACAGCTTACTCAGTTTAAAACACCCAGCTAGCGGGGACAACCTTTCACTCACGTCTCTGTTTATCGCTGCTGTCTGCAGGTTGTACTCCTGTCTGGCCAATGGGAGTCCAGATGAGTTCCAACGAGGGGAGCAGCTGTACCGCATCAGAGCTGTCAAGGACCCTCTGCAGATAGGTGGGTTCATTCATGATCATTATAACTCTGCAAATAGCTGGCTATGAAAAGCTCCACCGTCTGTCACGTCACGTCACACTTTTGGCCCTACTCTTATCTCCGGCACCGTTGCCCCCATGCCAAAGTTTGCTCCTTGGCTGGCAAAACAAAACCTCCAGCCCTGATTTCTCACATGGCCCCCCACCATGAGGCCGATTTTTGCGAAACATATTTTTGGACACTGCTCCTACAGATTTTGCCCAAAGATCACGCAAAGCGGTACACAGTATCTCTAAAGTCATGTCATCAACATGGATCTGTCCCATTTCCCATATTACCTCCCGATTGGCTACGATTGCCTTCGAAAGTTTGTGTATGCCTTTTCTGTAAACCCTAAAGTCTGTTGATTTCAGTGGACGTTTTCTGTAACCTTTTCTTTAAGTAACCCCAAAAGTCCATTGAGTTCAATGAACCTTTTCTGATCAGACAGGATTGGCCATGCTTCATTTGACATCACAATATCAGACGGAATTCATTTCCCAGCGGATTCCACAGCGCCACGAGGTCCCAACCATACAGTATGCATTGTAGTGGGAGCCCAGGCGGAGCTACAACAACACGGAAGCTAAGCCACTGTGTCGCTCACATACAGTACTAGTACAGAAATCTCCGCAACGAATCGGAGCACGCGCACAGCAGTGTGCACGTGTGCGATCGCCCTCGAAAAACGCGGTAAAAGCACTGAAAACACTGGCACAGAAGTGTATGGGGCCCTTAAGGCGGAGGTGAACTTTTGGCGCCAAAAGACACCAGTGCCCATACATCTTTTTACTATAAGCAAATGTTTCTTCTCTTTCTTGTTGACAGGAAAGTGGTAGAATTATACTTTAGTCGTTATTTTTGTCTTGGATCTGTTGAAATAGCGAGGGACACAGCACTGCGCATATTGACAATAAATCTGCTTGGGGGGACTACAAAATGATGTCACGGCTTAACTCACTTAGCGCCGAGCGACTTTCGGGGCGACTAACTAATGATGGCGTTTAGTGCCGAGCGACTCGGAGCGACTTTTATATAAAAGCATTGTTTAAGCTTTTAATTTGGGTTGATAGACGGAGCGGAACGGTTAGCTTACCTTCGACTAGCATACAGATGAAAACCGTGAAAAAAAAGGATACGATTATGACGTCACCTTTAAGCCATAGCTTCCTGTTTACGTAGGCCTCTGTTAGCCGCTAGGCTCAATGCAAACCATCCGACCCTCACGTAGCTTCACTAGGTCGGATTTTGATTCGGAAACTTTCTGTGTGGCATCTATATACGTTCCGATGCCCATACCAATGGTGGTTTGAGACGATCAAGCACGAATTGAGCAGTATTGAGCTCAAATGGCGGCCCGCGGCCTGTCCATTGAATGTCAATGGAGAGCATGTCATTGTACCATCCTGTTATGTCATGAACCTTGTTTTTTATTCTGACTTAACATGGGACCATGGAAAGTCTATGTGCTATGGCTCACTCTAGTGGTCATCTTGTGGCATCCGCAGGCACGTGTACCTGTTTATGTAATGTGATTTTGGGGATTCAATATAGCTATTTCCTGGCGTTATAAGCGCAGATTCATATTGAAATCTGGCTCGCTCGGCGCTAAGTGAGTTAAGAGCCCCTAAAAAAGTGGACATCTCCGTTTTAGGCACGGAAAGTGTTAAAATTCACCCCATCTTTTAACATATTCTCAAGTGCCAGACGCCACAACAATGGAATCTTGCTGTATAGTGAATGAATAATAATAGCTTCCCAATTAAACTCCAGTATGAGTGTAACAAACCAATCAGGTTTTCATGGAGAGGGTTTCACATGGGGACTTTTATCTGTGTGATGCAGCTGGACGACACGTCTGCTCTAGGAAGCATTCAGGCGGCTGTAATCCCCTCGACACGCCACCCTGGTAAGTCACTAATCCACTCATTTGGGGACGGAGAAGGACCAAATGAGCTGCAATTAAAACGGACAATTCCCAGGAAACACTGGACAATCCAACTGCATCATAGGGATGGGACGATTATGAACATTTCATATCACGATTATTGTGACAAAAGAAATCGCGATTTACAATATCATCATGATAATCAAAATCCATTATCCTGAGGCAGAACATTTCCCATAAAAATAGCAGATCTACAAGCTCACAACGTGTCGCAAAGCTTGTAGATCGGCTATTTTTTGGCAAAGACATTTGAAAGAGAGTGAAAAAAGACTGTACCAAGTAGATATATTATAAGTATCTTTTTACCAATTATAGAGGGTTTAAGTGGTACCGGATATGCAGCTCGGCAAATAAAAGGTGAATTGATCCCAGTGCATGACGGAGGACAATATCACGATAAATTAAATCTCCACGATACGAGTGAGTGTTTTTTATCACGATAAACGATAATATCACGTATCGTCCCATCCCTACTGCATTACTCTTACAAAAAGATAAGTAGTCAGTAAGCCTTGCCGAGCCACGTGGCTCCATAAGGTCAGGAGCCCGGCCCCTGTTTTTGTAGCGTGAGGCGGCTTTTTGATTGATTGAATACTTTATTAGTCAGAAATGTAAATGGCCCGAGGTACAGTCAGACATTAAGGCTAAAAGGATAACACAAAACAATCCTGCATGGTTTCCTTTGCCGTGTGTGTGTGAATGGGTTAATGTATTGCACATTATGAAGTGCTTTTAGATGAAGGCTGTGGTCTTGTCTGTACCAGGGGCATAGTTCCGCCGATTTAAAATGATTCCAATACGGAACAAAAACTTCCTATGATTGGCCGCTAGTTGCGCTGTTTTCCCCCCCGGCCGATCGCAAAAAGAATTGTTCTCCATTGGACCCCATTCATTTTCCCCTTTTGTTTTCTAACCCTAATTAACATTTTCATAAATACTTTATGGTGTGCTGTGCTTCCGGGAGGCTCCGACCACATTCTCCCATGTATCTCTGCGCTTGCACGTGACCGTTGGCAGCCAATAGCCTCCTCTGGTCGCATTTCAATCTATGATGGCGACACCCATGCCAAGGACCCGAAATACTTCAGTTGCGCTGCATAGAAACCAATGGCTTCGCACTGTCCATATATTTTACGGTCTATGGTCTGTACATAGGGTCTGTGATGCAGGACTTAAAGGAGTAGTTCACCCCCAAAATGACTTTTTTTCTATTGATTACTCATGCCATGGAGACTTGAGTTAAATGATATTTTTAGTTTTTTGTTGCATTCCTAAGACAGCAATTTGATTACAATAAATGTACCCCCATTGATTCCGGATTGGGGACCCAAATGTGTTTGGGTCAATGGGGGTACATTTACTGTGATGACATTTTCGTCTTAGGAATGCGACTAAATGGCATGATAGGAAAAAAGTCATTTTGGGGGTGAACTACTCCTTTAAAGACTCAAAGGCAGGCACAAAAATGTGGTCTGTGGGTCGGTCTCTAAAGAAGAAGTTTGCTGTCTTCGTGTGTGTGTGTGTGTGTGTGTGTGTGTGTGTGTGTGTGTGTGTGTGTGTGTGTGTGTGTGTGTGTGTGTGTGTGTGTGTGTGTGTGTGTGTGTGTGTGTGTGTGTGTGTGTGTGTGTGTGTGTGTGTGTGTGTGTGTGTGTGTGTTATTATTAAGACCATAGTAGAGTTCACACTGAGGTAATGGAAACCCACAGCTCCCCTGAGAGAGGGAGGGAGGGATAGAAAGAGAGAGAGAGAGAGAGAGGGGGAAGTAGGTTAAGGCGTATGTGTGTTTTGATTGATTGATTGAAGAATTTATTAGAAGTTTGCAATAGAAAAAAGTACAGTTTCATGACAGTACAAATCACTGGTACAAGGTCAACTAAAAGGAGATCCTAGAAAGCCGAGGCTTATTTCCACAGGAACCACACTTTAAGTATCTCATATAACATTGAAAGACAGACGGATAGAACATAGTACTTTATCTAGGATAATATCAGTTTCAAAAGCATAACATCAAATACAAAGGCAGAAAAAAGAATAATAAAAAAGGGGGGGGGGCATGGGGGCTTAGTCTATTTACAAGTCACGGGTAGCAGCTGTCTGAAGGTGACTTTTCATACCAATTTTGAAGGAGGCTAGGGATTTGCTCTCCTTTAGGGCTTGAGGAAGGGCGTTCCACATGTTGATGGTGTAGCAGGAGAACGAGTTAGAGCCTTGTTTAGTGTTAAATCTACGTTGATGATGATTAGTGGAGCTGCCTCTGGTGTTGTGGTCGTGAACATCCTTGACCTTTAAGAAGTAGTTTGTCAGGTACATGGGAATCTTAGAGGTGTAGTGTATCTTGTACACCAGGCCCATTGCAAGATGCTGTACTCTGTCAGCTACTTTGAGCCATCCCACGCTTTCGTGGTGATGATCGGTAAGGTGGGTCAGAGGTGGGAGACCAAGCACAACCCTAATTAGTTTGTTTTGGGCTGTTTGAAGCTTTAACTTTAAGGCGGCTGGGGCGTCGCGATACCAGACAAGGACTCCGTAATCAATGAGGGGCCCAATAAGAGCTCCTCCTAGTGTCTTTCGGGATTTAGTATTGATCAGCGGGGCAACCCTTTGCAAGAAGCGAATTTGTTGGTTGACTTTATTGATTACCTTGGTGGTCATATTTTCACTGGATAGGTTAGCCTCCAGGATGCAACCCAGGTAGCAGATGTAGTTTTTTCTTTCTATCACAGTGTCACCTATTTTAATTGTGAAGTTCTCAACTAGGCTAAGTTTCTGACTAGATCCAAAGAGGATACATTCAGTTTTGCCTAGGTGAATTGAGAGTCTGTTGTCATTGAGCCAGGTGCAGATCTTGTTAAGTTCACAGTTAAGGGCCTTTTCAACCTGCAATAAGTCTCTGCCGGAGACTAGGAGAGCCGAGTCATCCGCGAACAGAAACAGATTGCAGTCACAAGCAGATGACATGTCGTTTACGTATATTAAGAACAACAGTGGTCCTAGTATACTCCCTTGAGGTACTCCACAGTTTACTGGGAGGGGGGGGGACAGGGTTCCGTTGACTTCCACCATCTGTTCCCTCCCCACCAAGTAAAGGTGTCTACACACCAAACAGCCTACAGGAGACTCCTTCTGACTGTACACAGACTGCAAAGAACTGCAAAAAACTAAGCACTTATTTTTTATTTTATTTTTTTCAGACGACGCCGACTGTAGTTACTGTATGGCAGTGGTGCCAGGTCTGCTCCTTATAAGCAACGTTGATCCTGTTTTCCTATAATGTTGCTAGATGTGGGTTGCTTTTGTTTGGGCTTGTTTCTGAAGTGTAGTTGCTTATTTGGCCTTGCTTTCAACATTATTTTATAAAATAACTAATGTAATAGAGTTCAGAGGTGAAACTGGTCGCGCTTTTGGGCTTATTTTCATAGACCTGGTTGCGTATTTCACTCACAGAATCTGGCAACCCGGCCTAACCCGGCCGGAGGCAGCTCTGTTCTCCGTGCAGAGGAGGAAAAAAAAGAAAACAACAACACGGGCACTTGATGGACTATTACTAGCCTACTACTAGCTTTGCTTTGGATCCGATTGGAATAGGAATTGAGAGTTGAGATTGAGAATATGGTATTTAGTAAAAATATGCGACGGGAAAATGTCTCTGGCTTGTTTTGGCTTGGTTTTGGAGCAGTAGTAAACTATTCTACAACTCCCTCAATCTTACCGACGGCGAGGGGCGACTGAACAAAACTGAGCAAGTCCAGTTTTCCAGTTTTCGGTCGATAAGGTTCCCGACCCGCTGCCGAAAACCTGACGATGAGCTCCCGTTCGGCAACAGACGCTTTCCGCCGCCTTCCGCCGCCGAATCGTCGCCGAATCTGTGCGGTTAAAAGTGGCCTTAAGAGTGCATCCATCTCACTGCTGTGCTATCAAGACCAATAGCTTTGAGTTTTTCAATCAGAATAGAATGATCGACGGTGTCAAATGCCTTCTGGAGGTCCAGCATGACCATGCCGTTTCACGTTTGATGTAATCATTCAAATAGATGAGGCATGTATCTGTGGAATGGGACTCTCTGAAGCCAGACTGGAACTCGTAGATCAGTTTATTCTCTTCAAGATATTTAGCCATGTATGTATAAAAGGAGGCAGGAACTGTCTTCTTGGTCCTGTGAGAGCTCATCATTCTGAAGCATCTACCACTGTCCTTCCTCTGTCCTTCTCTACCTCACCCCCCATCTCTCTCTCTCTCTCTCTCTCTCTCTCTCTCTCTCTCATATTGTGCTGGAAAGGCTCCAGTGGGTAAAAGCCCTTGGCTGCTTTCCTCCTTCCTCAACTCTCTTGTCTTCTCTTCCCTATGCTTCGTAGGGCTGTCACAATGATTACATAATAGTCTACTCTAATCGCAATTATTTGATTTTGTCATAATCGTTTACATGTTGAAAAATGTTTATATATGTTTAACATTTAAGAATAGTGGACATAGCAGATCTACAAGCTCACGCGCGTCGCATCATGGCGCTTGTAGATTGGCTATTTCCACTATGAATGTTATTTTTAAAGTGTAAAGTTTTAAAGGGTAGTAAGTGTCAAATATGTCCCTCATTTCTTTGTATATTTAGGTTATGTGTCATATCTGCCATGTGCAACTTCAAATCCTACAAGACAAACAGAAATGTAATTGTCAACGACAAAAACACAATTAAATCGTTAATCGCAATTATTTGAGTGACGATGGGTAGCTATGCCCCTCCCAAAAAGCTTTTGTCCAATGCTAGCTTAGAATAACTTAGTGCTTGCCAAGGCTTGCCTTGGCAACAGCCTTGGCAAGCTGTTAATCGTCATGTATCTGTCATAATCGTGACAGCCCTAATCGCTTCGCTAATGCAAGCTCACAAAGCTTGTAGATCTGCTGTTTTCACTACTTAACTACTAAAAGAAAGGGGTTATTTATTCACCCATGACCCACAAATGGAGTGTAGAAGTCCGACCCACTGTTTGGGAACCACTATGCTACATGCTCCCCCCCAAGTATTTTCTTTCCTCCCCCCTCTACCCAGCGTTGTCTCCACTTACTCTCTCTCCCTCTCCAGCTCTCCTCTTTTCTTCTCCCCTTGTTGCGTGAGTGGAAATCAAACCGCCTTTTCATTTCCTGCTTGGCAACTGAAGGCCTCCAGTCAGTCAGCTTGGAACAGGCTGCTGCTGCCTGCTTCACTCTTTGTGGATCTACAAGCTCGGACACGATGCACTGCGATGCCTTCTGAGCTTGTAGATCTGCTCATTTCAGCGCATAAGACACTGCACAAAAGTATATATCGGCCTTAACCCATTTAGGCCTAGAATTAGAAGGATTCAAAAGACACTTATAAAATCGGGTCAAAATTCTAATGTTCACGACTTTTCAAAAATAGCAGATCTACGAGCTCGCAGCGCGGCACTCGGTGCCGCGCTGTGAGCTTGTATATCTGCTATTTTTCAATAGTTAAAGCATAAAATAATGATACACAAAATGTGTACCCGTTCTAAATGGGTTAACACCCCCACGTCATTATTCAAAGTGGACATCTTCCTCTAACACTTTGCAGATCCGCTGAGTCGTCGTGAAGAGATTTCCTTAAAGATACAAGGTTTCTGCCCGACAAAGATATATATCATTTTGTCATTGTCGGAACTGTAAAGTATGTTGGCACATACCGTAATTAGTAACAGACAAACACCTTGTCTGCCTTGTAGCCACAAACCACAGCCAGACAGACTCGTCACGATCACCTTAATTTGCATGGGGAATGTGATTGTGTGTTACCGTCCCCGCAGGCTATGGGATCAGTAGCCAAGACACACACAAGTGCACACACAAGTTTGATTTAGCGGCCTGGTCCACCAGTGTTAATTTTGACTGCAAATATTGATTTAGTCGTAGTCTTTTGAATACAATTTTGTTTTAGTCATATTTAAGTAATTTGAAAATGACAATTATTACATAATCGTCTAATAGCAATTATTTGATATAATCGTCTAATCGCAATTATTTGACATAATCACAATAATTCTGTCTTAATCGTCATAATTGTTGAAAAATATTCAATACAGTATATGTTCAAACATTAAAGCAATAGTGGAACTAGCAACTTGGAGGCCTACAAGCCAAACAGAAATGTAATTGTCAACGTCAAAAACACAATTCAGCCCGTTAATCGCAATTAATTGAGTGACAATTGTGTCATATCTGTCATGTGCAACTTCAAAGCCTACAAGCCAAACAGAAATGTAATTGTCAACGACAAAAACACAATTCAGCCCGTTAATCGCAATTATTTGCGTGACTGAATCGTCATGTAAAATCAAAATGTGATAATGGTGACAGCCTCTCCTCTCTCTCCTCTGTGCCAGGCTTCCATCTCAGTGCCACGGTGGTGAGCTCTCAGGCGGGACAATCCAAGGGGGCGTACAACGTGGCCGTCATGTTCGACCGCTGCCGCATCACCTCCTGCAGCTGCACGTGTGGCGCCGGCGCCAAGTGGTGCGCCCACGTGGTGGCGCTGTGCCTCTTCAGGATACACAATGTAAGTGTGTGAGAGGGTGAGAGTTAGGGATGGGACCATATGAAAATGTCATGTCACGATTATTGTGAAAAAAGAAAAAAAAACATAATTGCGGTTTACAATATCCCCAACATCAATTTGGAACATTTGCCAAAAAATAGCAGATCAACAAGATCACAACGCGTCGCAAACGCGACGCGTTGGGAGCTTGTAGATCGTCTATTTTTTGGCAAAGAGGTTTGGTAGAGAGTGGGGGAAAAAAAGACTGTATCAAGTACGTTATTTCCAGGTCCGTTTGCCGATTATAGAGAGGTTAAGTGGTACCAGATATGCAGCTTGGCAAATAAAAGGTGAATTGATCCCAGTGCATGACGGAGCATAATTTAACGATACATTTTAATCTCCACTATACAATTATTACAACGATAAATGATGATAACCATTATCGTCCCATCCCTAGTGAGAATTGTGGAAAATGTTCCAAAATTTTGAAATGTTGAAATTAAGAGATTAGCAACACAATGTGAACTTGTAGTTCTATGTTTTCCGATGTAGGATCTATAATGTGTGTGTTTGAGAGACCGAGAGAGAGAGTTTCATGGATTGGATGCTCTGTTCGAGGAGCGGTTGTGTCCTGCATCTTTTATAGCTGATCGTTAAAAGCCTTTAAACCACTTGAACCCTAGCGTCCGGCCGTACTCCGGGGTGAACATCCAGCGAAAGGTTTAGTGGCCAAACTAGCTTTATTATCTTTATGACCTCCAAATGCTTTCTGTATATCATTAACCCATGCAACTGTTGAGCATTCAAATCCATCCAGCTTATAGCCTCAGTTAAAGGACAACTTTGTTTTTTTTTCAACAAGGGTTCATATTTTAGATTGTAATGAGAGAAAAGAAAAGATGAGTGTTAAAATGTTTTCATTTACTGCTTTTTTATTGTTTTAGCGATTTTAGAATTTAGATTTCAGTGGGTGGGGGTATGCCTACGAGTGGCTAAATATGTATTTTTAGACACAATAAGCCGGCAATTTCTTTGTTACTATTTACACTTTGGGAATGGGCTTATTGTGTCTAAAAATACATATTTAGCCACTTGCATGCAAATCAAAATGGTTAAAATCGCTAAAACGATAGAAAGAAAGAAATTAAAACATTTTAACACTCCTCTTCTCTTTTCTCTGACTATCTAAAATATGAATCCTTGTTGTAGTTGTAACCTGTTCATAGATTCCATATAGTTTCATTGTTTGACTGCACAATCAGTGTATTTTGGATTCATGTTCATTTGTGTTTTCATATATTTAAGCACTTGAACCGGAAATAACTAATTAAAAGCCTGGGTTTCTGAGGCTAATACACGTGACCTTTCACTCTGTACTTAGTCTGTTCTTTTTCCCCTCTACACCAAACCTCTTTGCCGAAAATAGCCGATCTACAAGCTCACAACGCCTCGCAGCACGAGGCGTTGTGAGCTTGTAGATTTGCTATTTTTGGCTAAAGTTCTCAGCATAAGGACGCTAGGGTTCAGGTAGTTAATATAAAAAAGGAGAAAAGTTTCTAACACAATGATTTGGAGGACCCCCTGTAGTAACTCTGAGGACCCCCTGGGGGTCCCGGACCCCCTGTTGAAGACCCCTGATGTAAAGTCATTTCCGCTCCGACCACATCAGAAACCCCAAAATGGTATTTATCCCAGGCTAGTGTTTGTGAGGTCCTGCTCTTTGGTCTGTTCTCCCCTGATATTACCCTGGAGTGTCCGTGGGCTCTTCACACCTCTGATGTCCTCACACCTTGTATAAGTGCACACATAGAGAGAGAGTTCCCAATGTCTGGTTAAAAAAAAAATGGAAATCAATGTTTCGGTTCTTGGACATTCATCAGGACAAACATTTCAAGTACTCACATGTTTAGTGAAATGTGTGCAAACACCTTTTCACCAAAACACATTGGAAAGCAGTTTACGCACACGCACACACACACACACACCCACACACACACACACACACACACACACACACACACACACACACACACACACACACACACACACACACACACACACACACACACACACACACACACACACACAGAGAGAGAGAGACTTCTAGATGGCCTTTCCCTAGGGGCCCAGGATCTAAAGAGAAGTTGTATTCCTGTCCACAAACCAGCGTGAACTTTGAACTGTCACATCGTCTTTTAACCAGATGTCTCCTCTTAGGCAAGCCTTCCAAAAGAGGGTCTGTCTGTGTGTGTCCATTAGGGGTGCAACAGTTAATACAACTAATCAATGTAATTGATTATTAAAAATATAATTTAATAAAACTAGAAGCTCGGCCGCCCTGTTGTCATACGACCTGTTTTGACCATCTGTTTGCCTGTGTCCATTTATGCCCATATATGGAGATATCTGTCTGTCTGCGTCCATGTCATGCCCATATATGGAGATCTCAGCCCTTTGGGTGGCCAAGCGTCTAGTCGGGTGCCGGCCTACTCGGGAACGATGTAAATAGGGAATGAATGCCCCACCGTTTAGTGCAAACCCCATTTATCTGTTTGCCTGTGTCCATTTATGCCCATATATGGAGATATATTTCTGTCTGCGTCCATTTTATGCCCATATATGGATATCTCTGTATCTGTCTGTCTTCATCTTGAGCAGTATACGCAGCCTGCTTGCTTTGCCACCCGTAGGGAATGATGCCCCTCCGGTTGTTAGGCAATACCCATCATACCCGTTGTTCGGTTATGTCATACTGATGACATTCTCGCATTTATAGTAAAATAATCCATTAATAATCCATCCTATTTTGGGTATACAGACATTTTGTACACAATTTTAGCTTGACACCGTTGTGTAGGGCTTAAGAGTTTAATTGATTTGTTGATATATCCTTTTTTTTACGCCCTTCTCAATTGTTCGATTAATCTAAAAAGTTATCTTAAAATAAGTCGCAGCCTTACTGCCCATTAGTTTTCATTACAGCAATATTCTGTTATGTAATTTAATGTTGAGTCCAGGCATGGAAAATAACTAATGGGAAATTGAAGGTCTCTCCATTCATCAACCTGACTTTGAGTGGTTACCTCAACCGTGAGAAGTCCATGTTAACCTTTAGGCTAAGCTTTTTTTCTTCTTTTTTTTTCCTTTTTTTTTTTCTTTTTTTTGTGCTAATTAACTCCGATGACAGGACGTTCGAGCACAGCAACAGCTAATACGTTTGAAACCTCTCTCTCTCTCTCTGGGAGTCACTAAAGTCCTTGTCACCTTGTGATTCAGTCCCCCTTTGTGCCTTAGTGGGGAAATAAGGAAATTGGGTTGGAAAAAATGGAATGAAGGCCCTATAACGTCTGAAGTTGTTTAAACGGATGTTGGTTTATTGTAAGAATGGGTTGTGTTTCAGAATGCAGCAGTATGCACCGTTGTGTGGTTAGCTCACATGAGGCATGTGATTACTAGATTACTGGTTCATATGGCAGACATGTCAAATACTGACACGCAAATAACACGCTTGTGAAGAAGATTCTGATTACCATGGTGGAAAAATTAGGCTCATTCAAGATTTTTTTTTTCTTTTTTGCATTTTCATGAACTCCTCAGACGCGCGCGCGCGCACACACACACACACACACACACACACACACACACACACACACACACACACACACACACAATAGGCACATGTGTATACTATACTTGTTAGGACGTAATCATTTTATTGAAAATAGCTGAAAATGACAGAAAATCGTGTAGATTTTGAGTAGTTTTTCAGTGCATGATGTTGCCAAACAAGTGGAGTATGAAATGGTAAAAGCTCTAACCACCCCCACAGACTAAACCAGTGTTCATTTTGACAGCACATTTTGATTTAGTTTTAGTCTTATTTTAGTCATCCAAAAAGTTTTAGTTTTAGACGAATCTGTGTATTTCATATATCCCAGATTTTCAGATATCCACATAGAAAAATATCTAGGTCCACACGACAGATATCTAGGTCTAAAATAATCGGAGTCCACAGACCTCCACTAGGGGGACAAGCACACACACAGTGAAAAACACACAGAGATATCCGGGTTCCATGCCTACACAGATCCAGTGAATCGTATATGTTTCAATATCTTATTTATCCGGTTTCAAAAGTATCAAATTTCGCAGCCGAAATATCCAGCTTGGTGTGGCTGCAAACCCCAATTGCACAAAGAAATGTCTTAAAAAATATCCAGGTTTGTGTAGCCGGCACCTTAGTCTGGTTCTAGATGACTAAAACTACAGTTATGTATGTTGTCGATAGAAATGTATTTTGACAGGCCTCGTGGCTGATTTTACACTTGGGTGACTGCTGAAAATAGCAGATCTACAATCTCACAATGTGTCGTGTGAATGCGGTGTAAGCTTGTAGATCTGCTATTTTCAGAGCGCAACATCCGAGCGCAACCAAACATAAAATGACAATGTCTTTTAGTTCTTCCTTCCTAACATTTTAGTCTAGTTTGTATTTGTGGACAAACATGGCAATACGTTTAGCTTTGGTCATCATAGATTCGTTTTTATGTAATTTTCAGCAGTGAAAAAAGGCAGTCGACGAACATTTCATAGATTTAGTCAATGAAATTCACACTGCCTGATTGATGTTTATTCTTTTCAGGCCGGTTTTGAAAGAAACTCGGGCTGAGCTGTAATGCAGAATGTGGTTCAGTACAGGAAGCTGTGCATCTATATCGTTGTTGTCGGGTGGAAACTTCGTATCTCCAAGTTTCAAATTTGTATGTTCTTTCGCAAAATAAAGCCCTGCTTCATCGTACACGGCCGTCGCTCAAAAGTTGTGAAAACAGCAGATCTACAAGCACACAACGCCTCGCATCATTGTAGATCAGCTGTTTTCACTAGTTTAAATCATTTTTAAAATGAAAAATGCAAAACGAACGGTTTTGGACATACAAGGTTTTCACCCGACAACAACGTTATGCATGGGTGAACGAACGCTAAACCCACTGCCTGTTTGACTGCCACGTCTTGCCGTGTGTCAGTACACGCACAGACACACACAGCCATACTCATCATCCAGTCAGAAACTCAATGAGATGCTGATTCTACTGTTAAGTACTTTCTAATAGCACAGGCAGGCAATGGAAAAAACATATTTTAACCCATTTAGAACGGGTACACATTATTGTGCTTATTTTATGCTTTAACTATTGAAAAATAGCAGATGGTGCCGCGCTGCGAGCTTGTAGATCTGCTATTTTTGAAAAATCGTGAAAATTAGAATTTTTACCCGATTCTATAAGTGTCTTTTGAATCCTTCTAAGATTTTTTTAAAACACTATGTTTCCATGTCGGCAATCTGGCTATAGCCATTGTCAAAGAAAAGGTCCTTTTCACTGTCTGTTCTTGAGAGACTACTATGTCAGTGGTGCTCAAACCTTTTCATGTGAAGGACCCCCAAAATGATATTTATTTGGCCACGGACCCGCATCTCAAAATATTTTGTTCCAGGAACCACCCAGAAGCAAAATTTGAGTTACAAACGTTCGCTTTGAAAATGCATATATTCAAAGATTTGCACACATTTTCATGACTTTTTCAAAAATACCAGATCTACAAGCTCGCAGCGCGGCACTCGGTGCCACGCTGTGAGCTTGTATATCTGCTATTTTTCACTGGTTAAAGCATTCAATAAGTGTAATGGTAGTGTTGCTGTGTAATGGCATGGAGGCAGGTTGATATAACATAGCCTGCTGTTCGTTTCTGTGGTTTATATTATCCTATTAACAGCCTGTTCGGTTCTTAAGCAGGACTCGCCTGACCAGGTGTTGCCAGGTTTTCGTGAGAGAAAAAACAAGCCCTGAAGAAGCGAGAGGCTAGGCCAAATTAGCACTTTAAACATATTATGTCAGCAATTTGACAAATTCGCAGATCTAAGCTCAGCTTGTAGATCTGCTATTTCACAGTATATCTCCATATACAGTACATGGATCTTCATATATGGGTACCAGCGGTCTCCGTTACAGGTCCGATATACATCACTGGCCAAACGGCCAAGACATGATTGGCCAAGACAAGATTAGCGAGGTCGCTTGTCGCCCTGAGGCGTCTTACTAGTTATTATTATTATTATTAGATCCTGTCCAACCTCTATCACCAGCACCATATTTGTTACGTTATCTTATTTACTTTCACCAGCTCAGTTTGTGGTTAGATTTTTGGCTCCAAAATTCTTGGCCAAATATCCAGCAGATCCCATCTGTTTTTTACTGGCAAAAAAAAAAAAAAAAAGAGTTGCTTCATGTTAATTCTCAATTCCTGCTGTCATTTAGTTAATGTAACTCATTTCTCTTTTTGATGAGTGTTGCTTGTCAATAGTAATTCAACTCTTAACTACAGTCTTAAGAAACAGAAAAAAGGGTTAACAGAAACCCCTCGTTTGCAAAACGTGAGCCTGATCTCTTTTTTTATTTTTTTGCGTTGGCTGCTTAGAAAAGTGGGGTCCGTAGGAAACGTGGGGAGGCAGTGGCTCAGGGCCAGAGTAGCCGCTTGGCAACTGGAAGGTTCCCACTTAGAACCAGAGTTACTGTCAAAGTGTCCTTGAGCAAGGCCGTGAACCTCTAATTGCTCACGGTGTGCAGGTCGGTGCCTTGCATGGTTTCCTCTGCCATCGGTGCATGTGAATGTGTGTGTGAATGGGTAATGTACAATCTCTGTAGAGCGCCTTGGATAAAGGAACCATTAACCATTTAGAAAACAAAAAATAAAGGGGCAGTTACTCGAGAGACCCATAAAAACCCCCAAAACATAAAACATATGGGTCTTGACTCACAGTTTAGGGAAATTGTCTCTCCACAGCCGTCAGGCTGCTGAACAAGGCATAAGCAGCTTGATAATAGGCACTGCTGACATGCTGGTCTCAGTCCTTTACTCTTCCTTGTCCTAACCGTGGATTATACTGACAAGTGACTGGACTTTTATTTATTTTTTTCTTTGCTCTTCCGCATGGACCGACTTGTGGATTACACCAGTGTCAGTCTACTTTATGTGAACTATGCGGTCGAAACGCACCTACATTTTACACCTTAAACCCATGTACATCACACTGATTTATCTTGTGTGTTGTTGTTTTTTGGCACCTTAAAGGAGTAGTTCACCCCCAAAATGACTTAGTTTTTTTACATCGACCCCATGGATATGTTTGTGTTGCATTAGACAATACGAGACTCTTTGTGTCTCCAATCCATAGGGAACCACTGCTGTTCATCAAATTATTGGCTTAGGAATGTAAAAAATCAAACCTCGGTTCGAAGTGAAGCGATGAATTTTTATTCTATGTGTTCTAGAGCTATGACATCTGTGTTCTAGATCTATACATTCTTTGTTCTAGATATATACTTTCTATGTGCTTTAGTTCTATATTTTTATGAATTCTGAATTCTGAATGATTTTATCTGGAGGGCCAAATTGTCATGTGAAGGTTGACCAATCCTCAATTCTGCATGCACGGGACATGTACGGGACAGACAAAGCCACTCCTTGAGAATCTATAATGGGAATCCTCAAAAAAAACATGTACGGGACAGACAAAGCCACTCCTTGGAAGCGGCTTTCACCGCTTCAAAAATATCCATGAATTCCCTGTCTTTCTTCTATGGTAATAACAATGTGAGAGGAACTATATGCACAGAAACAGCTTTCCCCCACTTCTTTACCTCCGTAAAGCTGTGATGTGCCAGCAAAGCTGATTGTGGTTGTGTTTCCCTCCAGGCGTCAGCAGTGTGTCTGAGGGCTCCGGTCAGCGAGTCTCTGTCCAGGCTGCAGAGGGACCAGCTGCAGAAGTTTGCTCAGTACCTCATCAGTGAGCTCCCACAACAGGTGACACACACACACACACACACACACACACACACACACACACACACACACACACACACACACACACACACACACACACACACACACAGGGCTGTCACGATTATGACATTTTACATGACGATTAATTGTCACTCAAATAATTGCGATTAACGATTTAATTGTGTGTTTTTGTCGTTGATAATTACATTTCTGTGTGGCTTGTAGGCTTTGAAGTTGCACATGGCAGATAGGACACATATCTAAAATATACAAAGAAATTACTGACATATTTGACAACTTTATACTTGAAAAAGAACATTGATAGTGGAAATAGCCGATCTACAAACTGTAGTGTAGGCCATATTATCTAGGCCAGATGTAGTGCACAAGACGACAAGTTGGCACCTCGACAGAGTGCTGTCTAGTGTTGTGGCTGTGAATGTCACTCACTTTGGAGAAGTAGTTGACAGGTGTGAAGGTATTGAGGCCCTGTCTCTTTGATAGGAGAGATGATCAAAGGAGCAGAGTTTGTACGATTACGGTTCCCCAATGGACTGAAGTAGGGATGTCCCGATACCACTTTTTTGCTGACCGAGTACGAGTACAAGTACTTCATGTTGAGTACTCGCCGATACCGAGTACCGATACGAGTACAATTAATAATACAAAATGTATTTAAATTGCGTTTTTTTTTTTTTTTTTTTTTTTTTTTTACTATGAACCATTACCTGTATTAGATTTCTTATTATATCTGTGTTCTGCCCCCACTCATTGTACATAGACAACCTCCCTGCCTTTTTAACCCACATCTGACCAGCTTATATATTGACTGTGTCAATTCTTGTTCTTTTTTTTCAACACGTGTTCCTCCATCCACACACAGTGCAGGTCCCGTCCATGCTAATAGGCTAGCTCCGGTGGAATAGGTCGTTTTAAACTCTATAAAAGGGAACTAGAAATGCTATCCTTAGATGGACAACAAGTGTTGTCCATATCTACGACTCCTATGGACTTTATTTGGAAATATCGTTTGTTGTTGTTTTATGGAGCGACGTTCAGCAACGTGAGACGTGAGTTACACACACACGCACACGCACACGCGCACACACACACACACACACACACACACACACACACACACACACACACACACACAGTCACGCTCCTCCTCCCTTCAGAGACAGAGAGAGAGAGAGAGAAAGGCGAGGCGGCCGCAGAACCCCCTCTTGCACTCTGCTTTGGTGTTGAGCTTGCATATCTGCTATTTTTCAATAGCAAAATTATAAAATAATTAAGGCCCTGGCTTTCACCTTGAGCCCTAGTAACTCAGTCCCACTTTTCTCCCCCTTGTGACGCCCCTGCTCGGTATCGGCCACTGCCGTGAGAAGTATCTGGCGAGTACGAGTACAGCAAAATAGGGTTGTATCGGGGCGAGTACCGATACCGCGATTACCGATACCGCATCCCTAGACTGAAGTATGGGTAGAGCTTCTCAGTGAAGGTGCAGCCAGTGAAAGAGTAGAGGTGAACTCTGGCCTCCACATCATAAAAGGAGACCAGACCCTCCTCATAATCCACAAACACTCCCACTTTCTTGATCTTCTTTCTTACAGGGAGGGGGACAGTAGGTCTAGCATTGGCCCCGTAGTGTTTTCCATTCCTCAAGAATATAATCCAGAAATCAGTTGATCTCAGATAGTCTTCCTTCCTGTAGATGGACTCTCTGGCCACTCCTAAACTCCAGTCAGTCTTCACTCCAACCTGAACCTCATAGTAAAACCTTCCTGAGGAGAAGCTTTGTTTTCCTAAGACACAGACGCATGGAGAGAATCTCTCTTTGTTGTTTGGGAGATTCTTTCTTACATTTCCCTGATGCACTTGTTTTCCATCCTCAGACAGGATGAGGTAGGGATTTGCTGTATCAGGATCCAGAGTCACATCCACGGTGTATTGCTGCATTTTCTTCATCCCAGAATCACACAGATTCCCCATCTCTTCACTGGGTTTGGTTTCTCTCTCTCAAAGCTACTGCTCCTCACACTGCGTGGAATCAGCTTTTAAGCCGTGGAGCTGCATGGAATCTCACCTCATCAAATATGACGTCAGGTTTATCCAAATATGGAGTTCCACGGGGACTGCCCCATAGGTCGAACTCCCGTTGGGTCGAACAGCGTCGGCAGGTTAGATAATCACCCGCGAGCGTCGGCAGGTTAGATAATGACCCGCGTCACGGTTACTGAGGTTAGGTTTAGGGTTAGGGTTAGAGTTAAGCATAGTTTTACTGAGGTTAGGATTAGGGTTTGGGTTAGAGTTTGGTGGTCGATCCAAAGGGCGTTCGACCTAATGACATGTTACCGAGTTCCACACAGCTCCACACTGGACTCTGCTCTGAAATGTCAACAAACATGGACACAGTGAGATGTCCTTTTAGACCGGGGGTTACATTTTTTTCACGCTCTACCAAATCTCTTTGCCAAAAATCAGCATGCAAGCAAGCGTAAAATCAGGTGTTATGATGCCACCAAGGCGTAAATAGAGCCAAAATAAAATGTTTGTCGACTAAAACGAGACCAAGCCAAAAACCTTTCAGATGACATGACAAAAACTAAAATGACATTTTATCCATCGCTAAAGCTAAATCAAAAATTGCTCTCAAAAGACTGGTTTCTGGGAGCAGCCTGCTAAGCAGCCACTGAAGGCCCTATCAGAGTAGAGTCTGCAGTGATAAGTCATCACCGCTGTGTATTTTTCTAGCTATCACCTAAAAAATGTATTACAAAGCCTAGGTCAGGGGTTCCCAAACTTTTTTGTCTCAGGGCACCCCATGAAGATTTTTTGAATCCGAGGCACCTCAACATTATAGTTTTCACTCCCAGCACCTTATATTTATAGCATATCGTCGTTGTCGGGTGGACACCTTGTATGTCCAAAACCGTTCGTTTTGTATTTATCATCTATAAAATGTACTTGTAAAATAGCTACTCAGAAGGAACTGGTTTCTAGGGTTAGGACCCGCCGCAGTGGTGTCCGGTAAGAACTTAACCGAGATGCCTTGAATCGTATGAGAGGCTCTGAAGTCTTGCTGGGAGAACTAGCTGAGTATCTTGAGATGGTTGGAGGCGATGACCAGCCATAAGCTTAGGTGATCCTGGCGATAAGGTCTGAGTAGAAGAATGCTTCTCCCTTCTCCGGTGTCAAAGGCTCCTATTTATAGGGCTTGTTTGTTTATGAAGGTGACATCAGCATGATGTCATCCTGATGAGGTCACTAACTAGACATTTCCATATATGGGCCGCTCCTTTGTGTATGATGTGATATCACCCTGATAAAGTCAGCATCTAGATATCTCCATATATTGAGATATCGAATGTGAGGTGAGGTGAGATACGTCAGTCATTTCCATATATGGTGATTCAACTTCAAGGCGCAATCATGTCAACTGTTAACTGCCGGTATGACGTGAGAGCAATTGAGAGCCTTCGCAACAGCCGCCCCAGATTTCTCGTGGAAATCGATAAAATATTAAGAAGGCTCGAACTGGTCCTCTTGGTGCTCCTTTACTAGTCCCGTCTCTGCTGTATATGTTGTGGTGGTCTGCCGCGGCCTGTCTGATCTTCGATCGATAGGAATGATGGGTGATGGCCCCAGATAGATCTGACTCATGCTCCAGTGCATGTTAGGATGGTGTTGGTGCTCCTTCGCCTGGTGGTTGTCTTCTTGATGATAAGTGGTCCTCTGCCTATCATGCTCTGATCTTGCTGGGGATCGGGACCGCCCCCTGGATCTCGATGACTGATCATCTCTGGGACAGTCGGTAGGATAGTGATGCCCTGATGGGTTTGGATGAGCTGAGGTCACAGTCTCATGATGCCGCCCCGTTGATAGGTAGTAGTCCTGATGGCCCTGTATGTTCTGACCTCCAGGGCCCTTGGGCTCCGGGAATAAGTGCCTTGTGGAAACTTTGGGAGAAAATGTGTAATAATAATGTTGACAATTTATAGCAACACGTACATTTCTTGGACGAAATTCTTCTACTTACCTGGGTGTCTGGATTGTGGATGCCCCTGACCTCCAGAGCCCTCGGGCTCCGGAGGCAAACGATGAACCTTAAGTCCCACATCTTCGGGACCTGGGTGTCTGGGTTGCAGACACCCCTGACCTCCAGAGCCCTCGGGCTCCGGAGGCAAACGACGAACCTTAAGTCCCACATCTTCGGGACCTGGGTGTCTGTGGAGCAGACACCCCTGACCTCCAGAGCCCTCGGGCTCCGGAGGCAAACGATGAACCTTAAGTCCCACATCTTCGGGACCTGGGTGTCTGTGGAGCAGACACCCCTGACCTCCAGAGCCCTCGGGCTCCGGAGGCAAACGACGAACCTTAAGTCCCACATCTTCGGGACCTGGGTGTCTGTGGAGCAGACACCCCTGACCTCCAGAGCCCTCGGGCTCCGGAGGCAAACGACGAACCTTAAGTCCCACATCTTCGGGACCTGGGTGTCTGTGGAGCAGACACCCCTGACCTCCAGAGCCCTCGGGCTCCGGAGGCAAACGACGAACCTTAAGTCCCACATCTTCGGGACCTGGGTGTCTGTGGAGCAGACACCCCTGACCTCCAGAGCCCCCGGGCTCCGGAGGCAAACGATGAACCTTAAGTCCCACATCTTCGGGACCTGGGTGTCTGGGTTGCAGACACCCCTGACCTCCAGAGCCCTCGGGCTCCGGAGGCAAACGATGAACCTTAAGTCCCACATCTTCGGGACCTGGGTGTCTGGGTTGCAGACACCCCTGACCTCCAGAGCCCTCGGGCTCCGGAGGCAAAATACGAACCTGAGAATGGAGATTCATCTGACGAATCGTCTCCACATACTCACCTACCTGATGTTGTAGATCACTGATGATCCGGTCTTTGTCTTGCTTCTGACCATCCTTATCTGGGCAGATTTGTTGCTCGGCCCCTTTTAGGCTCTTTTACCAAGGGAAGTATCGCACGAACATCCTCCTACCAAAGCCGGTCCCTGCATGACTCACGCCATCTCTCCGATTTTGGCATCTTGTTACTGCGGTAGGCCCCATTCCCGGGTTTCGGCACCATGTAAAATAGCTACTCAGAAGGAACTGGTTTCTAGGGTTAGGACCCGCCGCAGTGGTGTCCGGTAAGAACTTAACCGAGATGCCTTGAATCGTATGAGAGGCTCTGAAGTCTTGCTGGGAGAACTAGCTGAGTATCTTGAGATGGTTGGAGGCGATGACAAGCCATAAGCTTAGGTGATCCTGGCGATAAGGTCTGAGTCGAAGAATGCTTCTCCCTTCTCCGGTGTCAAAGGCTCCTATTTATAGGGCTTGTTTGTTTATGAAGGT
This sequence comes from Nannobrachium achirus, assembly GCF_963921795.1. Lineage (NCBI taxonomy): Eukaryota > Metazoa > Chordata > Actinopteri > Myctophiformes > Myctophidae > Nannobrachium > Nannobrachium achirus. Next base: position 58,073,387 of record NC_137833.1, read on the forward strand.
GACATCAGCATGATGTCATCCTGATGAGGTCACTAACTAGACATTTCCATATATGGGCCGCTCCTTTGTGTATGATGTGATATCACCCTGATAAAGTCAGCATCTAGATATCTCCATATATGGAGATATCGAATGTGAGGTGAGGTGAGATACGTCAGTCATTTCCATATATGGTGATTCAACTTCAAGGCGCAATCATGTCAACTGTTAACTGCCGGTATGACGTGAGAGCAATTGAGAGCCTTCGCAACAGTACTAAACTAGTGAAAACAGCAGATTGTGCTTGTAGATCGGCTGTTTTAGCTAGTTTTGTGAAACTGTTTTGTATGATGAAGCAGAGCTTTGCTTTACCAAAAGACGTACACATTTGAAACTTTGAGACACAAGGTTTCAGTGACGATATTTTAGTGATTATGTTGCGAGGAAAACGTTGAGATAATAGCCATTTTGGTTAGAACTGGCTGAAAATAACTTTGTACTTCAAGTTTAAAATGATACTAAATATTTTTTCAAGTGTCCAAATATTATCAAATTATCTCGCGGCACCCCTTGACCGTCACCCACTTGGAAAACCCCTGGCCTAGGTGAAAACTACACCGCGGTGATGACTTATCACCGCAGACTGTACTCTGATAGGGCCTTTAGTCATCATCCACGCTGGCCAGAGAGTGTCATCCTGATCAAGTAGCGTTCAATTAACTCTTTTATGTTGCAACAGAGCAACGATGAGCTTTCAAACCCACATCAAATGAAGTTCAGCTCAGGCCAACGTGAACTGCTACCGTACATCCACTGTTCCATCTCTGTCTCAGACACTAAACCGTGATGGTACATTTTATCTGTGTCTACGAAATGCATTTATTTATGCTATCCTCTGTTTCTTCTGTTCTATCACTGCCTTTCATCTTTCATTTACTGTGCGTGTGTGTGTGTGTGTGTGTGTGTGTGTGTGTGTGTGTGTGTGTGTGTGTGTGTGTGTGTGTGTGTGTGTGTGTGTGTGTGTGTGTGTGTGTGTGTGCTATGACAGTAGCAGCATTGTTTGGCTGCAGTACACCAGGCGTTGACGCACGCACGCTCGCACACACACACACACGCACACACGCACACACACACACACACACACACACACACACACACACACACACACACACACACACACACACACACACACACACACACACACACACACACACACGCTTTGTAGCACAGTCTAACATTACTGACCACTCTGTGGCCAACTGGCTTATTCCAGCTCTGTAATTAGAGCTACACACGCGCACGCACACACAAACACACACGCACACACATGCATTCTCTCTCTCCATCATAGATGTGTTAATTCTGTCAAAAGTATTTATTGTAAAGACCAACGCTTGAAAGAATGACTGGCAGAAAAGCAAAAGGAAAGAAGACATCTCTATTAAAGATATGTGACTTACAGCTGTGCTAAACGTTCTTGCTAAGAGTTGATAAAACTGAACAGGGTGATACTAGAACACAGTCGACAAAGTATTATCTCTGTTCCTTCCATAAGTGTGACATAGTGATGCAGTCTCATGTGGTTATCTGTGACTTGAGGCTATTCCAGTTCTGCACTTTGAAAAGGGAAGCGCTTTATTTTCTCTAACTTTTTCTCAAGCAGAATGAGAGAAGTGAACAATTTTATAGCAGACTAGTGCCGAGACGTTGCACAGCACCGTGACATAAGCAGTTACTCTCAATTAGCATTGAGTCATGAGCGTGGCCTCCACAGTCCTGTTACTTTTCTTACACACCTCATATTGTACCAAAATAACTTTATAGTAATTTGAGGGGGTTCCACACTAGCCGCGGTCACCGCCTCCAAGCAATTCATTTTCAATGGGAGGCGGGCGGCTTTTTCAGCCGCGCAGCGACGTTTTGGGGCGGCGAGGAGAGCGGGCGCGGTCCCGTGAAATCCCCCGCGAGCTTGCTCGTTTGTGCATGCGTACGCGGGCGGTGAGAGATGGATTGTGTTCATCTTTGTGAAATACAGCGCGGCGTTTACTCACTGAACGAGTGTGTTTGTGTCTCACCGCGGTGCGGCCACCGCTGATCCTAGCGGCAGCCCCGACGGCAACCGCCTGTGGTGTGTAGGGCACCTTACAGTCTTTTAATTTAGTCAAAATCGTTGGAAAATGGCCAATATACTGTACAAGCTCACAACGTGTTGCATCACAATTAGATTGTCTATTTTCGAATAGACTAAGCATAAGATGGAGCTTAATTGGTTAATGTATGTTTTGTATTTTTTCGAGTAATTCAGTTTTTATCAAAACCTCCACCGGCTGTCAGTCACGTCACGCTTTTGCCCTACTCATCACGCCCCCGTTGCCCCTATCCATGCCAAACTTTGCACACACATTCCTTGGCTGCCAAACCCCTCATTTCTCACATGGCCCTCTTCTAGCGCCACCGTGAGGACGATTCTTGCAAAACGCATTTTTAGACACTGCTCCTACAGATTTTGCCCTAAAATCACGCAAATCGGTACACGGTATCTCTAAAGTCATGTCATCAAAATGGATCTGGTCCCATTTCCCATATTCCCTCCTGATTGGCTACCGTTGCCTTCTAAAGTTTGTGTATGCGACGTGACGGTCTCTTATCTCCCGACTAGGGAGTCTTACTGGTTTAAAAGTACCTTGTTGTCAGTTACTGATTGAACCACTGGTCTATAAGCAGCATCAGTCAGTGAGTTCGCTGACGCCAACTATCTGAATGCTCTCCTATCTTTGGCTGCCAATGTGGAGGCAACTCTAAAAGAGTGTCTCACATTTATGATGCACACACACACACACACACACACACACACACACACACACACACACACACACACACACACAGTGGAGACTAAATGCCTGTTAACTGTTCTCTCCCTCTGTGTCTGGTCAGATCCTGCCCACAGCTCAGCGTCTGCTGGATGAACTGCTGTCCTCCCAGTCCACTGCTATCAACACTGTGTGTGGAGCTCCAGGTACCAACGACAACTGTTCAACATACTAGTGAACATAATCAGGGCCCTGGGTACTTTAACTATTGAAAAATAGCAGATATACATGCTCGGTGCCGCGCTGCAAGCTTGTAGATCTGCTATTTTTGAAAAATCGTGAAAGTTTTTGCAAGTATTTCAAATCCTTCTAAGGTTTTTTGAAAAACCTATGTTTCTATGTCAGTGGTGCTCAAACATTTTCATGTGAAGGACTGTGAGCTTGTATATCTGCTATTTTTCAATAGCTAAAGTATAAAAAATTGAAAAACTGCCACGCACGAAAAACATGCACACACATGCACAACACACAAACACTGTTATCTGCCTGCATTACCACCATTGGTCTGCAGGGGGCACTCTCATCCTGTATCTCTAGCTAATGAAAGAGGAGCATTACAGCAGCAGACTCTTATCTTCTAATGCATTCTCTCCAACCCCCTCATATCTCTCTCTCTCTCTCTCTCTCTCTCTCTCTCTCTCTCTCTCTCTCTCTCTCTCTCTCTCTCTCTCCCTCCTCCCTCTCTAGTGTATTTTCTCAGGGTGACTTTTATAATTGTCGCTGGGAAGAAATCTCTTAAAGATAGCAGTAAAAAATACCAATGTACCATTAAGCTGCTGCTTTATGTAGTGCAGATACTGTGATATTAGTGATGTGCGCATAACTGCACTGTTCCGTTTCGATCTCTTACATCATACATGGACAACTGGCGGCCCGGGGGCCACATGCGGCCCTCACCTTTACTTAATGCGGCCCTCAGGTTAATATCGGAATACTGATATATTATTGATTTCAGCTGTTACAATTCCAAACATGCAAACATGACCCACTTTAATTACTTAATTCTATATTGGCAGCCTATATTATTATTATTTTATGTCCAATGTATTTGTATTTAAGTTCATTAACTCATATGCTGCCATTTAACAATACCTTCGTACTCTTTAACTGCCATTCGTCTCCATAGACTTCCATGTAATTCATAGTGCACGGATCATGCACACCCATGCCTAGATAATGCACCACGTGTGTCCACATTGCTCACAGCTTTCAAACAAAAAAATCCGAATGGAAATCCGTTCAGGCATTCATGAGATAGCAGCCATTATGTTTTACACTGTTGTGAGCTTGGAGGTCTGCTACCTGAGTTGTATGGGGGTTGTATGGGGGTTAAACAAGCAATTTCGCGATCGCTATCATGCCTACTAACGTTTTTGGGGTCCAAAAAAAAAAATTTGGAAAAAAAAAAAATATATATATTTTTATTTACGGGATTCACGGGCGTGGCAGGGTGGTACAACGGGATTTTTAAGGGATTCACGTTTTTGGCAGTTAATGAGTTAAGTTAGCATGATTATAACTAAATGCATTTGACATTAAATCAAAATGTTACATTTCAGGATTCCAACTAAAAAAGAACAAAAAAGAATTAAGGATTCCAAGCTCAAAGCACACGTTTTGAGCTTGTAGATCTGCTATTTTTGCTTCTTTTGTATGACGTAGTAGAATGACAAGCAATATGCAATGTGGCCCTCTGGAGTGTGTGTGGAAATATAGAGGCCCTCTCCATCATTAAAGTTGCCCACCCCGTCTTACATTATGTATAACTGTGTGTGTGTGTGTGTGCGTGCGTGTGTGCGTGTGTGTGTGTGCGTGTGTGTGTGTGCAGACCCCACGGCGGGCCCATCGGCCTCAGACCAGAGTACGTGGTACCTGGACGAGTCCACCCTCAGTGACAACATCAAGAAGACCCTGCACAAGTTCTGTGGACCCTCGCCCGTCGTCTTCAGGTTTGCCTATAAGTTTGATGCTATCAAAAAAGAAGTTTTACAAATCGATTTCCAGATTCTGCAAAGTGTAACCCATTAAGACCGGGAAAGCATCTGTGTCATTTTAGATTTGAGCGTTATTTTTTAATATGCTTTACAAAAATTCTGAAGATTTGTGCAAAATCTTTGAAAATATATATTTTTAAAGCAAACTTTTTTTACCGCAAGCTTTGCGTCTTGGGGTCCCTGGAACAAATTATTTTGAGATGGGAGTCGGTGACCCAAATACATAGTAATCTTTCCCCCTTCCAAAAAAGAGGGGAAAAAGGCTAATTCATCCTATTGCATGACAGAGATGATTTCACAATAAGTACAATTCTAAACGTTTAAGCCCTTTACATGAAAAGTTTTGAGCACTACTAACATACTATCCATCCATCCATCTTCAACCGCTTATCCGGAATCGGGTCGCGGGGGTAACAGTTCCAACTGAGACTTCCAGATTTCCTTATCCTGCACAACTTCCTCCACTCCCTCTGGGAGTATACCGAGACGTTCCCAGGCCAGTCTGGAGATATAATCCTTCCATCTGGTCTTTGGTCTGCCACGGGGTCTCCTCCCAGTGGGACGTGCATCGAGGACCTTCCTAGGAAGGCGCTCGGGGGGCATCCGTACTAGATGCCCCGAACCACCTAACCTGGCTCCTTTCCAAGTGAAGGAGCAGCGGTTCTACTCCAAGTCTCTCTCGGGTGATTGAACTTCTCACCCTATCTCTAAGGGAGATACCAGCCACCCTTCTGAGAAAACTCATTTCGGCCGCTTGTACCCGAGACCTTATACTTTCGGTCATGACCCACACTTCATGACCATAGGTGAGAGTGGGAACGAAGATTGCTCGAAAGACAGAGAGCTTTGCCTTCCGGCTCAACTCTTTTTTCTTCACTAACATACTAATAAATATATATCTCCTTTTAATATAACATTAACATAATATAACATCGCTTCTCTCCAAAACTGGGATCGGCATCAGAAGCCCCAAAAACTCTCTAGTCTCTTCCAGCCAGCAGGTTGCTGCTGATGCATATCAAAGATTAGAAAAAAAGAAGCTTGTAGTCGTTAAGTGAATTAGCATAATTGCAGGATTCAGTGTGCGGTAGTATCAGTTGCGTAATGTAGCAGTTAGTGTTGTGCACACTAACGACTCTCTAAGCAGCTCCTTAAAACTTCACTCGCAATATCAATTAGCCTTTTAGTTTTTTTACCCCCCCCACCACCCCCTACAAGTTCTGTTCAGTAATCCGTAAATAATTTATGCAGTTTAAGCTTTTTCCCATAAATACAGGCGGTCGCCTACATCTAAAATGCAAAGCAGCACACTGCCAGAGAAGTGTTTTTCTCATGTACCTCTCTCTAGGGTGACAATAGGAGAGTTTGGCTAGATTAATTGCGATTAACCATATCATCGCCATAATACAAATACGCTTAGAACTTAAAAGGGCACTTTAGGTTAACCAGTTGAATTCTGGGGGCGAATGAACGCTCTCCAAAACATGCCGATCTACAGGCTCACAACGCGTTGCGAGGTTGTAGATCTGCTATTTTTGTTGAATCGATTGTGAAATTAGAGCGTTCCAAATGGGCTCTTTACAGCTCTGTTTTATCAAGTATAGATGGTTTATAGTGGTACTGATTTTGCAGCTCAAAAAAGGCTAATTCACGGCGCTCGGGTGGCGCAGTGATCAAGTCCCTGGCCACCACCGCAGAGGTTGCGGGTTTGAATCCATCGTGGTGCATCCGGCTTTGTTGGGCGTCCACACGAACACAATTGGTGTTTGGGGGAGGGTAGCCGCGCGGGGAGGGTGAAAATTGTCACTGCCCGCACTCCTACGGGCTGGGGGGCGGTACCTGACAGCAAGGGAGTGTTGGGCGGGAGGAGTAGGACGAAGGCTCTACGTCCTCCTGGTGGGGGATCCTCACTGCCAGGTGAGTCAACAGTTTAAGCTTTAGCATAAATGTGTAAGGGGAGGAATCAATTGGCATTAATGACTAAATTGGGGAGAAAAAGGTGGTAAAACAGAATTAGCTATTCTAAATTTAGAAGAAAAAAAAAGTAACGGTGAGAAGTGAGCGGTGAGTGAAGTGAGTGGAGATCCATGCTCGTGTGTAGGAGCGGTTGCACCGCTCCAAAAAAGCTCGCAGCGCTGCTGTGAGCTTGTATATCTGCTATTTTTCAATATTAAGCATGCAATAATTCTAGGCCTATTAATCAGGATAATAACAACTATGGTCCCATCCCTACGTCTCTCTCAGTGATGTGAACTCCATGTACCTGTCTCTCTGTCTGCTCTCTCAATGATGTGAACTCCATGTACCTGTCTCTCTGTCTGCTCTCTCAGTGATGTGAACTCCATGTACCTGTCTCTCTGTCTGCTCTCTCAATGATGTGAACTCCATGTACCTGTCTCTCTGTCTGCTCTCTCAATGATGTGAACTCCATGTACCTGTCTCTCTGTCTGCTCTCTCAATGATGTGAACTCCATGTACCTGTCTCTCTGTCTGCTCTCTCAATGATGTGAACTCCATGTACCTGTCTCTCTGTCTGCTCTCTCAGTGATGTGAACTCCATGTACCTGTCTCTCTGTCTGCTCTCTCAGTGATGTGAACTCCATGTACCTGTCTCTCTGTCTGCTCTCTCAGTGATGTGAACTCCATGTACCTGTCTCTCTGTCTGCTCTCTCAGTGATGTGAACTCCATGTACCTGTCTCTCTGTCTGCTCTCTCAGTGATGTGAACTCCATGTACCTGTCGTCCACGGAGCCCCCGGCCGCCGCAGAGTGGGCGTGTCTGCTGCGTCCGCTGAGGGGCCGCGAGCCCGAGGGCATCTGGAACCTGCTGTCCATCGTCAGGGAGATGTTCAAGAGGAGAGACAGCAACGCCGCTCCGCTGCTGGAGATCCTCACTGAGCAGTGTCTCACCTACGAACAGGTGCACACACTTTAAGAGCTAACAGTTTAGGAATCACATTTTGTTTAACACGGTTCTACTGTGAAAATAGCAGATCTACATGCTCACAACGCCTTGCAACGTCATTCACAGGCTCTAATATTTGACAATTTGGCCAATGTTTAATTTGTAATTTTAGATGTATTAAAAAGTCCTTAAATTGTCACTTTAGAAATGTGCAGATGCTCTATACCAGGGGTGCCCAACCTTTTTTGACCCAAGGTCTACTTTGAAAATGTGCCACCTAGCTGAGGGCTACCAGCCCAAAATGTACCGTAACACCCATTCAATATACATGTGAAAAACAGAAAATATTAATAGATATTATAACATTGTACTCACTGTACTGTACTGTAATCATACTGTATAGTAGGAATTGTAATTGAATGAAACGATTGCAACTTCTCACATTGGGCATACAGACAGCATGACCATTTATTGCACACTCTGCATACATGCACTGACAACACACTCACACAAATCCTGTGGATTTATGTCAAGTCACTGATAGTTCTCTTTTTTATATCGTTTTTTTTTTTTTTCTTTCTTTTTTTATAGTTTTTTTATAGTTTTTTTTTTTGTCCTTTATTCCATGTCAGTCTCTCTGCCTTAGTGGGAAACCTGGCACTGGGAAGAGGAGGCTAGCCTGTCAAAGTCAGGGTTGTATGAGCTGGTTGCAAGTTTTAGTCTAAATTAGGCAGGCCACAAGGTGCTCATCTGTGGCTCTGTACTTTGACTTGATGAACTTCATGTGAGAAAAAGCAGACTCACACAGGTAGGTTGATCCAAATAAAGCAGTTATGTTCATGGCACATCTCCTGGAGCGAGGAATTTCCTCCGCTCCATTCCTCCGCTCCGCTCCGCTCCAAGCCGACCCTATTGGGGCCGCGCGCCGCATGTTTCCAACAAAACAGAGCCGTGCGCAGTAGCCTACTAGTGCAGTGAAGCCTTGTTGGCACCGCGGAGACGGAGAGGAGAAGACAGAGAATTCCCTTTATCACGATTTCACTCATCCACACACGTAGGCTATGTTTATAATACATAGCCTACCTTGTGTCAGTTAAGTTATATATCACCAGCCAGTCAACGGATACGAATTCAAGTGAGACTGATTGAAAAACACACGCCACGAGTCGCCTCCGTCTCTCGGTTGTGGTGATTAATCAATAACCAGCTGGATTTAATATTGCCCGTCTTATTAAAAAATACAATGCCTTAGATTAGATGGCGTCTTTTGTAACAGTGAACGCAGGTCTCCATCAAGCCGAGGCTCACGTAACGTTACCGCAGGCATTTGTGTTGGGAACACTTGTGCAAAGCAAAGGAGAAAGTGTTTCGCATATGGTAGCAAAATCCTTTTTTTATTTCGGCTGGTGACTCTGATTGACGACCCTGAGCGGAGCGTGGAGCGAGCGCGGAGCGAGAAATGCGAAAATCAACGTGAGCGACGGAGCGGCGGGGAGCGGAGCGGTGCGGTGGCCGACCAGAGCGATGAGCGAGCGGGACAAGAGCCCTCTGGAGCGCGGAGCGGCTTTAGTTGCCGCTCCACTCCGCTCACATGCTCTGACTACTACACGTAGAGTTGAGTTCAGTCAACATCATCCACTCGCTCGGAGTCGTTTCACTGAAACGCCCGATGTATGTCCTTCCCCCCCCCCCCCCGAATTAATAAATTATTTATTTGAAATCATCTCGCGGTCCACTGGTAACCAGCCCGCGATCTACCGGTCGACCGCGATCGACTGGTTGGGCACCCCTGCTCTATACACTAAACCTTATGTTGGTTTGTTTACAGTTGAGTGAGAAAACAATGTTGCACATTAAAGGACAACTTTGTTTTTTTGTTTTTTTACAACAAGGGTTCATATTTTAGATAGTTATTAGAGAAAAGAAAAGATGAGTGTTAAAATGTTTTCATTTACTTCTTTCTATCGTTTTAGTGATTTTAACTGTTTGCCCCCAGATTGGGGGCATGCATGCAAGAGGCTAAATATCTCTTTTTAGACATTCCCAAGATGCACCACAATCTTTCATGGGCAGATGACTTCTCTAATTACAATCTGAAATATGAACCCTAGTTGTAAAAAGGTTGTCCTTTAAGTTAATCATCTGGGGACCCCCCAAAATAATTACACACACTTTATACACACACTGTTGCCTGCCACAATTTTCAAATGCTTCCGTCATGCTGTCTGGAGCAACGGAAGCTCTGATCATGAGCAAGCGATAAAGCGGACGTGAAGCCTCTTCCCCGCTTCGTTTCGTCTTTACAGTCTTTAGTTTACGCCTTTACGCAAATGTATCCTCACATAAATCAAAATCATCCAAGTATATATAGCTTGCTGCATGAATGAAAATAAAATAAATCTATTTAAAGATATTTTAAAATATATATGCCAGCTCCCCTCAGATTTAGAGAGGTGTAGTTCCAGACTCTATTCGGAGATTGTTTAATAGTTGTCTGGCTACGCTAGACTACGCACGCGCGCGTGCACACACACACACACACACACACACGCACACCATTAGAGAGATGATCAAGAGACTAGCAGGTATATACAGTACACATTATACAAACGTATCATTAGAGGGCTGTTCACCGTTACTGGAGATCCTCACAGCGCAGTGTCTCACCTTTGAACAGTTGCCAGCCACATCCTCATGTGGCTTCCATTGGAAATGACTTGTAGCCTGTAGCTTTAGCTGGCAGCATCGCACACGCACGCAAACGCACACACACGCAAACGCACACACACACACACACACACACACGCACACACACACACACACACAGACACACAGACACACACACACCTGCCTGCCTGTTTCCCTTTGATGTGATAATAACATGAATAATGAATAAATCATGGAAATGTCGTTCTTGAGAATTAGAATGGTGTGGTCAGAGAGAGGACAAAATGCATGCATGTACAGATACACACACACATCTGTGCACGAGCACACAAACACACAGACACACACACACACACACACACACACACACACACACACACACACACACACACACACACACACACACACACACACACACACACACACACACACACACACACACACACACACACACACACACACACACGCACGCACACAGGCGCATACAAACACACGTTGGCTGCAGCAGTGTGTTCCTCGGGGGCTCTCGATTGTGGTGCTTAATTTCCTAAGCCTATTAAGATGAGATGAAGCTTTATTGATCCCTGGAGCTAGAAGTCAGGTGTCACAAACACAACAGCAGTGAGAAGAACACACCAACAACCCAACCAAGACAAATCAGAATAACATACACTACTTAAGCTATTACTTACCAGCACACTCTAAAATTTAGAGTGTGCTGGTAAGTAATAGCTTATTTTCTTTCCCGTGATGATCATCACGAACAAAACAACCTAAATTGAACTGTTTTATACTATACTTCCCTTTTTAAATGCCTTTTCTATCTACGTGATAATGATTTTAAACTAGCATGTTATGCTCTTTGTTTCCTCAATGTTTTATTATGTGTTTCCAGTTCAAATTTGCTGCTGAGTCGATACCTCATCCCGGTGGTTCTTAACCTTTTCAGGCCGCGACCCCCAAAATAATCATGTTTTAACTGGGGACCCCCCCCCCCCCACCCTGACGAGCACTAAGAGTTGAGACATTACATGGTTCTATTGTGAAAATAGCAAATCTACATGCTCACAACGCCTCGTGTTGCGAGGCATTTTGTGCATGTAGTTCTGCTATTTTCACAATTTCTGCCTCTAATATTTGACAAGTTGACCAATGTTTAATTTGTCATTTTAAAGGTATTAAAAAGTCCTTAAATTGCCACTTTAGAAATGTGCGGATAGCCTCTATAGTATACACTTAAACTTTACGTTGGTTTGTTTACTGTTGAGTGAGAAAACAATGTTGCACATTAAGTTACCGTAATCATCTGGTGACCCCCCAAAAAATAATTTGGGGACCCCCAAGGGGAACCACTGCCTTATCTAATGGTGCATTCCAACCTGAATAGATATATTTGTCTTTAGTCGCTTCAATCACTTCACTTTGGTTGCGCTGGTCAGCGTTGGAAAAAAATTATGTCGGAATCAAGGCGAAACAGCCGGAAAAAAGGGAATCCCAAAACCAAACAGCCAAAACATTTCCCTGTCTCCTGACAACATCAATGCTGATTGGCTGTCAGGACGCGAAGTGTGGAGCGGGGGGGGGGAGCGAAGGTCACTTCAGTTGGATTTTTCCAACTGGGGCAAAGATCAGACCGCGCCTGGTTGCACCGCTACCGGTCGCGCGTCGTCATGTCTTTGAATTCACTTTGTATGTAATCGCACCGCTCGAACTATCCAGGTTTGAACGCACCATAAGCCAGCAGACACGTCAACTAACTCCTCCCCCTCTCCACCAGATCATTGGCTGGTGGTACAGCGTGTTCTAACTAACTCCTCCCCCCTCCCCCTCCTCACCAGATCATTGGCTGGTGGTACAGCGTCCGCACGTCGGCCTCTCACAGCAGCGCCAGCGGTCACACGGGACGCAGCAACGGCCAATCGGAGGTGGCGGCTCACGCCTGTGCCAGCATGTGTGACGAGATGGTGGTCCTCTGGAGACTGGCTGTACTGGACCCCACCATGAGTCCTCAAAGGTACATATTAGAACCTTTATTTATTTAACCCCACCCTGAGTCCTCAAAGGTCAGGACCTTGTCCAGAGAGTGGTTCAGCTTCACCCAATGGAACCAAATGGACCGTAAGGGTCCATTTGGTTCCTTTGGCGATAGTGGAGAGAGAGTACAGAGATGACAATTAGCAGTTGGTCTCACTTAGGGCTGTCACAATTATTACATAATCGTCTAACCGTGATTATTTGACATTATCGCAATTATTTTGTCATAATCGTCATAATCGTGAATGTTGAAAAATGTCCGAAATAGTGGAAGCTTGTGAGCTTGTAGATCGGCTATTTCCACTATCAAAGTTATTTTTTAAGTAGTAAGTTGTCAAATATGTCAGTAATTTCTTGTATATTTAGGTTATGTGTCATATCTACCATGTAAACTTCAAAGCCTAAAAGCCAAACAGAAATGTAATTATCAACGACAAAAACACAATTAAATCGTTAATCGCCAATTATTTGAGTGACAATTAATCGTCATGTAAAATGTCACATCGTGACAGCCCTAGTCTCACTGGCTGGGAACCGATCTGGGGACTGGCTGATCAGGGCATTATTTGTACCTATCTAATGGAACCACGTTGCCTACCGGATCACTTTCCATCTTATTTATTGCTTAAGCACTGGCCTTATACTATAGCCCAGGGGTCTTCAGCGTTTTCAGGCCAAGGACCTCTTAGCTGAGAGAGAGATGAAGCAGGGACCCCCCCACAACCTGTTCATAGATTCCATATCGTTTCATTGTTTGCTAGCACAATCTATGGGTATTTTGGATTCATGTCAATTTGTGTTTTCAGATATTTAACCACTTGAACTGTCAATACTTCTCCCCTCTATACCAAACCTCTTTGCCGAAAATAGCAGATCTACAAGCTCAGCGCGAGGCGTTGTGAGCTTGTAGATCTGGCCAAAGTTGGCCAAAGTTCTCAGAATCTGGTTAAGAATCTGGCAAATTTTCTTTTTCTTTCTTTCTATCACACAAAGATTTGTAGGACCCACCATAGTAACTCTAAGGACCCCCTTGTGGTCCCGGACCCCCTGTTGAAGACCCTTGCTATAGCCTATTAAAAAAACAATTTAATCGTTTGTTTTCTTCTACGAGGAGATTGAACAGCGTGTCTTCAGGGGCTTTTAAGCCGTGACATCATTTTGTAGTCAGACCACCAAGCAGATTTATTGTCAATATCTGTCCCTCGCTAGTTCAACAGATCCGAGACAAGAATAACGACTAAAGTATAATTTTACCACTTTCCTTTCAACAACAAAGAGAAGAAAGATTTGTAAATAGTAAAAATAGTAAAAAGATTCGCTTTTTTGGGGGGCAAAAGTTCTCCTCTGCCTACAAAATGATGTCAGACTTAACAGCCCCATAGATCGGGGGTCTTCAACGTTTTCACACCAAGAACCCCCTAGCTGAGAGAGAGATGAAGCAGGGACCGTATGTATTTATTGTCTGTCTGTCTGCATCAGTGTTGTTTTTGTTGACGAGACGATGACGAAAATGATTTCGTTGACGCCCCTTTTTTTCATGACGATGACGTGACGTTAACGTAACGAGCTAAACATATGTCTGACGAAAATATGACGAGACGAATGTGTGTTTTCGTTGACGTAACGAAGACGAGACGAACATCTGGTCTTCGGACGACGTTAAATAAACATGCATGAAAGCCAGACAATATTATTGTAGTTGTTTCAATGGAGGAGTAGTGGCCAATCATATGGAACGTTCTAGGACGCATATAGCAACAGGCTCTGTGATTGGCTGGGATGTCGGCATGATTACACACGTGTTGTTTGTTGTCGTCAACTTTTCAGAAGTTAGTTGCACACATTACTGCTGGAAATGCTATTACATTTCTATTGGGATATGAAAGCTAATCATCTGATTGAGGAAAGACCTACTGTAGGTCTGCGTCATGCAGCAGCGCCGTCAACATTAATTAATAGATTTGGTCGTCGGAAAAGAAGACACGATATGTATATATTTTACAATCCAGGAAATAATGCAGGCTTACTTACGACGGAGCGGCTGCAATTCCAATCCGGTAAGCTGACGGTCCTTTTAACAAAATGATAGTCCTTACTCCTTTGCCTTGAGTCGATTTGCTTATTGACAAGTTGACAACTGTCCCATCCGTGGTCGCTTTCCTAGTAATACTATCGCAACGTTTTCTATAACATCTGGTGCTAAGCTTCAGGCTAATGTTGGCTTTTAAGCAAACGTAAATTAATTGGATTGTTTGTTGCAAACTGTTGATGCAAACTTTGTTTTCGCTGGATCATGGATGTGGAGGTCGCTGTATGCGGAGCTATTATTCCCAAAGGCTAAGTTAGTGACGTAGTGGTTGTTTGTTTCCGGTTAGCGGCCGCCGCCGATGCGTATGACCGTGACGTCACTTGTAAATCCTTGGAACTCGGGGACGGTTCTCAGTACCGTGCGTGTGTGTGTGTGTGTGTGTGTGTGTGTGTGTGTGTGTGTGTGTGTGTGTGTGTGTGTGTGTGTGTGTGTGTGTGTGTGTGTGTGTGTGTGTGTGTGTGTGTGTGTGTGTGTGTGTGTGTGTGTGTGTGTGTGTGTGTGTGTGTGTACTCTGTAGTGTGAAAGTGCAAGTGGCCAGTTCAGTGATACCATACCAAAAAAGATGCATAGTATTCTTATATTATATTATTATGATATTGCCTCCTGTGTGAACTGTGCATATAAATAGGATGGGGCAGGTGTAATATACACTTGTTATTAGCCCATATACCGGTACATATTGCTTGAATCATGAATTCAATTGCACCTGTCAACTTTGATTATTTCCAATGTCTATTAAATACTTAATGTATTTATTTAAAGACACATTTTTCTTTTTGACTAAAACTATTGACTAAAACTGGACTAAAACCTTTGTGTGGGTTCGTCGACTAAAACTTGACTAAAACCTTTTGAGTTCTAGTCGACTAAAACTAGACTAAAACTATCAAGGATATAAATGACTAAAATCTGACTAAAACTAATAAGCATTTCGTCAAAAAGACTAAGACTAAATCTAAAATGCCCGCCAAAAACAACACTGGTCTGCATACTTACTATCGAGGGAACATGGTACTGTAATGTTGCATTCAAACCTGGATAGAGAGCTTGTAGATCTGCTATTTTTGGCTACAGTTCTCCTCAGAATAGGGATGCGAGGGTTCAAGTTCAAAATAATTATCCTATCACAAAGATTTGGCGGACCCCCTGTAGTAACTCTGGGGACCCCTAGGGGTCCCGGACCCCCTGTTGAAGACCCCTGTTGTAGGGAAGTGATCCAAACGGCGTGACTGTCAAAACATTCAACGACAGCACCGCCCACGACCTGCACGACCAAAGTGCAGCGATGGAAGCCACTAGAAAAGAAGAAATAGCTTCAGGTTTGAACGTGCCATTAGCGTACTAATAAATAGTCATGTTTTGCATTAACCGCTGGCTCCCTGTTCCTTTCTGTGTTGCATATTTGTAGCCTCTGAGCAGCTGGGACTTTATTTTCCGCTCTGTTGATCATTTTGTTTCAGAAGAGATAATGTGCCCGTAGTTTTACTGGGATGTATTTTGTGATTTCAGTCTCTCTCTCTCTCTCTCTCTCTCTCTCTCTCTCTCTCTCTCTCTCTCTCTCTCTCTCTCCCCCCCCCTGTTTGGGCAGGCAAAACTGGCAATGTACCTAACCAGAAAAGAAAAAGGAAAAAATATGGAGGGCACAGGTGTGACTGTTTAATAGCTTTTAAAAATGTAGTCAAAGCACAAATGCGATTTGAATACATGTACTACACAAAAATGGAAGACTTGGATGTTTAAAAGATTCATTTTTATGAATAAATGAGTTAAATAAAACAAAAGTCTCTCTCTCTCTCTCTCTCTCTCTCTCTCTCTCTCTCTCTCTCTCTCTCTCTCTCTCTCTCTCTCTCTCTCTCTCTCTCTCTCTCTCTCTCTCTCTTCATACCTGTCTACTTGACCTTGTTTTGTATCGTTTTGTTTTCTCCCAGCCAAGGTCAGCTTTTATAGGAGTTGACTGGAGCAACTCCACCACTAAACACCTCTTCACTACGTACGGTCTCAAGCAGAGAACGCTGACCTATTGTTTATTGCGACCGTCAGGTCGCATTTACTATCAAAACCTCGACCAGCTGTCTGTCTGTCTGTCTGTCAGTCTGTCTGTCACACGTCACACTTTGCCCCTGCTCATATCTCCGCAACCGTTGCCCCGATCCATGCCAAATTTTGCACACACTCCTTGCCTACCAAACCACAACCCACCAATTATCACATGACCCTCTTCTAGCGCCACCATGAGGCCGGTTCTTGCAAAACAAATTTATGGACACAGCACCTACAATTTTTGTCCAAAAATCACGCAAATCGGTACACCGTATGTCCCATCTGTCCCATTTAGCGCCACCTTCAAGCAGATTTTTTAAAACACATTTTTGGACACTACTCCTACAGATTATGCCCTAAAATCACACAAATCGCTACAATGTATGTCTACACTCATCTCATCAACATGGATCTCTCCCATATAGGTCCACCAATCAGACCGATTTTTTTCAAACACATTTTTGGACACTACTCCTACACATTTTGCCCTAAAATCACGCTGCGACCTGACAGTCGCTTATCTCCCGATTAGGGAGTCTTACTGGTTATAGAAGGGCTTCGGGGCTCCTACTACGTGTTAATTTAACGCAATGTAAAAATATGTATTTATGCGCGGCACGCGAAGGTGCATGGATGAACAGTATGCATGCATTTCCATACATCCAAACAGCCACACATTGAGATACACAGCTCTGTGTGTGTGTGTGTGTGTGTGTGTGTGTGTGTGTGTGTGTGTGTGCGTGTGCGTGTGCGTGCGTGTGCGTGGAATGGGACGATAAGCGATATTATCGTTTATCGTAATAAAAAACACTCACAATAATCGTATCGTGGAGATTTTATTCATCGTGCATTCGTCCTCCGTCATGCACTGGGATCAATTCACCTTTTATTTGCTGAGCTGCATATCCGGTACCACTTAAACCCTCTATAATTGGTAAAAGGTACTTAGTTATAATATACATACTTGATACAGTCTTTTTTTCCCCACTCTATCACACTTCTTTGCCAAAAAATAGCCGATCTACAAGCTCACGTTGCGACGCGTTGTGAGCTTGTAGATCTGCTATTTTTTTGGGCAAATGTTCCGCCCCAGGATAATGGATTTGTATTATCGCGATAATATGTGACTGAGTGTGACACAGGGGCAGTCATTTCGGAAGCCACTACTTTAGACCACAGCTGAAATTACTTTTTTTTTTTTTTTTTTTTTCTCACTAAAATGTGAAAATGTGACTAAAAAGCCACAAAAGCATGTCATAAATATCAGGCTACATTTCACTTAAACGCCAGAGCTTAACTCTGCATGTAAATAAGACTTTTTTTTTAAATTAATGTGAGAGATCATGCAGGTCATTGCAGGTTAGAATTTTTTTTAGAACTTGAATATCTCAAAAGTAGTATTTCAGCATGGCATCATTCTATAAGCCATATCTTCAAAACTGTTGGGTCAATCTCCACAACCAATATATCATTTTGTAGCTATGAAAAAATTCAATGACTAGCCGTCCACCGTGCTGGGACACATATCGTGTTTTGTCACAATAATCGCAATATGACATTTTCATATCGTCCCATCCCTAGTGTGTGCGCGCGCACACTTGTTTATATGTTGGGACTGGAGCAGAATAATCAATGCCTTGTTTACGTCTCCTCTCCCCTAAGGTGCCCTGAGAAGCATCCTTGTCTAGAACATGAACCAACTGGAGGCCAGCTCATTAACTCACTCACTAATTCCCAGTCTGGTGCCGCGTTCACACTCTCTGCTACAAAGTGACAGATTCACAAGCACTTTTCTAATGGATGGCGGCAAGGAGATCCTTGCTGTCGGGCAGAAAGCTCATATCTCCACGTTCAAACTTTAGTGTTTTCTTTGTCATTTTGATGCCCTAGTTCGTTATAGCGACCGAAGGTCGCAGTACAATATTAAGCCCATATCTAACAGGACTTCATACAATATGGCAATGCCCTTATATAGAGGCCACATTGGCCACAAGAGAAGGATAGAGGCCGAAACACTGGTGATACTCAGCTCTGTTTTATTGCTTCAACGTTTCGATCCGTTTGGATCTTCAGGAATAACACAGGGAAATGGGTGTGTGTCCTTATAAAGACTAGCTTCCCAATGATTGGCTTTAACAATGAATGGTGATTGAAACCACCCATACCAATCAGGCCATTTCTCCAGTAACAAAAGGCAATAATAGACTTAGACACAAGCCCAACATGTTTGCATATATACAAGAATATTACATATAAAGAAATACAATATATAAAATATACACCCATTTCCCTGTATTATTCCTGAAGAAGATCCAAACGGATCCAAACGTTGAAGCAATAAAACAGAGCTTAGTATTCACCAGTGTTGTGGACTCTATCCTTCTCTTGTATTGCTGTTTGTCCAGCACCTGGGCTAGAGTGGATTTGTGCATGCACTATCACCCCTCACATTGGCCACATACCACACTAACAGAATCCATATATGGCTAAGACAGCCCATATCTGTGTGGCTGGTTCTACAGACAGGGATCTCCATTTATGGGCACAAAAGGGATTGTATGTATGATGTCAGATGTCATAGACTTTCACATAACAAATAACTGAGTAAGCATGTTTGGGCTCTCACAGCATATCTCCATATACAGTACATGGATCTCCATATATGGGTACCAGGGGTCTCCATATATGGGTAACCGGTCTGATATACATCACTGGCCAGATGGCCAAGACATGGGGCGAGGTCGCTTGTCGCACTGAGGCGTCTTACTAGTGCTAGTGTCATTAGGGCTGTCACAATTATTACATAATCGTCTAATCGCAATTAGTTGACATAATCACAATTATTTTGTGATAATCGTCATAATCGTTTACATGTTGAAAACAAACGCGTCGTTTTCCGTTTGCTGCATGATTAAAAATGCATTGGATTTGACAAACACACAAATCGAACTGGGTTAGATCGGGAAGAAAATGCACAGCCGCAGCCACCTGCCGCAAGGCAAATTCGGAGCCGGTGTGCACGAGGTCATAGAGAACAATTGTTTTCTTTAAAAAGATGAAATCGTCAGTTTTTTCCGTGCGAAAGAAAAACGCGTTTGTGTGCAAAGCCCTTAAGTGTCATATAAAAGTAGCAGAAATAGCAAGCTCACAGCGTGTGAGTTTTAAGTGATTAAGTCTCTGTGGGTTTTATAAAATATACAACCAATTAGTAATATTAACACTGCTAGAGGTTTCCCATAAATAATGTTGTTAACTGCCATTGGCAAATGCTGTTATTTATCAGACTTTTTATCGCTCTGTGCACACTGCACGTGGCCGCTTCCCATTTCCTGAAGAGTAACATTATTGGAGATGCAAAACATAACAAACAAATCTTTCAAAATGGCAGCCATCTTTGTTTACATTTGAAGACTCTGAAGGCTTCTATCTCATGAATGCCTGAACGGATTTCCAAGCGGATTTTTTTGTTTGAAAGCTGTGCACTAGAAATTTAGGAACGTGGCAGTGAGGAACTAGGGGGCCATTTTGAAAAGGCAATGAATGAGTTAAGTAACTGGAAGAATAACCATAAAAACCAACATGAAAAAGAATCGTGATAAGATTGTGTATCGTGACACCACTCGGAAAAATAATAGACATCGGCTGTCTCTCCCTCCCTTGTCTCTCCTCCCAGGCGCTTGGAGCTGGCGGTGCAGCTGAAGCAGTGGCACCTGAAGGTCATCGAGATCGTGAAGCGCGGCCAGCACCGCAAGTCCCTGGACAAGCTGTTCCAGGGCTTCAAGCCGGCCGTGGAGTCCTGCTACTTCAACTGGGAGGTGGCCTTCCCGCTGCCCGGCATCACCTACTGCAGCGCCGACAAGAAGAGCGCCGCCTCCTTCTGCTGGGCCCGCAGCGTGCAGCAGCAGAGAGAGGTCGGTTCAACGTCTAGTCTATTTAGGGCTGTCACAATTATTACATAAATGGTAAATGGTGCATTTATATAGCGCTTTTATCCAAAGCGCTTTACATAGATTGTGCATTACATTCACCCATTCACGCACACATTCATACACCGGTGGCGGAGGAAACCATGCAAGGCACCAACCTACTCACCGGGAGCAATTAGGGGTTCAGAGTCTTGCTCAAGGACTCTTCGACATTAACTCAGGGGGGAGCCCGGATTCGAACTGGGAACCCTTCGTGCTCTAATAACGGTTCCTCTACACCTGAGCTATGCCGCCCCACATAATCTAACATAATCGTCTAATCACAATTATTTGACATAATCGCGATTATTTTTCATAATCGTCATAATCGTTTCCATGTTGAAAAATGTTGGCCAATCACAGCTCAAGATCCTCCTCTCCTCAGATCTGGTAGGAATAGCACACCCGCGACCACACATGGACAAATTAAATCAACCTGCGACAGGAGTTTCCTATTGTTCGCTATTGAGTGAAATATTAGCCATTTCTAAAATAAATAAAATATGTACAGTGTACAAATGTGCCATTTCAAAACTTCACACGTTGGATTCTGCTTTTCAATGGGAATGGAGTGATTTCTTGCCATTTGCAGGTTTCTGCAAAAAATACACTCCATTCTCCATAAAAATCTGAAAGGCAAAACAGGTAAAGAAACCTGCAGAAAAATGCATTTCCTTGACTTTTCAGGAAAAGAGCAGTAAATACGGAAGAGTTGAAACGGCACATCTGTAGTAAGGAGCCAGGGGTCCTTTTAAAGGTGGAGTGACATGGCCAAAACAGCTAATTAAGGCTATCAAATTAGCCAATTTTTTTAATGATGTCATGTACCCCCATGTTAAATGACCCAATCAAATTAATTTATTGTAGTTACTGTACTGAAAGTAGTACTTTCTGTACAGTAACTGAAATAAATTAATTTGATTGGGCTAATATGGGGGGAGGGGCGGAGTCGATTATCCATATCATTATCTTTTGAAACTGCCCCAAAAAAAGCTGTCCGAGGTGTGTTTCCGACTTTCTAAACCAACTTTAAAACTATCAGTTCTAGGGGTAAAAATTATATAGCATTCGCTATAAAATCAATGGTTAGACCGGTAAAAAAGTACATGTCTTCTTCAAAAAAAGGTGTCAGAGATTAGTTACGAGGGTCAACACGCTTCTCCCCGTCTATGAGGCGGTTTTGTCGGCCATACCCTGCTGTGTCTTCCCCTAAACTTGACTGGAGGACCTGGCCGGGACACCAGAGCAAGCTTAGAACGAGCGTCCAGCGATCTCCTCCTCCTCGGCAGCTCTGAGCCCTTTTAGCAGACATATGTCCTGCTGTCTCGGAGGACTGAGGTCCGTGGCTCATAAACTCTGTGTGTGTAGCCTGTGTGTGTGTGTGTGTACACACACAATAGCTCTCCAAAATAGCCTTGCGGTGCGGCGCTGCTACACGCTAACAACAACTCATCACGTTGTGCGGGAATGTGCGCGGCACAGCACGACGGACGAAGTATACATTCACTGCTAACTGATACGGCCCGCCTCCTTTTCAGACTGTTTGAAGAAACACCACGTGACCTACTTTATCATAATGTTAAATTTCGGACGGTGTCACCACTCCTTTAAGTGTTTTTAAAGTACTTCAGGGATTATGTGAAAGAGAGGAAAATTCAAAAATGTTACCGTTATGTTTGAATGATAAAACATAGGCAAACCTTGTGTCAACCTGCTGATCTGTTAAAGTGTTAAACCAAACTAAAATCAAACTCTTGACCAACACAACTGTTAACTAGACTGCACTAGTGACTCTGTCGAGGTGCCAACTTGCGTCCTGTGCACTCGTCGCCATGTATGGCGTACTTGTGCGCCAGCAGTGCGCGCCCTGTTATTTAGATCAGGTCAAACTTGTTGATGGCGGGCGGCCAAGAATGCGAGTCCCTCCCTGATTGGCTACAGGCGTAACACATACAATATACGCCACATACAAAATCACCGATCGCAGTACTTGCGCATTCTGCTGGCACAAATAATGAATAGAGAGAAACAAGGCGGGCTGTCACGATTATGACATTTTACATGGCGATTAATTGTCACTCAAATAATTGAGATTAACGATTTAATTGTGTTTTTGTCGTTGACAATTACATTTCTGTTTGGCTTTTAGGCTTTGAAGTTGCATATGGCAGATATGACACATAACCTAAATATACAAAAAAATGAAGGACATTTGACAACTTCATACTTAAAAAAGAACATTGATAGTGGAAATAGCCGATCTAAAAGCTCACAACGCGCCGCGATGCGACACGTTGTGAGCTTGTTGATCTACTATTTCCATTATTTTTGCCTTTTTTTTAATATTTGAATATCTTTCAACAAAACGGATTATTATTTTTTTAATGGAAACGATTATGAAGATTATGAAAAATAATCACCATTATGTCGAATAATCGCGATTAGACGTGACAGCCCTAGAAACAAGTGTCTTGTGTCTCTGCCTGTCCAGAGAGGAGCCAAGGCGGCCATGTTGGGAGGAGGCGGAGACCCCTCTGAGGCGGGCGGCAGCGGCGTGGGGCGCAGCAGTGGCCACTCCCCCCAGCAGCATCAGGAGGTGGCGGTCCGCCCCAAGGAGACCCTGGGAGGCAGCAAGAGGAAGGGAGGGGGCGGAGTCCTGGGGCGCCTGGGCGGAGGCGTCAGCCTCTCATTGGACGACGCAGGAGGTAGCCATACGGTGATAAATATCGTTGAGACGATACAATATCTCTACCATATGCCTTATTATGAGATATCGTATATATCGTGATGCAATGAGGGAGCCTTTTAAAAAAATCCTGTTGAATTGTTAATACAGAGATTATTGCAGAATTCATTTAACCCATTCAGGCCGGGTACACATTTTAGTGTATGGGAGGGGCTTACAGTACATGTACAGTATGTTGCAACATATTTGTTTTTGTAGGCTAAATTCTGATTTAGGCCTAACTATAGGTTAGGCCTAAATGGGTTAAATCAGCATTTTGGTAGAAATCGGTCATTCTAAAACTTTAAAGTGTCAAGGTCTCCACTTAACTCTGACTATGTACAAATGAAACCAAATGAACCCTTACGGTTGCTTTTGGTTTCACGTGTATACTGTCAGAGTTCCATACTTGTAAGGGTCAATTTAGACCTCCGAAAAGGAACCCAGAGAGTCCCTGGACCCCACTTTGAGTTTAGTTTTTGTTACCTTGTAAGGTGGTCGTTGTACTGAAAAGTAACTTGAAAAATAACCATAAAAACCAACATGAAAAAGAATCGTGATACCCCTTGGAAAAATCTTGATATTGTATTTTTCCATATCACCCCCACCCTTAGGTGGAGGCGGCGGTAAAGTGATGTTCAAAGGAGCCGGCTCCAGTTCGTCCTCGGCCGGGGGCAAGGTGAAGATGAGCCAGAACGGAGGGAAGGGCGGGGTGTCCGGAGGGGGCTTGGGGGGCTCGGGGGTCCCAGGAGGAGGAAGTGGTGGAGGGGGAGGAAGCAGCGGTGGTAAGCACGCCAGCGCCAAGCGGAGGACCAGCAGTGAGGACAGGTTGGTTGCTGTGTTGATTTCGTCGACTAAAAGTATGACGAAAAATGATTGTCGACTGGGTTTTTTTCATCGACTAAAACGAAATAAAAACTAAGCTGTGATGACTAAATACTGTAAAGACTAAACATATTGACAATTTCGTCAACAAAATAAAATAAAAAAAAGTTAGGTGAGGGACTAGTGGAGAAGAGTCATTTTATGTTTGGTTGCTCTCAGGTGTTGCGTGCTGAAAATAGCAGATCTACAAGCTCACAACGCGTCACAGCACAACACGTTGTAAGCTTGTAGATCGGCTATTTTCAGCACGCAACCAAGTGTAAAATCAGTCATTACGATTCCATCAACGCCTGCCAAAACTAATTTCAGTTGACTAAATCAACCGTAGATTTAGTCGCCTAAAATCTTATGATATTCAGTCGACTAAAATTAGACTAAAACTAAAACTTTTCAGGTGACTAAATTATGACTAAAACCACATTACATTTTATTCAAAAGACTATGACTAAAACTAAATCAACATTTTCTGTCAAAAACAACTCTGGTTGGTTGGAATGTTTGACCTACTAACAAGGTTTATCCCATTTAGACCCGAGGCCGATGCAAAAAATAAAATAAAAAATACTTCTAAAAACGTTACGTGGGCAAAGACAAAAAAGATTTGAGTTGCTATAAAAAAATAGATATATTCAAAGATGTACATACATTTCCATGATTTGTCTAAAATAGATGAAGTTTAAAATAATAAAGTTGGTGAAATCTAAAGCGACACAGATGCGTTCCTTGTTTTAGTTGACTACAGTTAGTTGCGACTGAGATTGGCAGGTTTCATTTGGCCTGTCCTACAAATAACACAAAACACTCAAGTATTAACCCATTTAGGCCTGAACACATTACGACGCGATATTTTATGCTTTAACTATTGAAAAATAGCAGATATACAAGCTCACAGCGCGGCACCGAGTGCCGCGCTGCGAGCTTGTAGATCTGCTATTTTTGAAAAATCGTGAAAATAAGATTTTTGACCCGATTCTATAAGTGTCTTTTGAATCCTTCTAAGATTTTTGGAGAAAACCTATGTTTCTATGTCAGCAATCTGGCCAGCCATCGTCAAAGAAAAGGTCATTTTCACTTCAACTGGAGCTCAGTTAGTCTGTTCTTGAGAGACTACTATGTCAGTGGTTCTCAAACCTTTTCACGTGAAGGACCCCCAACATGATATGTATTTGGCCACGGACCCCCATCTCAAAGTATTTAGTTCCAGGGACCACCCAGAAGCAAAATTTGAGTTACAAACCTTCACTTTGAAAATGCATATATTCAAAGATTTGCACACATTTTCACGACTTTTTCAAAAATAGCAGATCTACAAGCTCGCAGCGCGGCACTCGGTGCCGCGCTGTGAGCTTGTATATCTGCTATTTTTCAACAGTTAAAGCAGTCAATAATTCTAGGCCTAAATGGGTTAAAGCTGTCAGTCATTTGGATTTGTTTTCTATGGAAGTAAGCACCGAAAATCAAAATCAAAAGTCATGCCCACTTGCCCAAAAAGTAAATCGTCCATTATAAGATGATGGGTAAGATTTTAATTGGCGCTCAATGTAACACTTATTTATGTACTTTCTAGGGCTGTAAAATAAAATGTCACACATCAATACCTCCAAATTCAAATACCTACATACTGTCTCTAGCTATGATTGAATATGTCCATGGTTTCACACTTTTAAGTGTAGCACGTTCCGGTGTTTAGACAGATGTCTTGTGTTGTGTTATAGACGGTTGCGTCCCCTCTCAAATGAGCACTTGCCCGGTTGGGCAACCTGAAAGCAAACTTCACCTGCCCGAAAGTTTTATTTACCCTGGGGCAGGTGGGCAAGCCTTCGTGTCAATGCTTGCATTGTTCCCGGGTGTCCATAACCGTTCTTTTTGTATTCATCGTGAACATAGCTGATCTTTAAGCACACATCGCCTGATTCGCCTCACACAGCGAGGCTTTGCTTGTAGATCTACTATTTTCACTAGTTTTGTGCGCTACTCTTGTATGATGAAATGGGGCTTTAATAAAAAATAAACACATATTATGCCTGATAGTGACGTAATTTTCAACTCAAACAGCTCTCTGGAGCCAGACATGGCTGAGCTGAGCCTGGACGACGGCTCCAGCCTGGCGCTGGGCGCGGAGGCCAGCAACACCTTCGACTTCATGCCCCCTCCGCCCGAGATGCTGCCCTCGCCCAGCCCGCTGCTGAGGGAGCCACGCAAGTACAGGTACCAGGAGTAGCACTGTCACAGTTATTAACACAAGTACAGGTACCAGGAGTAGCACTGTCACAGTTATTAACACAAGTACAGGTACCAGGAGTAGCACTGTCACAGTTATTAATAGGGATGGTCCGATCAGGTTTTTTGGAACCGATCACCGAGCACCGATCACAAAAGTTTGATCACCCGATCCCGATCAATCACCGATCCGATCAAGTTATTATTTATATTTTCTAAATGTTAATGTTTTAACTTTATTTCATTCATTCACTCATGAATTCATTTATATATTTGCCTTATAGTTATTTACCAGCATTACTATATATTTATTATCATAGCAGTAACTAATTATTCCTTCAGCACTGTGGAAATCAATACCCCAAAATGGCCTCAAGTGGGCATACTGAACGGCTGGTTGATCAGATGCACCGATCCGATCGGATCAGTGAATTTACCTTTTGATCTAAACCACCGATTATCGCCGATCATGTTTTGATCGGCCCGATCCGATCCATTGCCGATTGATCGGAACATCTCTAGTTATTAACACAAGTACAGGTACCAGGAGCGGCACTGTCACAGTTATTAACACAAGTACAGGTACCAGGAGTAGCACTGTCACAGTTATTAACACAAGTACAGGTACCAGGAGTAGCACTGTCACAATTATTAACACAAGTACAGGTACCAGGAGTAGCACTGTCACAGTTATTAACACAAGTACAGGTACCAGGAGTAGCACTGTCACAGTTATTAACACAAGTACAGGTACCAGGAGTAGCACTGTCACAATTATTAACACAAGTACAGGTACCAGGAGTAGCACTGTCACAATTATTAACACAAGTACAGGTACCAGGAGTAGCACTGTCACAGTTATTAACACAAGTACAGGTACCAGGAGTAGCACTGTCACAGTTATTAACACAAGTACAGGTACCAGGAGTAGCACTGTCACAATTATTAACACAAGTACAGGTACCAGGAGTAGCACTGTCACAATTATTAACACAAGTACAGGTACCAGGAGTAGCACTGTCACAGTTATTAACACAAGTACAGGTACCAGGAGTAGCACTGTCACAGTTATTAACACAAGTACAGGTACTAGGAGCAGCACTGTCACAATTATTAACACAAGTACAGGTACCAGGAGTAGCACTGTCACAGTTATTAACACAAGTACAGGTACCAGGAGTAGCACTGTCACAGTTATTAACACAAGTACAGGTACCAGGAGCGGCATTGTCACAATTATTAACACAAGTACAGGTTAGGGATGGGACGATATGACAATTTCATATCACGATTATTGTGACAAAAGAAATCGCAATTTACGATATTAGCCCGATAATCAAAATCCAACATTTGCCAAAAAATAGCTGATAGTAGTTTTGAGCTTGTAGATCGGCTATTTTTTGGCAAAGACATCTTATAGAGAGTGAAAAAAAGACTATGTATTATGTATTATTATAAGTACCTTTTACCAATTATAGGGGGTTTAATTGGTACCGGATATGCAGCTCGGCAAATAAAAGTTGAATTGATCTCAGTTTATGACGGAGGACGATATCACGATACATTAAATCTCCACGATACGATTATTGTGAGTGTTTTTTATCACGATGAACAATAATATCGCCTTTTTAATCTGATTTTAACATTGTTTGTACTTTGGTAACATTGTTTAAAATAAGTAACATAGTTTAAAATAAGTATCATTATTATCATCATTACAGTGGAGGAGGGAGTGGGAACACCTCCAAGATGTTTGATGCCAAGCGGGTCATCGCGGTTGGCCACGCCCCGGCAGTGGCCCCGCCCCTCATCCTCCCAGGGGGGGCGGCGCCCAAGGAGACCACCACGGTGCTGGTCGTCATGGAGACGGCCTCCTCGGCTGACGACAAGGAGGAGGTGGAGCTGGAGGCGGAGCTGGACGACAACAAGGAAGAGGAGGAGTTAGAGGAGGAGGAGGGGTTGGAGGCGGACCCCCCAGACGAGGCCACCCCGGCTGCAGCCAATGGGAAACCCCCCCGGGGAGGAGGTAGGGATATCACCATTATCACGTTTTACATGACGATTAATTGTCACTCTAAAGGCTTTATCAGAGTCCAAGGTGAAGAGCTATCACCTAGAAATGTGACAACGATTCCCCGTCGGCCTCCATGTTATGGGATTACTATTTTGTGCACGTGAATCCGTGATGATGATGAATCGGCAAGGCCGATCGTGCCAGGACCTTCCGCCAGGCTACAGGGTAGGAGAACCGGCGTTACTCCATATACAGTATTTTTCGCGAGTATTCTCGGGATCGGCTACAAATGAGTTAAAAGTTGTGAATTATATATTTAGTCGATCAAGGTAAATTCAGGGGTTCGAGTTTGGATCCATTAACTTACTATACAGGAAAAAAAGACCTCCAAAAAAATCTTTTTTAAGTAGCATATGAGGCGTTTAACTAGGGTTTTTTCATGATTCTGAATCCATTGCAAGCATTTGTTTTGCACAAAAAATATTCCTTGGGCTAAAAATGGACCCCACAAAAAGTGGCGAAAAAGTGACGACTCATCACTAAACCATATGTTATTTGGATGACCCAAAGGATCATAAAAAACCCTGAATGATTGCAATGTCCTACTATTGCAATTTATTTTTTGTCAAACGACGGAGGTGCGCCGTCTCAGACGACCTTGATCCACGTGAGACACCGCCAAGCGAGTGGTAGCGTGTGAGTCTCCGCATCGAGCGTTGCGAAGGTCGCATGAGCCGACTCAGCGCAGTTAGAAGTTGTAAACCGGGGGGCCACAATAGTAAATCTCAAACCTCCCGACTTTCGGCAGCTCCGCGCAGCCAATCACAAGCTTCCGCGGGCGGGTCTTTGAACCACCGACCCACGGACCATTGGCCAACCTGCTCTGCCTCCTGAGCCCCAGCCGCCTCACTTTAGCACACTTTGATTTAGTTTTAGTCCTAGTCTTTTGAATCAAGTTTCATTTAGTTTTAGTCATTCAAGTCATCTAAATTGTTTTAGTTTTAGTCTAGTTTTAGTCGACAACATATCGAACCCATTTACACAAAGAACCTGTTAGTTAACTTCTGCTTCTGAAATGACTGAGCCAAGCTCTCCCAAAATGCTGGCCATCATAGTCACGGACTCAAGGTGAAGTCCTATCACAGCACCTCTGTGCCTCTGAAACAAGGGGGCACATCGATTGGTCAAGATCGACCAATCAGTGAATGGGGTGATGGGGAGATGTCTGAAGGTAAAAACAGAGATGAGATGTCTAGGTCCGCGGTGATGGCTCTTCACCGTGGCTTATGACGTAATGTTACACCTCGGTGATAGCTTATCACCGCAGGTTGTACTGTGATACCCCCTTTATAATTGCGATTAACGATTTAGTTGTGTTTTTCTCGTTGACAATTACGTTTATGTTTGGCTTTTAGGCTTTGAAGTTGCAGATACAACACATATAACAACTTTATACTTAAAAAAGAACATTGATAGTGGAAATAACTGATCTACAAGCTCACACCGTGTCGCAACGCGCTGTGAGCTTGTAGATCGGCTATTTCCACTATTTTTTTACATCTTGAAAATATATGAACCCTTTTCAACATGGAAACGTTTATGACGATTATGACAAAATTATTGCGATTATGTCAAATGATTGCGAGCAGACCATTATGTTAAAATTGTGACAATGCCTACTAGGAGGAGGCCCCCCCGGGAAGCGCAGCGCCCCGGTGACCATAGTGGGCGGGGCCAAGGCGGTGGCGGTCGTCGTGGGGGCGGAGCCAGCGCCTGCGGGGGCGGCGGCCGGCGGAGGAGGAGGAGAGGACGACTACCAGGCGTACTACGTGAGCGCCGCCTCGGAGGACGGGCAGGACAGGGGCGTGGCCGACGTGCACCAGGAGGAGGAGCCCGACATCTTCGCCGGGATCAAGCCTCTGGAGCAAGAGGGACACATGGAGGTAATAATAATGGATTGCATTTCTAGGGCGCTTTTCCTAAGTGCTCAAAGCCTTTTACGATGGTCCATTCATTCATACATTGTGAAGTGAAGCGGCGAACGTTCCCATGGGAGTCCCTTTTTTTGCAGGTTTTTCAGTCCGAGTGTATCAAAGAAGCACCTCTAGGCCAGTCAATCTAAGCCAAAAAAAGGCCCAACCCAAAAGAAATTGCAATAGTAATCATTCAGGGTTTTTTATGATCCTTTGGGTCATCCAAATAACATATTAAAAGTTGTGAATTATATATTTAGTCGATCAAGGTAAATTCAGGGGTTCGAGTTTGGATCCATTAACTTGCTATACAGGAAAAAAAGACCTCCAAAAAAATCTTTTTTAAGTAGCATATGAGGCGTCTAACTAGGGGTTTTTTCATGATTCTGAATCCATTGCAAGCATTTGTTTTGCACAAAAGATATTCCTTTGGCAAAAAATGGACCCCACAAAAAGTGGCGAAAAAGTGACGACTCATCACTAAACCATATGTTATTTGGATGACCCAAAGGATCATAAAAAACCCTGAATGATTGCAATGTCCTACTATTGCAATTTCTTTTGGGTCAAACCACATATTGACTGGACTACTTGGTTAAGGTGGAGACGACGGAGGTGCGCCGTCTCAGACCACCTTGATCCACGTGAGACACCGCCAAGCGAGTGGTAGCCTGTGAGTCGCCGCATCGAGCGTTGCGAAGGTCGCATGAGCCGACTCAGAAGTTGTAAACCGGGGGGCCACAATAGTAAATCTCAAACCTCCCGACTTTCGGCACCTCCGCGCAGCCAATCACAAGCTTCCGCGGGCGGGTCTTTGAACCACCGACCCACGGACCATTGGCCAACCTGCTCTGCCTCCTGAGCCCCAGCCGCCTCACTTTAGCACACTTTGATTTAGTTTTAGTCCTAGTCTTTTGAATCAAGTTTCATTTAGTTTTAGTCATTCAAGTCATCTAAATTGTTTTAGTTTTAGTCTAGTTTTAGTCGACAACATATGGAACCCATTTACACAAAGAACCTGTTAGTTAAAGGAGCTATAGTCAACTTTTTCTTCAAAAACGGATGCTAAAATAAAAATGTTTCGAAAATATTTTATAAAAAAAATAAGCTTCATATGTATAATATATCTATTAAAAAATGACCACAAAAAGCGTAAAATAATGATAAAATAATAATTTTGGCCATTGTCAGACCGACACTTTGTTTACATTCTTGTCTATAGACTAGGATGTAAACAAAGTGTCGGCCCTACAATGAAAAAGTTGACTATAGCTCCTTTAACTTCTGCTCTTGAAATGACTGAGCCAAGCTCTCCCAAAATGCTCCATGACATACGTAACTGGGAAAGAGAACCTTTCGAAATGTAAAATTAGCAAGAAAAGACGTAAAAGAACAGCATGTGACTTCTAGTCGCCGTTATTTTAAGAGATGCTAATTAGCATGCTGGTTTCACATCTAACAGTTCTATATCTGCGATTGGCACATAGCACGTTAACCACGACTGAGAAAGTCTGGAGTCCCTGTTTAAACACCGAAAATAGACGATCTACAAGCCTACATTAGGATGAAAGCGATGGATTTCGTCCTGTCGTCACTCGTTCATCTTCTGGGGCATGGGAGTCATTTTTCTTTGCAGAATTACATGGCTTATCTTGAGAATCATCTCATACTGTATAGGAATTGTGGTCCAAAAATAAACAAACTGTCCCTGCGATATTGTCAGGGGATGTGGTTGTGTATATTAGTCACTCATATTCTACTCATATCTGATCCATTCTGACCAAAGAAATTACTAATCCGGCAGTGGTAACATTAGCGTTTTCTCACCGTCAGTTGATCCTTCATATCCACATGAGTTAAACCGCCATCCAGCGCCAAAACACATGAAAATGAACCTGTCTATGACCATTCAGAATGGGGGGGTAAACTGACCCAGTTACGTCAGACTTAAATGCTCTATAAATAGGCCTTATAACCGTGTGACCGACGTCCGCCTGTGTTTGCGTTGCTTGCGACCCAGGTGCTGTTTGCGTGCGCGGAGGCGCTCCATGCTCACGGTTACAGCAACGAGGCCTGCAGGCTGGCGGTGGAGCTGGCTGGGGACCTGCTGGCCAACCCCCCCGACCTGAAGGTGGAGCAGCCGCAGACCAAGGTAACCACACACACACAGGGGTTAAAGTTCTCAGTCCTGGGGACTGATTTCGGTCTTGAGGATTCCATAGGGGCCAGTTAAGTGCAGATCTGCAAAAAAATAAATACATAAGGAGGAGGTGTAGCGATGGCCACGACGTGAATGACAAAGTCGTCAAAACGCTAGTCAAGTGATCTCCAAACTAAAAGGCAGTTATAATTTCATGATGTGAGTATTTGAATTGGCCAGAATATCATAGAATACAACACAACAGAACTAAAGAAGATACTTCTATAAAATGAAGCATATTGGCACACACACATTCAGTGAAGGCAGATCAGAACTTCAGGGAAACACCCCAAAATTGGTGTGCTCTGCACGCGCCATGTTTCAAAAATCACATAATTGGTACATGGTCTGAAAATACATTTCTAAAATTTAAAATATTAAGTCTTGGGATTTTGTTGGCTTTAACTCCTGCACACACCACCACTCATTGTTAGGGCAGGTCAGCACTTCTGTGTTTTAGATAGCTACTCTACAGGACATATTTTAAGCCTTAAAGGAGTAGTTCACCCCCAAATTGACTTTTTTTCTATTGATTACTCACGCCATGGAGACTAGAGTTCAATAATATTTGCATTCCAAAAATGTGATAACAATAAATTTACCCCCATTCGTTCCGGATGGGGACCCGTTTTGAAACGGGTCCCCATCCGGAATCAATGGGGGTAAATTTACTCAAATCAAATTTTTGTCTTAGGAATAATAATTAAAACCCACATAAAAACTAGGGCTGGGATGCGATTACAAATTTTAATCTAATTAATTACAGGCTCTGTGATTAATTAATCGCAATTAATCGCATTTTAATCGCACATCAATATTTGACCTTTGAAGTAAAACACATTTTGTTGTACGAGTGAATCAACGAGTGAGTTTTTTTTATATAAATTTCGCATCCACTGGGCCAAGCAAAGCGCTCTGATAGGCTACTTCTCCCTTTGCGTTTGTTGTCTCTTGGTTGGTGCATCGCTATGATCGGTATGCCCGAAACTGAAGGTTCTGTGGTGCAAAAACTACGTGCGATTAAAATGCGTTAATTTTTTTAATCGCGTTAATTTTCTGTAATTAATTAATCGCAATTAATCAGTTAAAGTCCCAGCCTTAAAAAAAACGAATTCAATTTAAAATGTCAAACAAAAAATTCAAAGCAAAAACGCTGCTCCGTGTCGTGCAGGGCAAGAAGAGCAAGGTGTCGACCAGCCGCCAGACGCAGGTGGCCACCAACACGCTGTCCAAGGCTGCCTTCCTGCTCACCGTGCTCAGCGAGAGGCTGGAGCTCCACAACCTGGCCTTCAGCACCGGCATGTTCTCCCTGGAGCTGCAGAGACCTCCGGCCTCCACCAAGGCCCTGGAGGTACGCACCACACACACACACACACACACACACACACACACACACACACACACACACACACACACACACACACACACACACACACACACAGGGCTTACAAATAATTGTAATTAATGATGTAATTGTGTTTTTGTTGTTGACAATTACATTTCTGTTTGGCGTTTAGGCTTTGAAGTTGCACATGGTAGATATGACACATAACCTAAATATACAAAGAAATTTGACAACTTTATACTTAAAAAATAACATTGATAGTGGAAATAGCCAATCTACAAGCTCACAACGTGTCGCATTTGACTTTTTTTTTAATTATGAAAATTTTTCAACATGTAAACGATTATGACGATTATGAAAAAGAATCACGATTATGTCAAATTATTGCGATTAGACGATTGTGACAGCCCTACACACACACACACTGCAGATGCCTCCTCCTGACCACGTGAAAGTCTAAACACTAGACTGTTGGTCCCCAGTTAAAATATGATTATTTTGATAATAATTATTACCACTGCACTAGAACAAAGGGATATGCCTATGGACTGGGGGAGATATTTGACTTTTTGAGGCCATCAGGTTAAGGCAGTGAGTTACTCTGCTGCACACACACACACACTGCAGAGACCAGTTGCCTGAATGCAGACACGCACAGAGATCTATATTCACTTCTTTTCTTTTTTTAAAGATTGTTCATTTATCTGAATCGAGGCAAACGTTTGAAGTCATTGTGATATTGATTTCCAGTCATATTGCCAAGGCCCTAACGTTGTAGTTAGTGAGTCTGCCCAGGCGTCCCAAGTCATCTCCTCTCCCTCCTTATTGGCCTCCCGGCATGCTCACTGAAACCTCTAAATCAGAGGTCTCCAACCTTTTCAGGCCGCAACCCCCAAAAATAGTCATATTTGAACTGGGGACCCAGTTTACCTGGTATCCTATAGATTCTTTGAGGCACAATATTGTTTTCTCTGTACTCTACTTACCGGTACTCTGTATGTGACTGTTTACTTTGTTGTTTATTGACTAGAGTTTATGTTTACTCTACTTGCTCCCATTTGCCTGATTGCACGTCGCTCTGAATTAGAGTGTCTGCTGAATGCCTATGTTGTACATGGTCCTTGTACAGGCATGTGCACACATAGACATCAAATGGGGGCTTGAGCCCCCTGCCCTTTTATCCATCTGTAAAAAGCGCCCTCTCCAGACCATGAATGCATTTTTTACTATGGGGAAAGAAATGCAAATGCCCTCTTTCCATGCCATACCTGAAGGCAGCATTCAAGAGAATTGCCTTGTCCAAACTCTCCTGAACTTGAACGCAGCATCTTATTTTGAGAAGAATTGCCCTCTCTGTGTAGAAATCCAAGCCGTTACACCACATCTCTTGAATTGACTTGATTTTGCTTAGTTCAGGTATAACGCACCGAACATAGCCGACCTCCAAGTTCACGTCGCGTCACAGCACAATGCGTTGTGAGCTTGGAGGTCTGCTATTTTCAATATTTCCACCAAAGGCCCTTTTAGAAACTTGAGCCCTTGTCCCATGTGTCCTGTCAGGTGAAGCTGGCCTACCAGGAGTCTGAGGTGGTGGCTCTGTTGAAGAAGATCCCCCTGGGCTTGGTGGAGATGACGGCCATCAGAGACCGCGGCGAGCAGCTGCGAGACGGCAACTTCTGCGACTACCGGCCCGTGCTGCCCCTCATGTTGGCCAGCTTCATCTTTGACGTTCTGTGTACCCCAGGTAAGCACCGACTCTGTGATGATGTCCCTCGTAGACTTGTTTGACACACGTTAGCTTTTCTATCAATATGTTGGATCTAATGTTCATTTATAGACCTTCAGCTATAATGGAAAATATGAATATCCAGTCAGGGTGAAGGTTGACAATTTATTTAAGAAGATTCAGCAACAGAGAAACGGCATACATGGCCAGAGCAGAAGACCTCCTGAAGTGTCATACAGGACACCGTTTATCCACAAAGATACCATGTATAATAAAGCTGGCTAGTTAAGTTTGCAATGACCATGCATAGTCTCACTTAGGATAAATGATATTCTGACACAAAGTTGAAGTAGAAGTCACAGTCCTTGGAGAATGTCAGCTGATTGACAGCTGCAGGCAAATCTAAATTAGTGCTTTGGTTTGTGAGATTTGCTTTAGGCTATGTTGTACAAAGTTCAACATAAGTAGGATTTATACACATTTGACAGTCTATAAATATTGCTACCACACAACCCTCATTAAACTTGACTGTTGGCTCTGAACTTGATTTACTCTTTGTCCCTCTACACCAACTCTCAGAAAGTGTGTGTGTGTGTGTGTGTGTGTGTGTGTGTGTGTGTGTGTGTGTGTGTGTGTGTGTGTGTGTGTGTGTGTGTGTGTGTGTGTGTGTGTGTGTGTGTGTGTGTGTGTGCGCGTGTGTGCGTGCGTTCATGCATCCAAACATGCCCTGTGCCTCCCGTTCCCTGTGCCCGCCTGTCTGTCAGCTTGTTGGTACTCATGGGACTTCCAGCTATTGACATTCTGCCCCGTTGCACTTTTCCTCACACAGTTTGTGCAGTGGTGTCCCCGACGGGCTCCCGTCCGCCCAGCCGGAACCGAAACAACGAGATGCCCGGGGACGAGGAGCTGGGCTTCGAGGCCGCCGTCGCCGCACTCGGTAAGAATGCTAATGACGCATTAATGCCTGCCTGTGCGCAGACACAATGACTCGATAATGCAGCTGACTCCATCGTTGGGTGCTAAACTTCTGTCTTCCTCTGCATCGGTTAATTAGCGGCATAGCTGCTGTCAATTAAATGGAAAATACCGAGAGACGACATTGATCGCTGTCTTTGACTGACACAGCCTTCACCGCTTCCAAGTTTACTTTTTTTGCATAATTGTCAGTGCTGGAAGAAATACTGTGATTTACTCTCATCCATTCTCTTTCATTCATAATAGTAATTTAATAAATTGAATGGTTTTATTTAATTTGTTTACCTGGCATTTTCAATTATAATTTTTTGATTGCGACCGTCAGGTCGCAGTTACTATGAAAACCTCCACCGTCTGTCTCTCAGTCCCTCTGTCGGTCAGTCCTTCTGTCCGTCACGTCACGTCACACTGTTGGCCCTACTCTTATCTCCGGCACCGTTGCCCCTATCCATGCCAACTTTGCACACGCACTCCTTGGCTGACAAATAACAACCTCTTTTGCTGACAACATTCATGGACGCTGCTCCTACAGATCTTGCCTAAAAATCACACAAAGTGGTACACACTATCTCGCAACTCATGTCACAACATGCATCTGTACCATTTCCCATATTCCCTCCTGATAGGCATACATCATGCCACTTAAAATCTTCACATCTACCTGCACATGGGCCTATATACATGCGACTGACGGACGCTTATCTCTCGATTAGGGAGTCTTACTGGTAGTATATTGTTTTGACTGATGCTAGGTTTGTGGTTTACCTGTTATCCTATAGATTACTGTTATGACCCATGGCTCGTAGTGGATCAAAACATATTGACTCGACACCAGTTTGCAAAAATAGAGAATATTTATTACAATAGAGAACAAAAGGTTTCTCTTTTCTTTATACAATATATCAAAAGTAGTAGTAGCAAATATATGTAGTTGGCAGTATCTAGAATAAATATAATAGTGCTACGAGGCTTTGATATAATAATAAATAGGAGAGGAGTATTTAGTTGAATACAGGCTCGTGGCAGTGAGCGGCCTACGGCAGAAC
Organism: Nannobrachium achirus; assembly: GCF_963921795.1. Taxonomy (NCBI): domain Eukaryota; kingdom Metazoa; phylum Chordata; class Actinopteri; order Myctophiformes; family Myctophidae; genus Nannobrachium; species Nannobrachium achirus. The sequence continues at coordinate 58,111,038 of NC_137833.1, forward strand.
GCCGTGACGCAAACAATCAAAATAATTGTCTCAACAAAACACTGGCCCAAAACAACACAAACGTGACATAATAATAATAAGCTAAATATAAGGAAACGAAAAAGATACAACTTAACCAAAACGTTCCGACGGGTCTGAACCAAGGTAGTAACTTAAACTGCGGCTGGGTCTGCGGCTAACAGGACTCGTTGTAGCATAGCAGACCCCACCATTTTATAGGCTCTGCAACGAACGGGGGCGCCTCCCGTTCCGTTGTCGTCATCTCTCCACAGCCATACGATCTCCTGCTCCCCAACATTTACTGTCGCTGCATAAATAATAATAATAATAACAGGGCAGGGACCCTGACAATTACTGAGGCACTGCACTCAATGTATGTGTTTGTTAACCTTGCGTACTGTAAGGATTAATAGTCTGCTGAATGCCAACATTGTAAATTGTGATCACTGTCATCCATTCTCCTCTCATCATCACTGTCAGTCTCTCTCCCCTTTCTTCACATCCCTGCTATGTTTCCAATTCCGTCTCAGTCTCTTGTCTCAAATCAATCATAACTACAGTACATGCAACTGAGATCTTTGTCACATTTACTATTGCGTGGCGTTCTCATCGATGTTGCATATTTTTGATTTAAGTGTGATTATATTGTAGGGCTGTCACAATTATTACATAATCGTCTAATTGTAATTATTTGACATCATCGCGATTGTTTTTCATTATCGTCATAATCGTTTCCATGTTGAAAATTTTTCATATATTTTTTACGTAAAAATAGTGGAAATATTTGATCTACAAGCTCACAACGTCGCATCACGGCGCGTTGTGAGCTTGTAGATCGGCTATTTCCACTGTCAATGTTCTTTTTTCAATTTAAAATGACAAATATGTCAGTAATTTCTTTGTATATTTAGGTTATGTGTCAGATCTACCATGTGCAAACTTCAAAGCCTAAAAGCCAAACAGAAATGTAATTGTCAACGACAACAACACAATTAAACCGTTAATCGCAATTATTTCAGTGACAATTAAGCGTCATGTAAAATGTCATAATCGTGACAGCCATATATTGTACTATCTTTAGCACGCCCTCGACAAAGAAGACGCTTCATCTCAAGGGATTATCATTCCCGATAAAGCATGTCATTGATCTGTGTCTGTGTGTGTGAAGGTATGAAGACGACGGTGAGCGAAGCAGAGCATCCGTTGCTGTGTGAGGGCACCAGGAGGGAGAAGGGGGACCTGGCCCTGGCCCTCATGATCACCTACAAAGACGACCAGAGCAAACTGAAGAAGGTAGTCAGCAATACGTCCGTACACAGGGGTGTCGCACCACGTTCTGGGCCCTGGGTACTTTAACTATTGGAAAATTGTGCCCCGCTGCGAGCTTGTAGATCTGCTGTTTTTGAAAAAATCGTGAAAAAGTCTTTGAATATTTCCAATCCTTTTCTTTCTTTTCTTTTTTTTTTTTTTTTTTCTTTTTTTTTGAAAAACCTATGTTTCTATGTCAGTGGTGCTCAAACGTTTTCACACGAATGACCCCCATAATTATATGTATTTGACCACGGACCCCCATCTCAAAATATTTTAGTTCCAGGGACCCCACAGAAGGAAAATTTGAGTTCAACATGTTTGCTTAAAAAAATACATGTATTCAAAGATTTGCACACGTTTTCACAACTTTTCAAAAATAGCAGATCTACGAACTCGCAGCGCGGCACTCGGTGCCGCGCTGTGAGCTTGTCTATCTGCTATTTTTCAATAGCTAAATAATTAAGGCCCCTCCACCTTGGGCCCTAGTAACTCAGTCCCACTTTTCCCCCCCTTGTGACGCCCCTGTCCGTACAGAGACAACTGTGTCCGTGGAAAAGACTTATTTTGATCATAACACCCAATTTACGGAATGCCCGTCTCCAGGTCGTCTTCAGAATTTTATGACACTGATTTACTACGACTTTTCAAGGACCCCCTAAAAGTGACAGTCCTAAAAGATATTAAAGGTATTTTAAAACCCATTTTTTGTATACGCCGTGTCGCGAGAGCAGGTGCCAGCTTCTTGTTCTACAGCAGAAGAATGGACAAACTCTGTGACGTCTCAAGATTGTTTAAAGTCTGTCTTGAGAGACTAGGAGGATTCACCTCCTTTTTTTCCTTTTAACTCATTGAGTGCCAATCCCGAACTAGTTCGGCTTTATTAGCGTATCGCAGAGTGCCGATCCCGAACAAGTTCGGCTTTAAAAAAAAAAAAAAAAAAAAAAATTGAAAAAATTTTATTTGAATTTTTTTTTTTTTTTTTGGACCCCATCAAATCTGGTGAACATGATTTCAATCGCGATTTTGCATGTTCCACCCCCATACAACCCCATCTAACATACAGGGCAGCCATGTTTGTTTACATAACATGTAAAACATAATGGCGATTATCTCAAGAATGCCTGAACGGATTTCCAATCGGATTTTTTTGTTTGAAAGCTGTGAACAAACTGCACAAATCCACTCCAATGCAATCCAGGATTGCATTGGATTTTTTAGAGCTCATTCTTCTCTGTTTTTTTCCCATGCATGAGGTGTGCAAGGTTTAATCATGGCTAAGTTGACGAAAATAAGGCTTCTAAAATGCTTGGTAGCCAATAGTTAACTTCAAGCTAACTTCATCCTCTTCCTGTACATGCACAAAGGAAAGTGTTCAGGCAAGTCATGGCTGCAGGGCTTCTGCATATACCAGCATATCTCTATGGGATTTTCTATGGCCACTGGGCGCCCTCTAGTGGTGAAAGGGGTGGCACTCAAAGAGTTAAGTAAAAGAAAAAATACATATATATATATATATCGTCACTGTCGGGCAGAAACTTTGTACAGTATCTCCAAGTTTCAAATGTGTACATGTTTTCGCAAGTAAAGCCCTGCTTCATCATACAAGGCCGTCGCATAAAAGTAGTGAAAACAGCCGATCTACAAGTGCACGCTGTTGTGTGCTTGTAGATCGGCTGTTTTCACTAGTTTAAATCATTTTCAAAATGATAAATGCAAAACGAACGGTTTTGGACATCCAAGGTTTTCATCCGACAACGACGATATATATATTTCTTTCTTTTCCTCATGGCCAAAAACCGATTTCACAGGCTTACTCTGTTTTTAGACAGCTTATCTGCCCGCCCTGCAGTGTTTGGTTCAGCTTCACTCAACGCACAATTCAAGGTCTGCGTTGAAGGCTTTGACAGCCATGTCAAATTCACCCCCACCACAACAAAAAGAGAGACGGGGTCCCTCCTTTATATCCTCACCCGACCCCCTCCAGTTGTCAACCCAGATTCTGACTTGAAACACTGGTTTGGAAAAAAAAAGACTTTAACCCATTTAGAACAGGTACACATTATTGTGTGTCATTATTTTGTGCTTTAACTATTGAAAAATAGCAGATATGCAAGCTCACAGCGCGGCACCGAGTGCCGCGCTGCGATCTTGTAGATCTGCTATTTTTTTTAAATCGTGAAAATTAGAATTTTGACCCGATTCTATGAGTGTCTTTTGAATCGTTCTAATATTTTTTGAAAAACCCATGTTTCTATGTCAGCAATCTGGCCAGCCATCGTCAAAGAAAAAGTCCTTTTCACTTAGCTGGAGCTCAGTTAGTCTGTTCTTGAGAGACTACTACGTCAGTGGTTCTCAAACCTTTTCATGTCAAGGACCCCCAAACTGATATGTATTTGGCCACGGACCCGCATCTCAAAATATTTAGTTCCAGGGACCACCCTGAAGCAACATTTGAGTTACAAACGTTCGCTTTGAAAATACATATATTCAAAGATGTGCACACATTTTCACGACTTTTTTCAAAAATAGCAGATCTACAACCTCGCAGCGCGGCACTCGGTGCCGCGCTGAGAGCTTGTATATCTGCTGTTTTTCACTGGTTAAAGCATTCAATAATAAATTCTAGGCCTAAATGGGTTAATGTCTTCAAAGAGTGATTGGTGACACAAGCGTAGGAAATCAGAAAGTCAGAAGAGCCCAGAGCGACACATTTTCCTGCTCCGATCTTCACACGCCGCTCAATCAGTCTGCTGGGATCTTAATCAGCCTTGGTAGTTTTTTTAAAGATTCTTTGCTCTGAGCGATCAATCACCTTGTTATCGTCACATTGCTCCCGTCTTCAAAAACACGTCAAGACTTTGAAGGAATTTAAATAAACCATCTCCCTCTCTCGATTTCTCTCTCTTGCGCTCTTTCACTTTATTTCTCATGCTTGCTGGCTCTCTCTCCCTCTCTCTCTCTCTCTCTCTCCCCCTCTCTCTCTGTTGCTATCTCTCTCTCTTGCTTTTGTTCTCTCCCTCTGTCTTGTTTGAACTCATCGTCTCCCTGCTCGTTTTATTAGTCTCAGAGAGAGTCTTGCATATTCAAATGTGTCTGCGCCTCAGGACAGTTAACAACGTGATACCCCAATATCTAGTCAGTTACTTTTCTACGGTCAACAATTACAGCTTTTCTATACCAGACAAATGTTTTTCTGTATGCGCTAGACTAGGGCAGGCATTTCAGAGGCCCCGCAAATATTTGAATCTCATTTTTTAAAATGAACATTTGTAACTCAGATTTTGCTTCTGGGGGGTCCCTGGAACTAAATATTTTGAGATGGGGGTCCGTGGCAAAATACATATCATTTTGGGGGTCCTTCACATGAAAAGGTTTGAGCACCACTGACATAGAAACAAAGGTTTTTCAAAAAACCTTAGAAGGATTTAGAAGACACTTTGACTCGGGTCAAAATCGGTGCAAAATTCAAATGTTGACAATTTTTCAAAAATAGCAATGTGAGCTTGTAGATCTGCTATTTTTTTTAAGTTAAAGCATAAAATAATAATAATACGCAATAATGCATAACTGGTCTAAATGGGTAATATGGAGATGGAACGTTAATGCTCGACAGTGGTGGTGATATGTTCATGTAACCTTGTCAATAAAAATGCCAATCGATCAATGAATCAATCAACACCACTCTCTCTCCCTCGTCCCTGTCAGATCCTGGACAAGTTGTTGGACCGCGAGAGCCAGACCCACAAGCCCCAGACCCTCAGCTCCTTCTACTCCAGCAAGCCAGCGGCCAGCAGCCAGCGCAGCCCGTCCAAGCACGCCACGGGGGGAGGGGTGGCGGCGGGCGCCGCCGCCAAACACGGAGGAGGAGGAGGGGGAGGAGCTCCCTCCTCTTCCTCCTCGTCCTCGGCCAACGCGGCAGCGGCGGCCAACGCCGCGGCCTCGTCGTCATCCAACTCCTCGTCGGCGGTGGTGGCGCCGGTGGCGAGCGGGGGAGGGGCGTCGGGGTCGCAGGCGGGCGGGCCGATGGGGAACGGCGTGCAGAGCAACAGCAGCGCCGTGGCGGGAGAGGCAGTCGGCGACGCCAGAGAGCAAGGTGAGAGACTGGTGTTACAGAGAAGATTACGATTGACTCTACATGGTTCTCATCGTGGTTCTCTAATATTCTCTGTATCGTTCCAATTTAAGCCCAAAGACAGCGCCCCGTTGCCAACAAAGGCCATTTTGGTATTGCATCTGAAACGGCTTGGAATTGGAGAGATACAGAACATGAAATTTCAATATCCGAGTGGTTAAAGTCATGTCATCAACATGGATCTGTCCCATTTCCCATATTCCCTCCTGATTGGCTACCATTTCCTTCTAAAGTTTGTGTATACGACCTGGCGGTCGCTAATCTCCCGATTTAGGGAGTCTTACTGGTATGAAATATATATTTTGAAAAGCATGGTGTGGCCCCTTTAATAGCTCGGGAAAGTCTGGCACGCAACGACATCGGGAATTACTCAGGGAAACTCTGGCTTAGGCAGTAAATGAGTTATCTATAGATAGATTAATAAGATGTGTGTATAAGAAAGTCCACTACATGTACATGTGTCCACTGTGTGTCAGATGGTGGGCAGCCCTCCCCGGCCTGTGACCAGCAGAGCGAGGCGGCCCCCTTCAAGCCAGAGGGCACGGTGCCCAGCAGACTGGCCCTGGGGGGCCGGGGGGCCTACAGCGGCCGCTGCTGGGGCTCCCCCGTACGCCAGAAGAAGAAACACACAGGTTAGACCCTCGCTTTCTGTTTTCCTTCCTTTACCTTCGTTAACCCATTTTAACCATTTAAACCCGTTTTAACCACTTGAACCATTATTTTATACTTTGGCTATTGAAACATAGCTGATATACAAGCTCACAGCGCGGCACCGAGTGCAGCCTCAGGGCTGCACTTTTTTTTTAATCGTGAAAATGTATGCAAATCTTTGAATATATATTTTTAAAAGCAAACTTTTGTAATTCAAATCTCTGCTTCTGGAGGACCCTGGCACAACATAATTTTAGATGGACGTCCGTGGAAAATAATTTTGGGGGTCCTTGCCATGAAAAAGTTTGATTTAGAGCTTGTAGATCTGCTATTTTCAAAGATTTCCTTATATACAACTTAGAAGTTAGACACTCCCTGAGAAGTTAATCACGCCCCCTGTACTGTATCCCGCTGCCCAACTGCAGCTATGTTAGCACAGACCCACGGCCCAATTCCCAAAACCATTTAACCAACAGCACAATCATACCTCTCGCTTTTGGACCGTCGCTATTTCTTGGGTCTTTATGCATTCTTTTACCTTCTTTGCCACGCTTTTCTGCCTCACCGCGAACGGTGCTACGTCACCTATCCTTCTTCCTGATACGTCATTATCTTATCCTTTTCCACGACTCCTTCATCCGTGCGCTAGAGATGGGACGTTCGCGAACGAATCGAGTCTTTTGAACGGCTCTTTGAAATGAACGATGGGATCCGGTGCGCAGTAGCTGGGAGGCTGGGAGCATGTCCTTTCTAATGAACACTCAACACAGTGGTGTAAAACGTACTCAACTTCTTTACTTAATAGTAAAAGTATCAATATTGCTATGTTGAAATACTCTGCCACAAGTAGAAGTTAGAAATAAAAAATGTAAAGTAGGTTACACAAGTATTGGTATCAAAATGTACTTAAAGTAGGGTCTACCAATAGTAGAAAGTAGCCTACTCATTATACAGAATGTTTTCCAATGAATGAAATGTAGAAAAATCATTAGAAAATAGCTAATCTACAAGCTCAAAATGCGTCGCAACTCGCAACGCAACACATTGTGAGCTTGTAGATCGGCTATTTGCAATTGTATATGGCAGAAATGTATATAGGGTTTAAGTAGCCTGATTTGTAATAATAGTCAAAATCTACAAAGTAACTAAACTGAGCCAGTCTTTTGAACGGCTCTTTGAAAGGAACGGATCCCAGAGATCCAGCTCACTTAAAAGAACCATAAATCCCATCTCCGCCCACACACAATTTTCAGACACCGTTCGGTTCAGTGTGGCAGCACAATCGCTGGTTCGCTGCATGTCTTACGAAAACAGCATTGATGGCCATTGGGACACACAATGGCAACAACTATGCAACAAACATCGTGTGTGTATGTCTGTGAGTGCGAGCGAACGTGACTGCGTGCATTGTGCGCACGTATGTGTGTGTCTCGGTGTGTGAGCGGCTGCTTCCTCACAGAACAGCGACAATTTCATCTGCTTGGTGCGTGCATGTAGGCTACGTTGCGTGTTTGTTTGTTACTGTGTGTGTACTGTATGTGTGTGTCTGTGCCCCCCCGCCCCCTCTGCAAACAAGAACATCGGAGATACAAACAGCGTCTAAAAAATAAAAAATAAACTGTGTGTGTATGATGTTTTAAGCATTGTTTCCCAAGCACTGGGTCTCGACCCACGGGTGGGTAAGCCTGGTGGGCGAGGTTAACGGGTGGGTCGCGGAATGGGACTGTGTGTGTGTGTGGCAATGTTGTGTATTGTAACTGCGTCTTCTATTGCAAACAGTGCTAAACTCTTCAATCAATCAATCAGTCTATACAATAACGTGAACTCCAGAATTGAGCGGCGGCACAGCCGCTGCGAATTTCTAGTTTCATACAATTGACATTCTGCATAACGAGTACTTTTCTACTTTTGTACTTTTAAGTACATTTTGATACCAATAATTTTGCACTTTTACTCAAGTACAAGACTTTCACTCGTAACGGAGTATTTCTACATTGCCGCATTGCTACTTTTTATCTAAGTACATGTGAATGTTTTCTCCACCACCGACCACCAGGCATGGCGAGCATCGACAGCAGCGCTCCAGAGACCACCTCGGACAGCTCGCCCACGCTCAGCCGCCGGCCGCTGCGCGGGGGCTGGGCGGCGGCCTCCTGGGGGAGGGGCCAGGACAGCGACAGCATCAGCAGCTCCTCCTCCGATTCGCTGGGATCGTCGTCGTCCAGCGGCTCGCGAAGGGCCGGGGGCGGAGCCCGGGCAAAGAGCACAGACACCAGCAGGTGAGAAAAAAACATCACGTAGCCTCTTTGGCATCGCCAATACTTAAGCCGAGAAACTACTAGGGATGGGACGATATGAAAATTTCATATCACAATATTTTTGACCAAAGAAATCACGATTTACGATATTATCGCGATAATCAAAATATCCCCAACATCCGTTATCCTGGGGCGGAACATTTGTCAAAAAATAGCAGATCTACAAGCTCACAACACGTCGTGTTGCGACGTTGTTGTGAGCTTCTAGATCAGCTATTTTTTGGGGAAAGAGATTTGGTAGAGAGTGAAAAAAAGACTATCAAGTACGTATATTATAAGTACATTTTGCCAATAGAGGGTTTAATGGTACCGGATATGAAGCTCGGCAAATAAAAGGTGAATTGATCCCAGTGCATGACGGAGGACAATATCACGATACATGCAATCCCCACGATATGATTATCGCGAGTGTTTTTTTTATCACGATAAACGATAATATCGAGTTTTCAAATCTTTAAACGATTTTGATATCTGGTTGCATAACTCACTACAGAATAATTTGTTTAGTTTCTCTTTATAAAATCATCTTAAACATGCACAAGCTAAGCGTTGGTAAAATAACGGGACCTCACACATTACAGGATTAGTTCCATAGACAGTCATGTTTTTGACACATAATTATAAGCCTCAGCTGTCCAACGCACCGTATAAAATAACCTTTCTTTCACTGAATGTCTGTTTACTCAGAGTTGTTTTTCTCAGTCGTGTCCAACTCCACAACCAAATATTTAAATCCTCTAGCTAACGTTTTTGGAGCGGTGAAAGCGCTCCCAATAGACAGGTATGTCCGTGGGTATGTCCGTGGCTGGGTGGCTGGGTGGCTGGCTGGCTGGCTGGCTGGCTGGCTGGCCGTGTCCGTAGCCTGGCAATACCTTGAGTGGCCACACACAACACACTAGTTTAAGGAGGGGCGCTGTTTTGTGCAGGCCAGGCACACTCACCACTCACTCACAGGCACAGTTTACAGTTTACAGTTTAGGCATTTAGCAACACACACAGGGTATAGCTGCTCAGATTCACCGCTCCAATTTCGAACCGAGGTTTGATTTTTTAATGACAAACCAAATATGAGACTTTACTCATTTATAAAATTGGTTCTCAAAGTGGATTCCAGGGACTCTGTGGGTTCCTTTAGGGGGGGTCTAAATTGACCCATACAAGTCTGTAACTCTGACAGTGTACAAATGGAACCAAATGAACCCTAACGGGTCCATTTGGTTCCATTTGTACACTGTCAGAGTTAAGGGGAGACCTTTGAATTTGAACGTTTGAGAAACAGGGTCTAAATTGACCCATACAAGTCTGTAACTCTGACAGTGTACAAATGGAACCAAATGAACCCTAAACGGGTCCATTTGGTTCCATTTGTACACAGTCAGAGTTAAGGGGAGACCTTGGAATTTGAACGTTTGAGAAACAGGGTCTAAATTGCAACCGGTAGCACTACCTTCTTCCCATGGCAGTGCATTTCTCTCCACCAGTTTTTAAAAACATAATTTATATCCCCTCATTAACACAATAATAATTAAAGCCTTAATGAATATGAAAACAAATGCCTCCCTCAGACTTGCTGAGGAAGTGAAATGAATGAGTATCAGTCTCCCTGCCTTCAACGACTATTGTCAAGGTGACCCCAATAACCAGATAATTAACACAAACACACACACTGTTGTTGTAGGATGCAGCTCCCATGTGGGAATGAATGATTGATGAAAAAAAAATAGCACAGCATAGAAAAATAATATATTTTAAAATAAGTTGACTCCGGTCTAAATTAGGGTTGAACAAATGGGACAAAATATCAAATTGTTAATTTTTTTTTAGACTAATTAAGATTAATTACTAATTGGTATTGTGAGTCAATTTAATTAAAACATTTTAAATTAATATTACCTTGAAAACCAGAATATTGCCACCTCGCTCTCTCTCTCTCTCTCTCTCTCACGTAATTAATTGCAGCCTCTGAGATTTGGAAATTGTTGTTTTTCATATTGTGATATATTATTTTAGTTTTGGGGCTTTTCTGCCGTTATTTATATTGTATTAGTGGAAATGGGGGGGAGAGAGACATGAAGCAAAGATCGTCGGGAACGAGACTCGAACCTGCGATGTGCTGTCAGGCTCCATTAGTGCCTAAGTGCCCGGAACGCTAAGCCAGCGATCCGTGCCGTTCATATTGCAATATTGATTTTCTTTTTAGTACATTTTTCAGCCCTCATCCAAACCCTGTCAATGGATTTTCACCTGTGTCCTGTGTAGGGATGGGATTATATGACATTTTCATACCATGATTATTGTGACAAAAAAAATAAAAAATAATGTGATTTACGATATCATCGCAATAAAATATTTCCAAAATAACAGATCTACAAGCTCACACCGTGTCGCGGCGCGTTGTGAGCTTGTAGATCGGCAGGTCACTTTTATCAAATGGGTTCAAGTGGTACTGGATATGCAGCTCGGCAAATAAAAGGTGAATTGATCCCAGTGCATGACAGAGCACAACCATTATTTCACAATACATTAAATCTCCACGATACAATTACCGCGAGTGTTTCTTATCACGATAAACGATAATAGCGATTATCGTCCCAGCCCTAGTCATGTGTTTGTGTGTGTGTTTGGTATGTGCAGGCAGGATTCACTGCGGGCCTCCCATGAATGTTCTTCATAGGGGAGGGGGGTAAACCCATTTAGACTGGGAACGCATTATTACGCATTATTTTGAAAAATAGCAGATATACAAGCTCACAGCGCCGCGCTGCGAGCTTGTAGATCTGCTATTTTTTTTTTATCATGAAGATTTTTTTCAAGTCTTTGAATATTTCAAATCCTTCTAAGGTTTTTGGAAAAACCTATGTTTCTATTTTTGGCTCAAACTTTTTCAACGTGAAGGATCCCCAAATTGATATGTATTTGGCCACGGACCCTCATCTCAAAATATTTAGTCCCAGGGACCCCCCAGAAGCAAAATTTGAGTTACAAATGTTTGCTTAAAAAAATACATATATTCAAAGATTCGCACACATTTTCACGACTTTTCAAAAATAGCAGCTCTACAAGCTCGCAGCGCGGCACCGAGCTTGTATATCTGCTATTTTTCAATAGCTAAAGTATAAAATAATTAAGGCCCCTCCACCTTGGCTTGGGCCCTAGTAAAGCCCTTTGCACACAGGACAGTTGCGTTTTTTTCGTTTGCTGCATGAATAAAACGCATTGGATTTGGTGTGCAATGCTGTGCGGAATCGGCGCTGCGGATCCCAAAAGGAATCATAAAAGGGGTGATGAGTTTTTTACCGCATGCGACAAGACGCACAAATCGAACTGGTTTCGATCGAGAGAAAAAACGCACGGCCGCAGCCACTTGTCGCATGGCTAATTCGGATCCGGTCTGCATGAGGTCGTAGAGAATCATTGTTTTCTTTTAAAAAAATGAAATTGTCCGTTTTATCCGTGCGGATAAACGCGCCTGTGTGCAAAGACAATAATAACATATGTACATGTTCTAGACATTCTAATGATCACGAAAAAATATATTACAGGCATTTTACTTATGTTTTAGTGAGGAATAGCTTCAGTTAAAAAGTGAGATGTTGTTCGTCCAGACGCTGGAATTTCAACTTCTCTGGGAGGTGTGAATGTCATTCTCTGTGGGGGGTATTTATATGCAAATATCGTGGCCAATGGCATTGTAATACTAAACAATAGGATTTAATGGTGATGTTAATGTGAAAAAAGAACAGGAAAACTAACTATAACATTTTTTAAAAAATGATTTAAAAAATGTTGCCAAAAAGCAACGCTTGGCCTTGCAGGGTTAACTCAGTCCCACTCCCCCCCCACCCCCCCACCCACCCCTTGTGACGCCCCTGTGTGCAGGTACAAAGGCCGCCGGCCCGAGTGCCACGCGCCCCACGTGCCCAACCAGCCGTCGGAGGCGGCCGCACACTTCTACTTCGAGCTGGCCAAGACGGTGCTCATCAAGGCGGGCGGCAACTCGTCCACGTCCATCTTCACGCAGCCGTCGGCCAGCGGCGGCCACCAGGGCCCGCACCGCAACCTGCACCTCTGTGCCTTCGAGATCGGCCTGTACGCCCTGGGCCTGCACAACTTCGTCTCTCCCAACTGGCTGTCCAGGACCTACTCCTCACACGTGTCCTGGATCACTGGTGAGTAGGGTAGTTCATTTGTATTGATGATGAGCACCTTATCGATCCTGCTTATTGAGCCGGGCTTTTATCGAGCCCACTATTGATATTAACCCATTTAGGCCTAGAATTATTGAATGCTTTAGCCATTGAAAAATAGCAGACATACAAGCTCACAGCGCGGCACCGAGTGCCGCGCTGCGAGCTTGTAGATCTGCTATTTTTGAAAAAAGTCGTGAGAATCTTTGAATATATGTATTTTTAAAGCGAACGTTTGTAACTCAAATTTTGCTTCTGGGTGGTCCCTGGAACTAAATATTTTGAGATGGGTGGTCCGTGGCCAAATACATATCATTTTGGGGGTCCTTCACATGAAAAGGTTTGAGAACCACTGACATAGTAGTCTCTCAAGAACAGACTAACTGAGCTCCAGTTAAGTGAAAAGGACCTTTTCTTTGAGGATGGCTTGCAAGATTGCTGACATAGAAACAGGTTTTTCAAAAAGCCTTTGAAGGATTCAAAACACACTCATAGAATCGGGTCAAAATTCTAATTTTCAAGATTTTTCAAAAATAGCAGATCTACAAGCTCGCCGCGCGGCACTCAGTGCCGTGCTGTGAGCTTGTATATCTGCTATTTATTTTATAGTTATAGCATAAAATAATGATAGGCAATAATGTGTACCCGTTCTGAATGGATTAATATACTAATATTTTGGAAAATGTTCAAATTCTGAACATAACTGGTATCTTTTTTTATTGGCCAGTTGTTGTGACTGTGAGTTTGTGGCTGACCACCATCTATGAAGATGACAATTGACAAAAGTAACAAATATTATCATTAAATATCATCAAAACAATCATTCATTAGTGTGCAATAAGTGTTAAATGGCTTTATATTATGAATAGTACTGTAATAATTTCTTGATGGCCTCTTGTCTTGATTGTTTAAACATGACATCATGGGCCGCTATGCTCGATAACAAGCTTGATAAGCCCAAAGCTTATTGATACCGGGTACACAATAAATCTGTTATCAGGCTACCCTTGTTTTGAGCTCCATAGGGCTGTCACAATTATTACATAATCGTCTAATCGCAATTATTTGAGGGAATCGCAATTATTTTGCCTAATCGTCATAATCGTTTCCATGTTAAAATGTTAATATAGTTTCAAACACTTTCAAAAAGTAGTGGAAATAGCAGATCTACAAGCTCACAACACGTCGCGATGCGACACGTTGTGAGCTTGTAGATCAGCTATTTCCACTAGCAATGTTCTTTTTTAAGTATAACATTGTCAAATATGTCAGCACAGAAATGTAATTGTCAACAACAAATACACAATTAAATCGTTAATCGCAATTATTTTGGTGACAATTAATTGTCATATAAAATGTCATAATCGGGACAGCCCTTGAGCTCCATCCCTACTGGTGAGAGCAAAACGACGACATGGGGCCAGGTGTCATGTTTTGAATCGGTGGTCCTTGAGGGGGTTCTGGGTGGTCCCCAGCTAAATGTTGGTAACCAAATGGGAGGCATAGATCTTGAGACTGTAAAATGAAACCACATTTCGGTTTACGCTCTCAAGAGTTAAAGTATTGTTAAACATCCTCATTACTTCATTTACAAGAAGTCTACACAATTAGAGAATGTAGAAGAAATGTTATTTTCATGAACGTTGGCCTGTTATCTCTCCTATGGTACCACATCAATACAGCATGGAATTGTGGACAAAATCCTATCCAATAATATAAAATTAAAAATAGAATAAAATATTCAAAGTCTTGGGTCTGAGAGGCAAAATCTCATCAAATGGTGGTCTGTGGCTAGAAGGCCCAATAAATAATGGATATGGAAATAGTTGAAAACCATTTTTTTCTTTTAATGACACTGATGTGGCTGTATGAATGAATGAATTGTTATTTAAGTGGCATGCCATGTTGAGAAAACATCACATAGGCACATATCCCCCACTGTCTGTACAACGATTTTCTCCTTAGTAAGACGCCTCAGGGCGACATGGCCATCTAGCCAGTGCTGTATATCGGACCAGTTACCCATATATGGAGACCTCTGCATGATAGTCAACAATGTTATGTCAAAACATGCCCATATATGGGCATTACCAAATATGGGCATTCCCAGATATGTCCTTAATATTGATGACATTGGGACAGGGATCTCCATATATGGGCATAACACGTATGTTAATTAGTAAAGCCAAGCAGGGCCTTGGCAAGTTAGAGCCTGGGTTTGATGCCTGGGGATCTCCATATAGGCATAATATATAGTGTGTGCCAACGGTGACGGAATTGTAATCTGTGAGCGGACATATTTTGGGTCAAACACAGGTGTTTCAATTGTTTGATTGGCATAGAACTAATGCTCTACTCTAACCAGAACACCTGCGTAAGGCTGTGTTGACCCAAAAAATGGCCGCTCTAGAACTACATATTGGCACACCCTATAGACACATAGGTCAGGACGAGTTTATATCCTGTGTCGGTAGCGTACCATAGCCTGGACATGATGCTAGTATATCTAGGGTCATACATACTCACCCCCCAATCCAACCCTTGATACTGAGTGCCATTGGGTCCCATTGTTAGACTTTGGTCTGACCCGGCTTGGGAATGGCGCTCAAGGCCATGGAGCTGTGGAGCTTTTAGTTATTAATCTAGTCTTTGGAACCGAGAACAGAGACTTCTCTCATGACCTTAAACGTTACAGAAATGTAAGCCGGGAGACTGGCCATTTAACCCATTTAGGCCCAGAATTATTGAATGCTTTAACTATTGAAAAATAGCAGATATACAAGCCAAGTGCCGCGCTGCGAGCTTGTAGATCTGCTATTTTTGAAAAAGTCGTGAAAATGTGTGCACATTTTTGAATATATAGTTTAAAGTGAACGTTTGCAACTCAAATTTTGCGTCTGGGTGGTCCCTGGAACTAAATATTTTGAGATGGGGGTCCGTGGCCAAATACATGTCATTTTGGGGGTCCTTCACATGAAAAGGTTTGAGAACCACTGAGATAGAAACATAGGTTTTTCAAAAAAAAAACTTGGAAGGATTCAAAAGACACAGCAGATCTACAAGCTCGCAGCACTCAGTGCCGCGCTGTGAGTTTGTAAATCTGCTATTTTTCAATAGTTAAAGCATAAAATAATACGCAATAATGCGTACCCGCTCTAAATGGCTTAATCTTTTATGTGATTAATAAAGATCTTACAGTGTATTCTGAAATCAATTGGGGAGCTAATGGAGGGCAAGTCTGGCGATTAAAGTGATTTTTCACTGAGCGCAGAATAAGGAGCTCCAGTAATTGAGACGGATGGAAAAGGACGTGAGTAACTTTTCCTCAGTTCAGGGACACACGACGCAAACGACTTTGATTTTATAAAAGGATTAACCCATTTAGGCCTAGAATTATTGAATGCTTTAACCAGTGAAAAATAGCAGATATACAAGCTCACAGCGCGGCACCGAGTGCCGCGCTGCGAGCTTGTAGATCTGCTATTTTTGAAAAAAAGTCGTGAAAATGTGTGCAAATCTCTGAATATATGTATTTTCAAAGCGAACGTTTGTAACTCAAATTTTGCTTCTGGGTGGTCCCTGGAACTAAATATTTTGAGATGGGGGTCTGTGGCCAAATCCATATCATTTTGGGGGTCCTTCACATGAAAAGGTTTGAGCACCACTGACATAGTAGTCTCTCAAGAGCAGACTAACTGAGCTCCAGTTAAGTGAAAAGGACCTTTTCTTTGACGATGGCTGTCCAGATTGCTGACATAGAAACATATGTTTTTTCCAAAAATCTTAGAAGGATTCAAAAGACACTTATAGAATTGGGTCAAAATTCGAATTTTCACGATTTTTCAAAAATAGCAGATCTACAAGCTCGCAGCGCGGCACTCGGTGCCGCGCTGTGAGCTTGTATATCTGCTATTTTTCAATAGTTAAAGCATAAAATATTGCGTCATAATGTGTTCAGGCCTAAATGGGTTAAAAAACACGATAAATCATCATCAATCCCACTTAGTGCTCGAGTCTCAAAGTTCAATTTAGAATCAAAAAAAGTATTCCTTTGGTTTTCTGGCACGGGGCCTGATAGGAGATGCCAAGAATACAACCAGATATGCGGTGGCAGATCTTTGGGGGCCAAATCTCCTCACTGAATATGTTCAGCTAAATGTTTTAATTAACATTTAATCCGGAAAAGAAAGCTGTGAGAGAAAGATCTGAGTACTACTTTAACTACTTTAACCACTCGCTGGAATTAACTGATTCTCAGCTTTAAAGGAAAACATCGCACCATATAAATTAGACTAAACCAGTGGTTCCCAACCTTTTTTTCTGCACGCGCACACACACACACACACACACACACACACACACACACACTTATGTCTATCTACTTCGTCATCTGCGGGATCCCAGACGACTATGATGTGACAATTTAAGGAACTAAGGAAAAAATGGTCGCAAACATCGGCGTGCGTGACGGGCACACATGAGATTGTTAGCGTGGTGATGTCAAATTCCAACCGCAAGCGTATCTGGCACTGTCAGCAGTCAATAACATAGCTCCTGTTTACATGTCTATGGAGCTGGGAAATTGTGGATCTTAGCGGGGCACTGTGCACGTGATCTGATTCAGGATATGCATGCGAGCAGATTGGCTGCTAAGCCTGATGGGAAATGTAGTGTTTTCGCTCACCTGGCGCTAAAATAGCCTTACTTTTTTGGCACCTTTTTACCTGATAAGAATGGCATCCACTGCCAACCAGAGATAAGACGTCTGGGGACGTCGTATCTCTCAAAATGGCAACCAATGTGTTAAGAACCACTGTCCAAACGGACAAGCCGTCGCGAGTGAACTAAGTGGACTAAATGGACTAAATGGATGGTCCTCAATGTGCTTCCAGGTCAGGCCATGGAGATCGGCAGCGCGGCGCTCAACATCCTGGTGGAGTGCTGGGACGGCCACCTGACTCCGCCCGAGGTGGCGTCGCTGGCGGACCGGGCGTCGCGGGCGCGGGACCCCAACATGGTGCGGGCGGCGGCGGAGCTGGCCCTGAGCTGCCTGCCCCACGCACACGCCCTCAACCCCAACGAGATCCAGAGAGCTCTGGTGCAGTGCAAAGAGCAGGTACAGTAGGTTGCCTTTTTCCAACCCGTTTAGGACTGAGGCTGAGCCGAAGGGCGGATTCACACTGCAGTCCCATTGATTTGAACTGTTCCCGAAAACGGTTGCCTGGTCCCCGCTGACCAGCATTCACATTGGCCAAAATTCTCCTGTGCTGGACTCCCTGGAGTACACTTCATTTAACTGTAATTGTATTTGTGTCTCCCGCGGGCGCTGTTGACTATGGGGCTTTGGGAGATATAAAACGTCATGTCACAGAAGAAGAGTATCTTTTCAGAATATAGAGCGAATATTAAAGTTTCGTGTTCCCTGACATTATCTTGAGTTGTAACAATAACAGAACAACAATACACAACCAAAGCAGTGTGTGCTGACTGTCTTTGAAACATCACAATGTAACGCCGTCTGTAATCATCGTATAACATTAACGTCACTGGTGCATCCTTGGTATCTTAATAGTGACGTCGCGGACCAATCCTTGTTATTTTCATCAGTACGCATGCTTCACACTATCAAAAACATCTGCCATGTAGCCTTGAGTACGCACCCGAGACCGCAGTGTGAATCCGCCCTAAAAACTGTCACGGGGCCTGATAGGAGATGCCAGAATCCTAAATCCTGACCCAAGTTTTCTGAAAAACTTCAAATATTTATTCCAAAATTACAAAGAAATATTTATTTATTTTGTTGTCGTCGAGTGGACACCTTGTATGTCCAAAACCGTTTGTTTTGTATTTATCAATTTAAAAATGATTTAAAATAGTGAAAATAGCCGATCTACAAGCACACAATGCCTCGCGGTGCAAAGCGTTGTGTGCTTGTAGATCTGCTATTTTCATTAGTTGTGCGACAGTCTTGTATTATGAAGCAGGGCTTTACTTACGAAAAAAACACATGCTAATTTGAAACTTGGAGATACAAGGTTTCTGCCTGACAGTGACGATATGTTGCTGTGTACTGTACATAACAATTAGCAACAAGAATCCCGTCCTGAAAGAATGTCCTGTTTCACAGGTTTTCCAATGAATAAAATGTAGAAAAATTGTGAGCATTGTGAGCTTGTAGATCGTCTATTTTCAAATGGCGGAAATGCATATGGTCGAAATGTATATAGGATTGAATTGATTTGTAATCATAATCAAAATTTACAAAGTAACTAAAATGAGCCGGTGAGTCTTTTGAACGGATCTTTGAAAGGAACGGATCCCAGAGATCCAGCTCGCTTCAAAGAGCCATAAATCCGGCCTGGGCCACAGTGTAGTGGTCCAGGCACCTAGGCCAGTAATCCGGCCTGGCAGTGTCGAGGGTTCGAGTCCCGATCCCGGCGACATTTGCTGCGTGTCCCCCCCCCCCCCCATCTCTCTCCCCATTTCCTGTCAGCCTACTGTATATCTATCAATAAAGGCAGAACAAGCCCTAAAAATACGGTATATATAATTTAACCCATTTAGGCCTGAACACATTATGACGCAATATGTTATGCTTTAAATATAAAAAAATAGCAGATATACAAGCTCACAGCGCGGCACCGAGTGCCGCGCTGCGAGCTTGTAGATCTGCTATTTTTGAAAAATCGTGAAAATTAGAATTTTGACCCGATTCTATAAGTGTCTTTTGAATCCTTCTAAGGTTTTTGGAAAAAACCTATGTTTCTATGTCAGCAATCTGGCTTGGCCATCGTCAAAGAAAAGGTCCTTTTCACTTAACTGGAGCTCATTTAGTCTGTTCTTGAGAGACCACTATGTCAGTGGTTCTCAAACCTTTTCATGTGAAGGACCCCCAAAATGATATGTATTTGGCCACGGACCCGCATCTCAAAATATTTAGTTCCAGGTACCACCCAGAAGCAAAATTTGAGTTACAACCATTCTCGTTGAAAATACATATATTCAAAGATTTGCACACATTTTCACGACTTTTTCAAAAATAGCAGATCTACAAGCTCGCAGCGCGGCACTCGGTGCCGCGCTGTGAGCTTGTATATCTGCTATTTTTCACTGGTTAAAGCAGTCAATAATTCTAGGCCTAAATGGGTTAAAAAAAGAGCCATAAGTCCCATCTCTAACTTTTGTGGTCCCCCCACCAGGACAACGTGATGCTGGAGAAGGCGTGCATGGCGGTGGAGGAGGCTGCCAAGGGGGGCGGGGTGTACCCGGAGGTGCTGTTCGAGGTGGCCCACCAGTGGTACTGGCTGTACGAGCAGACGGTGGGCGGCGGGCCCTCGGTGCACGGCCACCACCACCACCACCACCCGCAGCGGGCCGAGGGCCCCGGGGGCCGCTGCGGGGCCAACGGCGGGGCCCCGGGACGCCGGCCCCCCGGCCCCGACACGGGCTGCGGCCTCCTGGACCCCAGCGGAGCCGGCATGGAGTCCCAGGGCGGTGTCACCACCGTGACGGCGTCGGTGACGGCCGCCACCGTGGTGCCCGTCATCTCCGTGGGATCCACCATCTACCAGGTGAAATTTTATTATCCGTGTGGGTAGGTCGCTCGCGATTAATACATAATCGTTTATTCGCGAATATTTTTGATATTTTTGCGATTATCGTCAATTATCCAATTTAATTAAAAAGTAGTGGGTTTTGACAATAAAACCATTCTTAAACCTCGTCCTCACGTCAACGCTTGCATTCTTGAATGCGCCTCCTTGTTGAACGTCCCTGTGAACGCACAACACTCAATGCTCGTCCTCGACTCCTCAGTCAGTCAAGAGTCAACAGCAGCACGGCACGCACTGCGGTCACACAGTTTCAACCGATCCAAGCTCGGAACTACAGACACATGTACCATGAAAAGGTACTCCCGGGACTACCTTTTGATACGATACAGAAAAACGCTTTCACTTTCGTTTCTTTCAACACAGAGGACTGTCAATGCCTTTACTGCAGCTTAGCTCAGTGCTGCTACTCTGCTCTGGTGGGGGATGATGAATGATCACACACACAGACGGTGACTAGACTAGAGCATAGATGTTGGATCGTGATAAACATTATCGGCTATTGTCGCTATTTTCAGTTGTCGGCTATTTTTGCAGTTGTCGGCTATTTTCACAACGCATCGCGACACGTTGTGGGCTTGTAGATCGGCTATTTTCAAATAGCCACGGTATAAAATAGGGCTAAAGTTTGCAAGTAAATGTTCTTAATAGTTACTTTACACCACTGAACTGATGTTCAAAAAGCAACTCAATTGCTCTTCTTCATTAAGGTTTACTTATCAAAACTCATAGCCTACTATAATAGTGACATAAAATGAAGGAGATAAAAAGACGATATATTCGTCAATCGCGATTATTTTGTGTGACGATTAATCGTCTCCAGAAAGTCCTAACCGCGACAGCCCTACCACTGGCTTTCCCAAAAGTGGGTGCTGCGGCACGTTAGGTTGCCGTGATGCCAGTCCAGGAGTGCTGCAGAATAATCTGAATCTTGGAATTCATCAATATCACTTCACTAGGCTTAGTAAAACGTACCTCTTTTGCACTGTACTTGATGGGTTATTTTTTTTGTACTTGATGGGTTATTTTTCCATCTACTGCCAACTCTTTACAAACTCACAACGCGTCCCAACGTGGCACATTGTGAGCTTGTAGATCGGCTATTTTTTGATGAACCCCCCCATCAAGAATAGGGATTAAATGTCAAGTATAATGTTATTTTCATTCAGTCCTGATGGAAACGGTTATTTCTCCGGGACATAGCCTACCGTACCTCAGGTGGAAAGATATTTACATCGCGTAATATCCTTTCCTATTATTGGTAGTTGTTGAAAACACAACTTTAGGAAGTGTTTTTTAAAGTATAAAGTTGTCAAAATAGGTCAGTCATTTCTTTGCATATTTAGGCTTACTTCAAAGCCTGAAAGCCAAACAGAAATGTAATTATCAACTACAAAAACACAACAAACTATTATTTGAGTGACAGCTAATCGTCATGTAAAAAGTCATAATTGTGGGCAGCCCTACTCGTTACAGAAATACAAATACAACTGCTCATGCGAGCGGCCCATAACTCTGTTTATTTGTTTTTTTTCCCAGTCTCATGCCATGCCCGGCCAGGCCATGGCGCACCCCCACGGGCAGGGCCTCCATCCCTACACCACCATCCAGGCCCACCTGCCCACGGTGTGCACCCCGCAGTACCTGGGCCACCCTCTGCAGCACGTCCCCCGGCCCACCGTCTTCCCTGTGTCGGGGGCCGCTTACCCACAGGTGTGTGTTGTGAGTATTGGACCAGTCTTCATTTACTCCTTGAGTGTGTGTGTGTGAGAGAATATGAATAATGTTGACGTGGCATCCTATAGTGTGTGTGTGTGTGTGTAGTTAGGGCTGTCACAATTATTACATAATCATCTAATCACAATTATTTGAGGTAATCGCAATTATTTTGCATAATCGTCATAATCGTTTCCGTGTTGAGAAATGTTTAAATTGTTTCAAACACTTAAAAAAAGTAGTGGAAATAGCAGATCTACAAGCTCACAACGCGAGCTTGTAGACGCGTTGTGAGGTTGTAGATCGGCTATTTCCACTATTATTGTTCTTTTTTAAGCATAAAGTTGTCAAATATGTCAGTAATTTCTTTGTATATTTAAGTTATGTGTCATATCTGCCATGTGCAACTTCATAGCCTAAAAGCCAAACAGAAATGTAATTGTCAACGACAAAAACACAATTAAATCGTTAATCGCAATTATATGAGTGACAATTAATCGTCATGTAAAATGTCATAATCGTGACAGCCCTACCCGCAAGGGAAATTCAGGCACCATAGACGGCACAGTAGCAAAAGTTACAGATAACGGGCAAAGAAGTACAATAGTTACAGAAGAATAACATCGCAATAAAGACACCCTCAAACAAATATGAGTAAAGCATACAGACGCTGTCTCTCCTGCCGGCAATCGCTCCTGTCTGACGCAGAGCATGAGAACAAGAGTAGCAAGGTAACTTGTAAGCCTATAGAGTCATCAAATGGGTTTCCCTGCGTTCAACCACGTCTGGGTGAATTTGCGTCTCTTGAGTGTCTTTTTTTCTTCTTCTATCCTGTAGTTATAGGCGTGCTTTGATATCATGTAAGCACTGATCTTTTTGCTGCACACTTTGAGCCACAGAACACCGAGCTTCAACTACAAGTCAGAGGAGTTATTGGAGAAGACAAGACCGAAGTCTAAATGATATAGTATGATGAAAATACTCTGTTCCATGGAGAAAAAACTAAAACTAAACTAACATAGCGTTCTGTCATTGCAAGAACACAGTGTACCCGTAAAGGCCCATTCCCACTGGGCCAGATAACAGATATCTGGAGATATTTCCCCAGATATTTTTCCATTCAAAGTGGATGGTAGCTACAGATAAAAAATATATGTACCACAGATATTTGCCACAGATACTTTTATCTGTGGCAAAACATTTTTTTATCTGTATCTACCATCCACTTTGCATGGAGAAATATCTGGAGAAATATCTCCAGATATCTTTTATCTGGCCCAGTGGGAATGGGCCTTAACTCATTCTGTGCCAATCACGCGTATACACGTGATATATTAGCGCATCCCACAGTGCCAATCACGTATATACACGTGATTCAAAAAAAAAAAAAAAAAAAAAAAAAAATTTTTTTTTTTGAAATTTTTTTTTTGAATTTTTTTTTTTGGACCCCATCAAAACTAGTGAACATGATTTCAATCGCGATTTTGCATGTTTAACCCCCATACAACCCCCATACAACTCAGGTAGCAGACCTCCAAGCTCACAACAGTGTAAAACATAATGGCTATTATCTCAAGAATGCCTGAACGGATTTCCAATCGGATTTTTTTGTTTGAAAGCTGTGAACAAACTGCACAAACCCACAACAATGCAATCCAGGATTGCATTGGATTTTTTAGAGCTCATTCTTCTCTGTTTTTTTCCCATGCATGAGGTGTGCAAGGTTTAATCATGGCTAAGTTGACGAAAATAAGGCTTTTAAAATGCTTGGTAGCCAATAGCTAACTTCAAGCTAACTTCATCCTCTTCCTGTACATGCACAAAGGAAAGTGTTTAGGCAAGTCATGGCTGCAGGGCTTCTGCATATACCAGCATATCTCTATGGGATTGTCTGTGGCACACTTGGCCCCCTCTAGTGGTGAAAGGGTGGCATTAAATGAGTTAAGAGAGAGTGAATGTTTGAGCGATTCTTTTTTTACAGACAGTACAAAGTTTCGGGTGTTCTAACCTAAGCCACGGGACTTAATAATTAGCAATTTAATTGCAACGTCGTGTACAGCTGTTTCATTGATATCTGCACAGGACCTTGTCATGTCATTTATTTTTCCTCCCCACATACTCACACACACACACACGCACTCTTCAAAACAATAAATTGTCCCGGTGCCTCTGCTCTGATGTGTACGTTTTCTTTGCACGGACGGCGACAGCGGAACTATCAAAGACCTGAAAAAAAAACTGCAGCCTTCCACAAACCTCTTTCAACACTTATTAGCAAGTGTAAGAAAAGAAAAAAAGAAAACGCTGTCGAAAGTTATCAGGAAGTGCCATTTTAAAGCTGCGGAAGGTTGTCGAGAGCGTTGAGTACCAGCGCGGCGAAAAGTGAACACGACGGTCGTTATGCATAATGGGACGTGATTGACAAGGAGCTGGCTCTCCTCCAAGTAGCTGTCTGAAAAGACAAAGAGGGAAACGGTGTAAGAAGCATTGATTGATAGTGACTGAGTCTCTGCGGAGTGGAGACAGCGAACAGAGTGCGTTGCATTGTATTAAACCACAACATTCCACTGCACACAGTTGGATGAGGGAGTGAAGCGCACGTCTTAAATCTTTGAAAGCCTCCTCTAAGGGCCTCTTGGGGGAAAGCTTAATGTGCTGATTTGAAATAATAATTGTTCAAATCCCACACACACACACACACACACACACACACACACACACACACACACACACACATATATATATATACATATCCCATTTAGGCCTAGGATTATTGACTGCTTTAACTATTGAAAAATAGCAGATATACAAGCTCACAGCGCGGCACCGAGTGCTGCGCTGCGAGCTTGTAGATCTGCTATTTTTGGAAAAAGTCATGAAAATGTGTGCAAATCTTTGAATATATGTATTTTCAAAGCGAACGTTTGTAACTCAAATTTTGCTTCTGGGGGGTCCCTGGAACTAGATATTTTGAGATGGGGGTCTGTGGCCAAATAAATATCATTTTGGGGGTCCTTCACATGAAAAGGTTTGAGAACCACTGACATGGTAGTCTCTCAAGAACAGACTAACTGAGCTCCAGTTAAGTGAAAAGGACCTTTTCTTTGACGATGGCTGGCCAGATTGCTGACGTAGAAACATAGTTTTTTTTCCAAAAATCTTAGAAGGGTTCAAAAGACACTTATAGAATCGGGTCAAAAATTCTAATTTTTCACGATTTTTCAAAAATAGCAGATCTACAAGCTCGCAGCGCGGCACTTGTTGCCGCGCTGTGAGCTTGTATTATCTGCTATTTTTTAATATTTAAAGCATAAAATATTGCGTCATAATGTGTTCAGGCCTATATAGCGCCTTCATCCAAGGCGCTTTACAATGATTGTGCATTACATTAACCCATTCACACACCGATGGAGGAAACCATCCTCTCATCGGGAAACTCTGGTGGGGGGAGCCTGGAATTGAACTGGGAACCTTCCGGTTCACAAAATGCTGCAGAATCTCTCATTGAGTCTAAATTAGTATTTTAGTTTTTAGACTGGGGCAAACATTAGGCAACAATAGCAGATCTGAAATATCACAATGCATCGTGTTGTGAGCTTATAGATTTTTCGGCAAATATATATTTGGTATAGAGAGCAGCGCAGGAATTTCATGGAGGCCATGAAGGCCATGGCCGCCGTTGCCTCTCAGTTTGGCCTTGTGCCCCTCAAACCAATGGCATGACCTGAGGCCACCCCAGCTGACTGGACCACTTTCTGCTCTGTCTGTCTCTTTCTGGTCAATATGTAGACAGTAGACACCAGTGTCTCTTTCTTGTCATGTAGACACCAGACTTTGATTGGTGCAAGGCTGAGCAATGGATCAGATTGTAAATAGCATTATTTATTCAACAAATTCTTTCAATGGACTAAAGTCTTGTTTTATTTGATGGCCTTCCTGCCCTGGCATTTGGCCTTTGTGCCCTCAAAATGGACAACACCAAAGGCCAAGTGGCCTTGCCCCTAAAATGACGAAATTCCAGACCTCACTCT
Organism: Nannobrachium achirus; assembly: GCF_963921795.1. NCBI lineage: Eukaryota > Metazoa > Chordata > Actinopteri > Myctophiformes > Myctophidae > Nannobrachium > Nannobrachium achirus. Next base: position 58,136,994 of record NC_137833.1, read on the forward strand.
GCACTCACTCGTCACTTGCACCCATAGAGAGTACTGAGTGACTTGCTTATTGTATCATCACATACGTCATGATTTTGTGAATGTAAGATCAACTGTACCTTTAATATTTGTATCCTTGTATGTTTACAATAATTAATTGTTAACATGTGTGTGTTTTGGTCTTGGTGCAGGGAATGCATCCGGCGTTCATCGGTGCCCAGTACCCGTTCTCGGTGGCCACCGGCCCTCATCCGCCCATGGCAGCCACCGCTGTCACCTTCCCCGGTGTGCCCGTCCCTTCCATGACCCAGATAGCCGTCCACCCCTACCACACCGAGACGGGCCTGCCCCTCTCCACCACTGTAGCAGGTCAGTACCAGTGTTGTTTTTGACAGAGAAAATGACGATTTAGTTTTAGTCATAGTCTTTTGAATAAAATGTCATTTAGTTTTAGTCATAATTTTTAGTCAGCTGAAAAGTTTTAATTTTAGTCTAATTTTAGTCTACTAAAATAAGTTTTCGGGGGCTAAATCTACAGTTGATTTAGTCAACTGAAATGTATTTTGGCAGGCCTTGATGGCATCATAATGACTGATTTTACACTTGGTTGCGTGCTGAAAATAGCAGATCTACAAGCTCACAACGCGTCGCAACACCTGAGAGCAACCAAACATAAAATGACTTTCTTTGCCACTAGTCCCTCCCTAACGTTTTAGTCTAGTTTTCGTTTTGTTCGTCTGTGAAAAAAACGCAGTCGACAAACATTTTACTTTTAGTCGACGAAATCAACTCTGGTCAGTACCGCTCTTCTAGTCTTTGAGAACATACCAAACATACTGAGGTTATTAATCCGTTTAGGCCTAGAATTATTGAATGCTTTAACTATTAAAAAAAACTTGTAACTCAAATATTTGCTTCTGGGGGGTCCCTGATACAAAATATTTTGAGACGGGGGTCGGCGGCCAAATACATATAATTCTAGGGGTCCTTGACATGAAAGAGTTTGAGAACCACTGACCTTAGAAGGATTTAGAAGACACTTTTAGAATCCGGTCAAAATTCAAATGTTCACAATTTTTTAAATGGCAGATCTACAAGCGCTGTGTTTTTAAATGTGCGTAGTTTGACTCCTGTCATTTCCTGTTGTGTCCAGTTGGGGGTGTTCACTCCAGCTCCACCATCCAGGCGCTGCCCACCCTCTCCTCCCAGCCCGTCGCCGCATTGGTCAGCACCTCCTTCCCAGCTGAGGACGAGCAGCACAGCCAGCCAATCAGCCAACAGGGTCTGCACTACCTGCACTCCGCCTACAGAGTTGGTGAGCAGTGGTATTTTTTAACACAAATAAGTCACGATTATGACATTTTACATGACGATTAATTGTCACTCAAATAATTGTGATTAAAGATTTAATTGTGTTTTGGACAAAAACACAATTAAATTGTTTTTTGTCGTTGACAATTATATTTCTGTTTGACTTGTAGGCTTTGAAGTTGCACATGGCAGATTATGACACATAACCTATACAAAGATATTGCGGACAAATTAGACAACTTTATACTTAAGAAAGAACATTAATAGTGGAAATAGCCGATCTACAAGCTCACAACGCTTTGTGTGCTTGTAGATCGTCTATTTCCACTATTTTTGAAAAGGTTTGAAAATGTATGAAAATCTTTCAACATGGAAACGATTATGACAAAATAATTGTGATTATGTCAAATAATTGCGATTAGACGATTATGGAACAATTGTGAAAGGCCTAAACACAAATCTTGCCAGCTAATTAATCCTGTAAGCTTCTTCTGCCAGCATTTTCAGTGTTTTTTTATAGTATTTTCCAAGGGCAATCACGAGCAGAAGGATGAATAACAAACCCTTTAATGTCTTCTCTTCCCCCTGTGATGTGTAGGCATGCTGGCGTTAGAGATGCTGGGAAGGAGGGCTCACAACGACCATCCCAACAACTTCTCCCGCAGCCCCCCCTACACCGAGGACGTCAAGTGGTTGCTGGGACTGGCCGCAAGGCTGGGTGAGTGTAATTGTTGCTGGGACTAGGGATGGGACCAGGGACGTGCTGGGCCCCTGATTCAGCCCGGGAAAAAGAGTTGGAGATGCCCTCACTGCGCGCTGTATAGTGCTGCTGCTGCTACTCAAAGATTTGCCATTTCAGATCATGATAAGTGACAAGCCAGTTACATGAGAATTACATGAGCTATATTTCGTCGTTGTCGGGTGGAAACCTTGTATGTCTAAAACCGTTTGTATTGTATTTATCATTTTAAAAATGATATAAACTAGTGAAAACAGCCGATCTACAAGCACACAACACCGCGAGGCGTTGTGTGCTTGTAGATCTGCTGTTTTCACTACTTTTGTGCAAACAGTTAAATGTTTTACTTTTGCGCAAACAGTTTATTTTTTTCCTAATGGCCGGCCTGGACTGAACCGACCGTTCAGGAGTTGTCCCGCTTTACCCAATGGCCAGCACGTCCCTGGATGGGACGATATGAACATTTCGGGGTGAATGTCTCCTTTCCGACAGACACTAACCCTATCTCTTACCCTAAACCTAACCTTAACCTCTATGGAAGTGTTGCCACTCCGATAATAAGAAGTCACTGTTGGAGTGGCGACATGTCGGAATGGAGAGAGCCCCTCGAAAATGTCATTTCACGATTATTGTGACCAAAGAAATCACGATTTACGATTATTATCACAATAATCAAAATCCATTATCCTGGGGTGGAACATTTGCCCAAAAAAAAGCAGATCTCCAAGCTCACAACGTGTCGCAATGTGACACGTTGTGAGCTTGTAGATCGGCTATTTTTTGGCAAAGACATTTGATAGAGAGTGAAAAAAATACTGTGTGAAGTACCTATATTATAAGTACTTTTACCAATTATAGAGGGTTTAAGTGGTACCGGATATGCAGCTCGGCAAATAAAAGGTGAATTGATCCCAGTGCATGACGGAGAACTATATCACGATAAATTACATTTCCACTATACGATTAACGTGAGTGTTTTTTATCACGATAAACGATAATATCGCTTATCGCCCCATACCTAGCTAGGACTGGCCACAAGGCTAGGTGAGTGTAATAGACCATATACACCTGGCGGCCATGTTTGAAATGTGCATTGAAACCGGGTGGCAACTGGGTTGGCATTTCATTAACTTAACCCATTCAGAACGGGTACACATTTTGTGTTTCATTATTTTATGCTTTAACTATTGAAAAATAGCAGATATACAAGCTCACAGCGCGGCACCGAGTGCCGCGCTGCGAGCTTGTAGATCTGCTATTTTTGAAAAATCGTGAAAAACTTAATTTTTACCCGATTCTGTAAGTGTCTTTTGAATCCTTCTAAGATGTTTTGAAAAACATATGTTCAGCAATCTGGCCAGCCATCGTCAAAGAAAAGCTCCTTTTCACTTAACTGGAGCTCAGTTAGTCTGTTCTTGAGAGACTACTATGTCAGTGGTTCTCAAACCTTTTCATGTGAAGGACCCCCAAATATATTTGATATTGATATGATATTTATTTGGCCACGGACCCCCATCTCAAAATATTTAGTTCCAGGGACCACCCAGAAGTAAAATTTTAGTTACAAACGTTCGCTTTGAAAATACATAATATTCAAAGATTTGCACACATTTTCACGACTTTTTCAAAAATAGCAGATCTACAAGCTCGCAGCGCGGCACCGAGTGCCGCGCTGTGAGCTTGTATATCTGCTATTTTTCACTGGTTAAAGAATTCAATCATTTCTAGGCCTAAATGGGTTAATGTCAGAGGGCCGCCGTGTGAATATGGTCAATGGTCGCTAGGACTGACCGCAAGCCAAGGCTAGGTGAGTGTGGAATTTAAAATGCAGGCATTTTTCAGACGCTCTTAGGTGAGTGGAAGGACAAACTGATTAATGTATGGTTGAATAGTTTAAGTGATTGATGCATGGAGGATGGATGGATTTAATTTCATGTATTCGTCTACTTGTATCAAGGGACCGTGTACAAAATACATTTAATCTCAAGCAAAGAGAAAAGATGCTTGGTACCAGATTCAGCTACTAGAGCTAAAAAAAAACTACTAAATTCTCTACATTGAACTGTCAAGCTAGTGGGGAACTTTATCTGTGATCCCTTGGTAGGACAGGTGGACACAAACAAGACCACAGAGTGAAAAACACACCATCCCCGCTACAAATGAACCAATAACTTTATACCTACATCCCTTACAGCAGTGTTTCTCAACCTTTTTGTCTGCATGGGCACACTTTTCATGTCCCAAGAATCCATGGGCACACCAACATAATACGGGGGTGTAAATATTGTCACTGTCGGGAAGAAACCTTAAGTTTCAAATGTGTACATTTCTTCGCAAAGTAAGTTTCTTCTTAAAGTAAAGCCCTGCTTTATCGTACAAGGCTGTCGCACAACAGTAGTGAAAACAGCCGATCTACAAGCACACAACGCCTCGCACCGCAAATCATTTTTAAAATTACAAATACAATACTGGCTTTCAAGCAGTTTCAAGGGGCACACTTGACCCTTCTCAGGGGCACACCAAAGGTCCCCAGGCACAGTGGTTGAGAAACACTGCCTTACAGTACATCCATGCATCAGTTACAATTCCACGTACCCAGAGTTAAAAAATAATAATATATAAGACAGATTTGTTTTTTGCCTCAGGGCAGAACATGGTGTCCAGGGTTACAGTTTGACCAGAGGTTTATTCCATTATTGAATAGTAATTCCAGCAACATGATTTTAGGGAAACCTTGCGTCTGGCTACAGCTGCTATTGACTATGAATATCAATAAACCCCCAACTTAGAAATACATTGCTTTATAGCTCCTCGATCGTTGAAATAAATGTAAAAGGAATCTGAAAACAAGTTAAATAAATAATATATCAGGGCTCGAAGTGATTGTCCAGATGTATTGATAGGGGTGGCAGTGGCTCAGGGAGTAGTGTGGCCACTTGGCAAACCGGAAGGTTCACAGTTCGATCCCGGGCTCCCTCAGAGTTAGTGTCTGTCGAAGTGTCCCTGAACCTCTAACTGCTCCCGATGAGCAGGTTGGTGCCTGTATGAATTTATGGGTGAATGTAATAAGGCTGTAACCGAACGTTCAAAACGTTTGTTCCTTATGTTGGCAATCGAAGTTCTCTTGGATATACAAATACACCATTATGTATGCAGAGTGAATACAGTACAGTATACTATGCCGTTGGAGCAAGTTTTTGTGATATGTATATATTGTGCATGTTGACATTGCGATGAAGGTAACTGTTTGATACAATGGTGCAGCACTACCCTGGCATCTTTAACCTGGACTTTGAACACACAGCAGAGCTGACATGTTTGCTCATAGTGGGAGAGTGAATCAGAAATGTAGCTCGGAGCAACACCCAACCTGGCCTTGAATGTAATGAGAACAAATTTGTAATACATTCTAAAATAAATTGGCAGCCAGCGTAGAGAAGCTAGAGTAAGTGAAATATTGTGGAACCAGTAAACAGACTTTGCAGGCAGGGCTTGTAGTCTTCATGCATAAGCTCTGTAACGTGTACCTGTGAATAGGGTTGTCACGATTGTGACATTTTACATGACGATTAATTGTCACTCAAATAAATTGCGATTAATGATTTAATTAATGTGTTTTTTGTCGTTGACAATTACATTTCTGTTTGACTTTTAGGCTTTGAAGTTGCGCATTGCAGAACATTATACTTAAAAAAAAAAACATTGATAGTGGAAATAGCCGATCTACAAGCTCACAACGTGTCGCGATGCGACACGTTGTGAGCTTGTAGATCTGCTATTTCCACTATTTTTGACTTTTTTGAAAATATATGAACATTTTTCAACGTGGAAAAGATTATGACAATTATGAAAAATGATGTTTCAGAATTATGTCAAATAATCGTGATTATGTCAAATAATTGCGATTAGACGATTATGTAATAATTGTCAGCCCTACCCGTGAATCTAAATGGACCTGGCAGACACGCTTGTAACCCATCACGTATAATAATCTGTGTAGCTGTGTGCCCGTCCCCTGTAGGAGTGAACTACGTGTACCAGTTCTGCGTGGGCGCCTCCAAGGGCGTGCTGAGCCCCTTCGTCCTGCAGGAGATCATCATGGACGCCCTGCAGAGGCTCAACCCCGCCCACATACACGCCCACCTCCGAACGCCCGCCTTCCACACGCTGGTGCAGCGATGCCAAGGGGCGTACCTCCAGGTAACCCCTTTTAACCCATTAACAGTTCTACTGCCAGATTTATTATTTATTTATTCGTGCTGGTGCCATCAAAAAGTAGCTTACCTTTGCGATTTTATAGAAAATGATCTATGGATTATTTCCAAACATAATCGTTTTTCAATGGACACATATATATGTACTGTAGCCAAACTGACGGCAGGGGGAAGCCTTATGCAAGGAATGAATGTGAAATGGCCCTCCTCACTTTTCGTCGTTCAGAGCGTAGAAATCGTTTTCTAGATCAGGTCCACAGAATACAGCCAGGAAGTGATTTGGGACTCCATTGATGTTTACGTGTGGTGGAAATTTGAGAGCAGCGTTACGGGAGCTGCTCTTACTGTACACACCCGCGCGACCTCTCATCAGCTTAGAATTTTGACCCGATTCTATAAGTGTCTTTTGAACCCTTCTTAGGTTTTTTTAAAAAACCTATGTTTCTATGTCAGCAATCTGGCTAGCCATCGTCAAAGAAAAGGTCCTTTTCACTTAACTGGAGTTCAGTTAGTCTGTTCTTGAGAGTCAGTGGTTCTCAAACTTTTTCATGTGAAGGACCCCCAAAATGATATTTATTTGGCCACGGACCCGCATCTCAAAATATTTAGTTCCAGGGACCCCCCCAGAAGCAAAATTTGAGTTACAAACGTTCGCTTTGAGAAGTAGAAGTAGAAGTAGAAGCTTTATTTGTCATTGCAACATATGGTACAAGCACAGAGCACAGTTGCATATTCAATGATCAACTCATTTCCAATCACAGTACAGGTACAAGTACACACGTAGTTGTTACAACGAAACGAAAATACACATATTCAAAGATTTGCTCACATTTTCACGACTTTTTCAAAAATAGAACATCTGCTTACAATGCATCGCAATGTGGCACCTTGTACACGTGTAGAAGGTTTAGAATCACTCAATAAGGTTCGGAATCACGACATGCATGCAGGTGTTGCCGGTAAACACGGCAGCAGCTGCCACATGTCTCTGCGGAGTCAGTGTGCCATGACGGTACTCTGGTGATCACACAGGATAACATAGTTGTTGTTGATGCATATCTTTTAAACAGTTTATTGTACAACACACGACTCCGGTTTAACTTAAAGTAATCCTAGTATTCGTGTCAGAGTTGTACATGGAGGTGTCTCCTTTGTTGTCGTTTCGCCTTTTTTCTATTTTGCCGTATGTTGATAAATGGATAATAAAAGGTAAATGATCACTTTTCTAGCACTTTTATCCAAAGCAATCATCATTCACACTCACATTCGCAGAAACCGTGCAAGGCACCAACCTGCTCATCAGGAGCAGTTAGGGGTTCAGTGTCAAGGATACTTTGACAGTAACCAAGGGGAAGCAGGGGATCGATCCAGGAACCTTGCGTCTCCCAAGCAGCCACTCTACCTCCTGAGCCACTTCAACCTCGATATCTGGTGTTTGCTAAGCCTCTGAAGTAAAATGATGTGTACGCCGTAGGGTAGTGAATATGTGCATTTTACACTATACAGCCTACCTCACATGGTGAGACCTACACGCGCTCAAAACACATGCTTGAATCTTTGTGCTATTGTCATATTCAAGTGGAACTGCATCAATGTTTATTGGACGTTTTTATAATATTCAAATTGAGGGAAATAGTTGACTTGAAGTTAAATTGGTGGTTTAATCATCCAGCCATCGATTGAAAAAGCCTCCATATTATGACGGACAAAATCAATGAAGCCAGTATCATTGGTGTGATTTACTCCGTGTCAGCGGTGTGTCGCATTAATGTAGTTATATATCTCCATTGATCTATCAGCCTAAGAAACTGCATATCGTCGCTGTTGGCTGGAAAGCATAATTTGTCCAAAACCGTTACTGCTCAGGAAAGGGATGTAATGTCACGATGATCCTTTTTATCGTTTACTGCGATAAATAAAGAAAACGCTCCCGATAATCGTATCGTGGAGATTTTAATTTATCGTGGAATTGTCCTTCATCATACACTGGACCTTTGCTGGCTCTGTGCTTTTTTTCAGTCTACACAAACATCGCAGAATAGCAGATGGGCTACTAGCACCCAAAGGATGCTAGTAGCCCATCTGCCACAAAAAGAGTTTAATTATATTTTCATTGCCGTGATTATATCATTAATCACAACTACTTGGGCCACAATAATCACGATATGAAATGTTCATAATGTTCCCATCCCTGCAGTGCATGCACATGTTAGCTTGTAGATTGGATAATTTAGCTACTTCTGTATGACACTGTTTTACAACAAATTATGGCATCAAGTCATGAAAACGAAAAACATAACGTTGAAATATGGAGAAACAAGGTTTCTGCCTAACTGTGACCATATGCATTAACCACATGAATCCCAGAATCTCTATTCTGGGGCAAACATTTGGCAAAAAGTGGAAAAAGAAGAGGGCCTGTTATAGAGCCCTGGGAGACTCCTATCAGCGAAGCATATAGGGTTTAAGAAAGCACTTAACTCAGTGACATGAACATAATGTCACATATTAATGTTTCAGTGGGTCACCAGGGAAAGCCTGCGTATCATTTAGAATGATTACAATTTAACTAAGGTTTCATCACATGTTAATTCACCCACTACATTCGTACACTTATTAATTATGGTTATTTGTCCTCGAGGCACAAGTGAAACTCTTCTTACCTACACCATGTCTGTGCAGTCTTCCAAGGTGGTATAAAAGAGAGAATACCCACATGAATAGAGAGGAGGGATCAATTCCATGGTTTACCTCTGAGCGATGCATGCTGCATGATTCTGGGCGCTAGACACACACACACCCCAAAGAAAAACCTCACTTGTTGCTTTTTGTTAACATAGCATAGGTTTATTGATCTTTCTAAAGCCTTTGATACAGTTGATGACGCTTTGCTCATAAATAGATAGTGTTGGTGATTAGAAATTAGTGTAAAACATACAGCCTGAATTTGGATAGTTCTATAGTATGTAGATAGCCTATTGTGACTTGGACCCAGTTGGTAATGTTAAAAACCACAAGCCAGTCCAAAAACCTTGGTGTATTCATGGACTCGGACCTGAATTTTGACAGCCACATGTTCCAAAGTCAGCCAACTATCACTTTAAGAGTGATATCAAGGATTAAAGGAGGCAAGATTTAAGGTCTTTGCACACAGGCGCGTTTATCCGCACGGATAAAACGGACAATTTCATATATTTTTTTAAGAAAACAATGATTCTCTACGACCTCATGCACACCGGATCCGAATTAGCCGTGCGACGAGTGGCTGCGGCCGTGCGTTTTTTTCTCGATCGAACCCAGTTCGATTCGTGCGTCTTGTCGCATGCGGTAAAAAACTCATCACTCCTTTTATGACTCCTTTTGGGATCCGCAGCGCCGATTCCGCACAGCATTGCACACCAAATCCAATGCGTTTTATTCATGCAGCAAACTAAAAAAATGCAACTGTCCTGTGTGCAAAGGGCTTCAGAAGGGGGAAAAATGCCCATCTTCATCTTCAGTCGACTTGACTTTAGAAGACTTGAAAAATTGATCTGACGACTGGAGTCCATTCAGTATGCTGCTTACCAAGAAAGTGGAGCGAATCACTCCAGTTCTTACTGTATGTCCTGACTCTGGCTCCCTGTCTGTCAAATAATTGATTTCAAAACATTACGGTTGGTTTATAACACTTTGAATGGTTTACGGCCAAAATAACATTTGTGGTCTCGCGCTACAGAACCTCATGGGAAGAAGGTATGCTCTCTGAACCCAGAATGAGAACTAAACATGGAGAAGCAGCGTTCAAGTTTTCATGCTCCACATATCTGGAACAAACTCCCAGAAAAGTGCAGCTCTCTATGAAAGATGCTGCCACTGTCATCCTTCTGGTTTAAAAGGTGTTGAATTCCCTTCATCCGCCCCTGATTAAAATAAAATGAAAGTGTCAGAATCATGAATAATCCGACAGTCATACATTTTTTAATTGACATCCTTTATTAATAAGAGTGCCACCCACAGTTGTGGTTAAAGGACCACCTCGCCCGTTTTCAACCTAGCCTCGTATAATTGGTCTTCATTAACACTCATAAGATGGTATAATTCTTTTTCTACTCTCTCTGTGTCTCAGAGGAGGGCTGTGGACAGTTAAGGCCCTATCATAGTACAGTCTGGGGTGATAAGCTATCACAGAAAACTACAACATTACGCCATTCGCCACGGTGAAGGGCCATCACCGCAAACCCCGACACATCTCTCCTCTGTTTTTACCTTCAGACATCCCCCCATCACCCTGTTCACTGATTGGTCGATCTTGACCAATCGGTGTGCCCCCTGGTTTCAGAGGCACAGAGGCGCGGTGATAGGACTTCACCGTGAGTCTGTGACTATGATGGCCTCCACTTGTTATCACATTTTTAGGTGATAGCTTATCACCTAAACGTTGAGGTGATAGTTCTTCACCACGGACTATGATAAAGCCTTTGGGCCATAGATATAAAAAGCTAGACACCTCATCCATCGCTGCAGTTCATTGGAGCAACGTGTAACAATTGGAGGCCGGTCGTCCTAAAAAACGGAGGGATCGCTGCCAGTCAAAGTGACTACTGGCCAATCACAGCACGTCCTTTCCGGGACTTAGCAATTCAATTCAACAGTGTGCAGCGCGCACAGAGCGATCGATAAGCAAATTAAATGGGTTACAAAATCGTGGGATAAAAAATTAGAGGAAAATAAATGTGGGTTTATAGATGGCATTCAAAGTTTTAATGACCAGAGCAATTAGGAATGCAGGCGGGGTTAGGGTCTCCATCTGCATGCCTGACGCTCTGTCATGCGGTGCTGATATGACCTTTTGACCTCCACCAGACTGGGTGAACATTCTTAGGCCTGACACACATGCTTCCTCTCACAGCAAAACAAACAGCCGACGTACAAGCTGCCCGCGACGCGTTGAGAGCTTGTACATCAGCTGTTCTCAGCACAACGGAGCACAAATCAGGATTTATATAACCGATGACCTTTTTCGACTTCCTCTCTCTCTCTCTCTCTCTCCCCGTCTCCGTTTGTGGATCCTCTGTCTGCTCCCCCTCCCCCAACCATCTCTCTCTCTCTCTCCTCTCCATCTCAGTTCACAGGGCCGTTATTATCATTAGAAAACATACCTACATTTGTGAAATTAGACAATCAAACCTTAGAGCATGTACCGTGCGTACAATTAAAACGTTATAAGGAATGTGTAAAACCAACTGTGTCACATTGCAACTTAGAAAATGGTCCCGACTACTTTAGGGTCTTTTTTTTTGTCACTGTACAATGTGTGAAATTGTTTACCCATCCTAAAGGTTAGGTGCAGTGAGCACTATTGGCACAGCGCTCAGGGAAGGGGCCGCCCCCATGCTGCTACAGTAGCTTACACAATAACAAAAACAATCTGCATTTGCTGTTGGAAGTAGTTGTATACAGTAATAGCAGCACATCTAATTTGTCTAAAACCTTTGAGACAAATAGCTGCCAATTTTCTTTTTTGGCTATTCAAAAATAGCATATATACAAGTTTATAGCTACGAGCTTGTAGATCTGCTATATTTTTAAGAATCTTGACAATTATGTGAACATCTTTATATATTTCTTTATATTTTTTAAAGCGCACATTTTTAACTAAAATCTTTGCTTCTGGGGGTCCCTGAAACAAAGTATTTTGAGATGGGGTCTGTGGCCAAATACATATATTATTGGCCGTCCTTGACATGAAAAGGTTTGAGAACCACTGACATAGAAACGGGTTTCTCAGAAAACTGCCTTTTTGTAGCGGCCCAGCGGCTCACCAGTCCGTCTCTCTCTCTCTCTCTCTCTCCCTCCTCTCCCGCAGTACATCCACCACCGGCTGATCCACCTGACGCCCGCCGACTACGACGACTTTGTCAACATCATCCGCAGCGCGCGCGGCGCCTTCTGCCTGACGCCCGTGGGCATGATGCAGTTCAACGACGTGCTGCAGAACCTGAAGCGCGGCAAGCAGACCAAGGAGCTGTGGCAGCGCATCTCCCTGGAGATGGCCACCTTCTCCCCGTGACTGTGCCTGGCGCTGGGATCGGGCTGACAGTGCTGGGAGCGAGGAGCTGGGGGCGGCGGAGGAGCGGAGGAACAGCGGTGCACATCCATTGTCTGGATGAAAGCCCCAGACTGATCGGTGTCAGAAGTGGGATCTCAGTGTCTAGATAAAAGCACCAGACTGATTCTTCTCTCTGCTCTCCGCTTCTGAAATAATGCTCCGTGTCGCAGCGAACCTCAGCATCACCGTTATCACCGCCCCCCTCCTCCCAGACCCGAGCGCCCATGGACCCTTCCTTGCGCGCACACACGCACACACACACATGCACACACGCACACACATGCACACACGCAAGTAGCACACACAGGCAGCACAATCAACCTACCCCATGTACCATGAGCCCCTGAAAGACTTTGTTTTTATTGTCATCGGTGTTTGTTTGTGTGCGTGTGTATTTGTTCATGCGGAGCATGGAGGAGCAGACGGAAACAGAAACGACCTCCTCTAGACTCTGTTCTTTTTGACTGAACCTCATCATCCCTCCTCCCTACATTTATTATCATTGATTATGTTTGTGTAAATCTGTTATTATTATTATTATTATTATTATTATTGTTGTCAGTAACCACTTCAACCCTTGGCGCCCCGGTTTTGGGGCATCATTATGTTCGGAAGAATTGCATAAACCTCCTGAAAACCACCAAACTACAAGCTCACAACACGTCGACACGAGACGTGTTGTGAGTTTGACGTTTTTGGGAAGGGTTTTGAATCTTTTTTGAAAATAGGGTTAAAGTGGTTAAATCGTATTCTTTTTCATTTTTTCTCTCTCACTGTTAAGTTTTCATTTTGACGTTAAACGTGACGTTGTGACTTCTTTTTTTTTTCTTTTTTTTTTTGGAAACCACTGAGTGAGTCAGTTTCATTACTGCAACATTCCTCTAGGGGGTGCTGGGGGGACGCTGAAACCCCCCGTTCCCCAAAAAAGAAACGTGTCACTACAGATCTACATTTTAGCTATTCTGACAGTGTTTAAAGAAAAAACAAAAAGGAAAAAAAAAAAAACAGTTTGTTGAAATTATATATATATAAATATATATAAAAAAAAACAACAGAAGTTTAATATGACAAACGATGATGACCTAAGTACGGGTGAGGATTTTTCAGTGTTTTGTTTTATCTTTTATTTTGTCTTTTTCTGTTGTTTTTTTATATTTTGTATAGAATCTGATATGTAATTATGTATGCCGAGAGGAATCTGAAAAGAGTGAGAGAATATTAAACGTGTTGAGTGTCGCGTGGTTGGTTCATTTTTTTTTCTTTCTTTCTTTCTTTTCCTTGTTTGAGCCCATTTTGTGGTTCCACACTGGAACCGGCGGTGAACGAAGCGAGTCAGACTGGACCAAAACTCACTGGCTGCCGTCGACTCTTTGAGAGTCCAGTCTCTTCATTCATATCAACTTCAAAGTGGATGCTTTTGTTTCTGTTTGTTTCTGTTTGTTTCTTTCGGTTATCTGGTCGGCGGCCAAAACGGGAAAGGTCATCCGGGGGCTCGATGCAGATGACTGAACGTCTCTTCTTCAGACGTGTAAACATGTCCGTTAGCCCCTGTTTGAGCCGCCGGGCTGGGCAGTTGAACGGGTCACCGCTCCCCGTGTGAGTGGCAGCAGGCTCATCCCAACACCGGCCCCACAGGTCCAGCCGAGGCCAAAATGACCACTTGAACCCCAGCGACCCCCTGTTCTGGGGAAGAACATCAGCCAGAGATCTGCCCGATCTATGCCTTGAGGCTTGTACATCGGGCTATTTCCGGCGGAGAGATTTGGAAGTAGAAGGCGACGAGAGCAGACCAGCTGCAGCAGAGCCAACTCTGGTCTAGTCTAGAGGGTTTGAGTGGTTGAAGAAACGACTGTTGACCTGATGTGGTGTAACAGGGTTCCCTTCGCTCAAAGTGTTTAGTTGGTTCCTAAGGATTCCACCAGGTGCTTGTTTCTCTAAAAGAGATAATGTTCATGTTCCATCCACGCTCAGGGGCCGAGCGGTTCGCCACTTCGCTGTTGTGTTCCAAAGTCACGCATCTTTTGTTTTCATTTTTCATTTCTTTGCTCTGGACCTCAAGGGTGAAGAGTGATTATTTAGTAGAAAAATGTAACTGTGATATTTTTGTATTCCTCAAAAGTGTAGCTTGGTTGAGAAAACAAAACACACACAAAAAAAAAGATGTTATATAAATATATATAAACTGTGCTGATTGCAAGAGGTTGTAATTTAGAGTAAAAAATAATAAAAAAGAAATAAAAAAGAACAGATACAAGCAATACTGAAAATGTAGAGTTTACTTAATAAAGATAATTCCCAACACTAAACTTCACTGTGTTATGTTTCTAACTTTGCTTTTAGTACCAAGGCTGGGGACAGTTATGTAAAACATGTAAAACAAGAACCTGTGATTCAATGAGTCCAATATAGTTATTATTTAGTTACAATTCATTCGCTTTTCAGTGTAGAGATTTGGTGTAGTGGAGGTTTGGTGAAACCACCTCAAGGAGCTGTGGTGGGATTGAAATAAGCATATTTAACAATTAAAGGGCTATTCCACTTTCAAGTGTGTGTGTGTGTGTGTGTGTGTACTTTTGTAATTTTATTGTCTAATCAGGCTTTTATGAATAACCTGAACAGTTTTTAATTTGCTTGATTCAATATTTAGATATTTGATGTAAATGTTATCAAGCCCTCCAGGGCCTCTCCCCATACACATCCATTTTAACTTCAAACTCCATTTTAACCATGATAGATTCATTAAATATTCTTTGGGAAAATGGAAAATTAAATTCAATAAAAAGTTATAAAAAAATGAAAAAGGTTATCGAAAAAACATGTCTTGCTCATGTATTAGGAGGGTAGTATGAGTCATCAGAAAAAATAATGGGTGTTTTTGATGAATATCATGGTTAAAATGGAGTTTGAAGTTACAATGGGTGTGTATGGGGAGAGGCGCTGGGCCTGGAGGGCCTGATAACATTTACATCAAATATCTAAATATTGAATCAAGCAAACTAAAAACTGTCCAGGGTGTTCATACAAGCCTGATTAGATGATAAAATTGCCCAATGTCTTTTTGAAAGTGAAATATCCCTTTAAGCCTTGCATAGTAATATTAGAAAACATCAAACCGTGGCCAAAAGCATATTAATTTGGGGGTCCTTGAAGTGTTTAAGAGACACTGAACACGAAAGAAGAAGACTGAGCAATTCAGTTTTATTTTTCTACTTTGTTTTTTAACCATTTTATACAGGTAAAATCCCATGCATTTTAACTCAGTGAATGCCACCCTTTATTCAAAATCTACAAAACTGGTGCCAGCCATTTTGCTTAATTTTGCCTTTTTATGGGGGCCAAAATCATATTTTGTACTTAAATTACATATATAAATCTATGCTTCTATCGAAAGCCACACTACCCCTCTTACAAAGGAAAACATGTATATTTATATATATATATCCTATCATTAGATTTGGGCTTCAATAGAACATGTGTAAGATGTCTTGATCATCATCATATGTGTGTGCTGTGATGGGCCCTGTGTGCAATCTGGAGTGCAATACCATTTGAAAACCACCAGAGGGTGGTCTCCTACTATCTGATCAACTAACAGAAGAAGGAAGAAGACGTCCATCTTTTTTTTGGTTTGGGCCTGTTGTTTACATTTTGGCCAGGCCTTTTAGCTAGCATGCTAACACACTTCGGAACCCTGGCGATCGCGATCAAGGATAGGTAGAGAAGAACGTTTTTTGAGTACTTATAGTTCGTCAGGGATGCACGGGAAAGTGTATAAACGAACGTTTTAGATAACATTTAAACGGCCGGAACCAATCTTCGGCTATACCGATTTTCCGCCGGACTGTGTTACACTGGTGCTACAGTCAAATCGGCCGTATCGCTCAGGTCACGGAGGCATATGGCCAACTTCTAGAGCGATTTTTTTGAAATTACAATTATGAAAAAATGATAAAACTTTTGATTAATTAAAAAGACGTAAAAGACGTTTATGGCACCGAGGTCCAAAGACGTATAAGACGTTTATGGCGTTCAGTGAGTTAAAGAAAAATAATAAGCTGTTTTTTTTTTATGTTAACCTTTATTAATGTTACTTTTATATTATCAATAAATTCATAATATTTTCCTAATTATTTGGGGGTCCACTTGCAATATTCTCACGGCCCGCCACCAGTGGGCCCCGACCCACAGGTTGAGATAATTGAAATGATCCCACTGGAAGCCCTACTAAATGATGGTCCATCTCAGTGGTTCTCTAAGTAGATTCCAGGGACTCTGTGGGTTCCTTTATGGGGGTCTAAATTGATCCATACAAGTCAGTAACTCGTCTCTGATAGTGTACAGAATATGGTACCGAATATTTGGTACCATTTGTGCACTGTCAGAGTTAAGGGGAGACCTTGAAATTAGAAAGTTTGAGAAACACTGGTATATGTACTCTTCCTATGATTCAGTCCTAAACCCACCTGTATGGTTGGAGCATACGGCCACAGGGGGGCGCCCTGGCGTCAAGTATACATCTGACCCGAAGCAACACAATCTGTCTCCGTTTTGATCCACACATCTAAGTGGTGGCAAAAGTACTCACATTTTGTACTTAATTAAAAGTACCAATAAATAGCCTACTGCAATGTAGAAATACTGCTACAAATAGAAGTCCGGAATTCAACATTTTATAGGCCTACATGAATAAGCCACACCAAAGTAGCCTACAGTAGGCCCTATACCTATGAGAGTGGATTCCCCATTCCGCCAATGCATTTCAATGAGAATGGAGCGTTTTCATGCCAATATAGGATTTCTGCAAAAAAACAAACAAAAAAAAACGCTCCATTCTCATTGAAATGCATTGACGGAATGGGGAATCCACTCTCATAGGTAGCCTACTTTGGTGTGGCTTCAGCCTTTAAGTGCAATAGTATTAGTATCAAAATGTACTTAAAGTACCAAAAGTAAAGTAGGCCTATACTCATTGTGCAGAAGGTCCCATTTCACAAGTTTTAAATGTATAAACTGTATAAAGATATTTAGAACATAGCAGATCTACAAGCTCACAATGCTTGCTTGCAAAAGTGTATAGGGCTGAAGTGGTTAATGTATGTGTTGCAATAATAATCAAAATCTACAATATAGGCTAACTTAATTAAACGTTTCAGATAAATGCAGTGGAGTAAAAGTACAATAGGCTATTTGGATCCGATGTATGGAGTAAAATTAGGCCTAGTGAAAATTGGAAATGCTCAAGTAAAGTAGGCTACAAATACCTCGAAATTGTATACTAATACAGTACTTGAGTAGCCTATAGGCTACTTAGTTACCTTACACCACTGTCCACAAATCTAGCATTCTCTTTATACAGCACGGATTACAATGCTTAATTAATGTTTTAACTTCAATTAATAGCCTATACGCACACGCTAATGCTTAATTAATGCCTAACATGAATAAGTCAATTCATGTTAATGAACATACATTATGATAATCTTAATGTAAATGGTAGGTCTACAGTCATAAATCTACTAAAACAAAAACTGGTGGTTTTCAGGTGTGTAAAGTACTAACAATTTAAATATTGTAGACTTCATTTAATTGTCAATTAATACGTTATAAATCGTTATAACATTTAAGTCAACAATAAGGCAAGGGTCACAATAATGCTCTATTCTTCTGTGTGCAAACCACAAACGCGCGCACCACGCACGGACGGACGGCGCGCGCGCGCACGCACGCGCGCACACACACACACACACACACACACACACACACACACACACACACACACATACAGCTGGGTTATGGACTTTTTTTTCTTTGGGACCAAGCTGGACTGTATCATCTCCGTGTGGAGGAGGGGAGAAGTTTTATGGTGACATTGAGAATACAGCTATAGATAATGCACTGGAAACAAGTGATTTATTGCATTATATATTGTGTATTTATTTCACCAAAATCAAACAAACTAGTATAGAAAATAGATGATAGATGAGCTTTGTTGATAAGTGTGGTGGAATACTTCTAGTCAAATATTACTGAAACAATTTGCTCTGTAAAAATGTGTGCTTGAGTAGACCTACTGGAGGGAAAATGTTCAGTATTCATAAGTAATATGACACTTTCTTTTATTTTATTTTTCTTCTTTTTTTAATTATATATCAATGCATTGCTGTATTAAATGTAGATTTTGCCCAAATTCCACGGAGAAAAAAAACAACATCTGCTATTTTCATAGTTTTTCCCTCTCCTTGAAGGACAGACACTGCCTCTTTTGAAAGTATGATTTGCCATTAGGGTAAACAGTTGTTTATGCACATATGGTACCTGATTGAGGCAAGGCGATTTTGCACAATTCAACAACAAGCCAATTCAATGTGCTTTACACAGAACATCAAGTGAAGGAATACAATGACATTGGGTTACAATAAAACAAAAATAAGTAAAAAAAAAAAAGACCAAATACAATTACGGTGGAGAAGAGAAAGAAAAAAAAAACACAATCAAAGGGAGCAGCAAACAGAGAGGTTTTGAGTTGTGATTTAACAGAAATACACTAAGAGACCTGTAGTTTTCTGGGAGTTTGTTCCAGACAGCCTATATAGCCATTATATTTCCACACTCACTCCAAAAGGCCACAATGCATATTGTTACTGTTGGGCAGAAAACTCATATCTCTGCATTTTAACCTTTTTCTTCCGTAAATTAATGTCCTATTTTGTCAGTGTAGTATGTCACACAAAAGTAGTAAAAATAGCCGATCTACAAGCTCAAAACGCATCGCAGCATGATGCATTTTGAGTTTGTAGATAAAAATGCTTGGACATAAGAAAGACATTTTAACTAGTCATTCAACTGAAGTAATTAAAATGGGTCATGTTTGCATGTTTGGAATTGTAACAGCTGAAATCAATAACAGTAGGCCTATTCCGATATTAACCTGTGGGCCGCATTAAGTGAAGGTTGTTGTTTTTTGGTTTTACAGACAGAAAGCAGACCTTTCCCATATTAATATCGCACAAGATTAAAATTTGTTTTTTGGAGAGTTGGGGTATTGATGAAAAAAAGGATATATCTATACTGATGTCATTGTATGTGTGCTGAATATAATAACTAAGTATTTAAACTGTTGGCATAATCACTGGACAATCAAGTATTGGGGGGAGAGAGTGTGTCTGAGGAAGTTGCTCGGGATAATGACATCTGGAGGTCTCAGTTGGAACTGTTACCCCCGCGACACGATTCCGGATAAGCAGTTGAAGATGGATGGATGGATGGAGTCGAGTGTGTCTGTTTTGTTTTGTCTGTGCTTTTGTTTTTGTCTTGTTTTCTGGCTGCAGCTGTTAATCCGTCTGTAGAAGGGCCTTTATGTGTCATGTGTTATGAGTCATTTGTGGCTAGTAGCCAATTATTGGTTTTAGTCGTTATAGCAATGAATTCCCCACACACACATTTGTGTTTTGTCACTGCTGTTTTATATCTGACTGCACCTGCCAGTGAGGAGGACATCGTAGAGCCTTTCGTTCTACTCGCACACAATACTCCCTGCTGACGCCCCAGCGCGTGTATCAAAACACTGTCTGGGTTAAGAAGATATAGCCTGAGATCGCTTCACCTTTCGGGGTTTGTTCCGGTCAGGAGCGGAAACCACTCCTAGACGGACTACACTTTGGCCGGAACTATCAAACCCGGAAACAGTTAACCCAAAACAATTCTCCGCTCTCAAGGACATGCTTTTAGGGCCTACCTAATAAACCCCTTGATGTGGCGTAGTTTTGCTTTTGGAAAATGGCTTTGGTATATGCATCTTTTTTTTTTTTATACTTTCTGGTATATGCATCTTTTAGTCCAAACTCATAGCGACTGGCAAGACTACACTAGGCTGCTTGAGCATTTTAATAGGGATTGGGGAAACAAACGGGGGGGAACCAAAACAAACATATGCCGCTTCTTCTGCTTGTGGTTTCCGCCTAGACCAGATCAAACAGCCCGTTGGAAACAAATACCAGGCTTTCCTGGTAAAGAAAGACTGGTGACGCGAGGTTAAAGAAGATAAGACCCACCCGCGGAAGTTTTGTGATTGGCTGAACCGGAGGTAGGCTAGCGCACTTGGAACGCACGGAGGTGCGCGGAGGTGCCGAAAGATTTACTATTGTGACCCCCTGGTTTACAACTTCTAACGGCGCTGAGTCGGCTCATGCGACCTTCACAACGCTCGACATGGCGACTCGCTCGCTACCGCTTGCTCGGCGGTTTCTCGCTTGCATGAAGGTCGCCTGAGACAACGTGCCTCCGTCATCTTCACCGAAAACAAGCGCTACTTTGTCTTAACCTGGTGTTTTGATCAACACGCCACCCCAGCCTGTAGGATTACATGCAATGACTAATATCACCTCCTCTCACGAACACGGGCCCATTGTGTTCGTATATAGGCGCCCGACAAAGCCGGATGCACCACAGCGGATTTGAACCCACAACCTTTGTGGTGGTGGGCAGGGACTTGACCACTTTCCCCCCCTTTTTTAAACACATACACCATCTATCTTTTACACATGAAGCCTTGACTTCATGGAGATCTTTAATTTTTTGTCACATTCCTATAAGCCAATAATTTGATGTCCTGGTCATCGGTCAGTATAGGAGACTCATAGCAGAGTCAACTGAGCAAGATCTTAATGTGAGGAAGGCCCATGGAGGGCCCTGAACGGCAGTGTATGGAACTCTAACCTCCCCCCTCTGTTCTCCTCTATGGCAGTGAATGCTGGACCCTGAAGCCAACCCTTCAGAAGTCTCTCATCAGCAAGAGTACACATGTTACCAACAAGATCCTGTATGAGGGAATAAAGGGTGAGCGAGAAAATTGCAGCCAGGAGAATGAGACTTGCAGGACACCACCAAAGGCATCAGGATCTAGCCTCGTAAACCGCCCTCTTCCTAATCAGGAGCTGCCAGCCAGCAAATTGGTGCTGTGGGAGCCAACACATGGGCACTGGTCACTACACTACCATACACTAACATACGTGGCTGTACTCAAGAAAGATGCAGGAGCGCAAAGCACCAACAAGCTGGCAGGATGAGAACCGGGATGACTGGAAGCAGCGATGGAGGGCTCGTCTGAGGAGTCGAGTCAGGAATGTGACAAAAACTAAATGCATCTCCATGAATTCAAGGCTTTGTGCATTGTGTGTGTAATTGATATAAAATAAGTGTGTTTTGGGGTAAACCACTCCTTTAACTCACAGTAACAGACCAACTTCCACTTTGTTGTGTATCATTTGAACCAGTAGTCATCTTTTTCTTTCCCCAAACCATCAGACCTGTGGTTTTGAACGGTATTGTTCAGACAGTATCTCCTACAGTAGTAGCCTACAATATCCTCAACATCCTTTATCCTGTATGCCGATGGTTTTCAACCTTTTTTCACATCAAGGTCCATTATTTATTCGCCATTTGAGCCACGGACCACCATTTGATGAGATTTAGCCTCTCAGACCCAAGACTTTGAATATTTTGTGGTCATTAATTGTATACCGTATGTACCTTAGGAGAGATAACAGGCCAACATAGATCAAAATAACAATTCGTCTACATTCTCTAATTGTGTAGACTTGTAGGCCTATATTATTATTTTTTTTAACAATAACTAGTACTTGTCCGACTTTATTCCATCCATCCATCCATCTTTCCCCCTAAATACACATTATTTTGCCGCACTACTCCTCCCACAGTTTTACTAACATGCACTTGGGCATCATAGACCACATGAGACTGACACAGTATTCCCAGATATGGGCTTAATCCCTTTTGGAGTGAATTCTTTTCTAATGATATATTTAAAACAAGACGTTCTGAACAGGTCTCGGTTGCCCGTAGAACGTTGATTTTCCATTTAGTTCTTTCTAAAGAAAAAAAAAAGGCAGAAATTGCATTTAGCATGCAATTTTTTTATTTTACAATTACTCTGCACACCCACTGTAAATAGTCTATTACTGTGTTATAATGTTATGCTTTAGTTGCCTAATGGGTCAGATTTGTCACAGACATCGCCAAATATCTCGAACAATTAGTGAGGTAAATACAATCTACATCAATATATCTGTAGCACACATATGTTAGCACACCTTACCTCAGAATTGAGCAGTGAATCACACACTGGCAGACTAGATCCATGTGCTCCCCTTCATGCTTTTTCAAATGCATGTCATTTATTCTCAATAAACACTTGATGGCTTCAAAGTGCTTCCAGTCTTACCTTGGCATGTGCCAAAACGTACCCACTAGGCATTGACAGCCTTCCTTTTCCACCTCGCCCTATATTTGGCTATTAACCGTCTAAATTTGAACCAGTCGGCGTTATGATTGATGACATCGGGGATCTCCTTATTTGGGCGTGAGGGACAAGGAACAAGGACGGAATGGTTCGCTGTGACCCACATCACGGCAAGCACACTTGCAATTTCCAGTTGCATGTTTCTAGTTTAACTCTTGAGAGCGCATGGACCTGTGAGGGTCCATGTGGTTTCATTTTACACCCTCAAGAGATAAAGATCTAATGGGTCCATTTGGTTACCAACTCTCCACATGATTTAACTGGGGACCACCTGGAACCCCCTCAAGGACCACAGGTGGTCCCCAGACCACTGGTTGAGAACCTGTATGCTGCTGAGGACTCCTTGATGTGCAACATATTTGGTCTTTTAGTTAGATGGATTTTGTTGCGACCGTCAGGTCGCATTTACTATCAAAACCTCGACCAGCTGTCTGTCTGTCTGTCTGTCACACATCACACTTTTGCCCTGCTCATATCTCCGCAACCGTTGCCCCGATCCATGCCAAATTCTGCACACACACTCCTTGCCTGCCAAACCACAACCTCCACCCATCAATTCACACATGACCCTCTTCTAGTGCCACCATGAGGCCGATTCTTGCAAAACACATTTTTGGACGCATCTTTGCCCTAAAATCACGCAAATCGGTACACAGTATGTCTACACTCATGTCATCAACGTCGATCTGTCCCATTTAGCGCCATCTTCAGGACGATTTTTTAAAACACTTTTTTGGACACAGCTCCTACACATTTTGTCCTAAAATCACGCAAACCGGTACACAGTATGTCTACACTCATGTCATCAACATGGATCTAGTCACATTTAGCGCCACCTTCAGGCCAATTTTTTCAAACGAATTTTTGGACACTACTCCTACACATTTGGCCCTAAAATCACGCTGCGACGGTGGGAACCTATTGGTTTCTATGCAGCGAAAATGAAGCTTTTTTCCCCCCCCTTGTATGGGTGTTGCCATCATTGTTTACTGGTACCCAATTAGAATGCTATTGGCTGCCAACGGTCACGTGCAACTGCAGGGATATTTGAGACATTGTCTTGTAGTCCGAGCGTTTCGTGCACAAATCGTGCACTTTTTGAAAGAAGCATGACATTTGGCACACAGTTAGAACATGTGGAACATTTTTGGCTATAGGGACATTGCAGATTTGCCTTGGTAAACTTGTGGGAGCCAATCAAAGTTGGGCTCTCATAGACAGGTTTCTTGTTTACAAACATTGAGACTAAATGCACAGGTGACTGTATCATGTAATCAATAGACCGTAAGTCAAATCCCGCCCCATTCTGCCCTGTTACTATGGTGGTACAAATTACCCTGGGCAGATTGTTTTTATAGTGGCAGTGAATGGGGGGAGAGGGTATTTTCATTGCCTCATTATTGCAATTTAAAGTACCAAAGGAAAAACATCTAGGTGATATTAATAAAAAGGGAAGACAAAGGTACAGTAGTTACATTGCAAAACAGGGGGTTTCCCCCGAAAATATATGTTTTAATTTGTTTAATAGTGGGACAGAATCACCATTGCAGATTATTCTATAGTGGAAGTGGATGGGGGAAAAAGATTGTTCATAGCCTCATTACAGCTATATAAAGTACCAAAAAAAAACACATCTACGTGATATTAATAAAAAGGGAAGAAAAAAGTACAGTAGTTACATAGCAAAACAGTAGTTTTCCCCCGACAATATATGTTTTAATTAGTTTAATCCTCTGGATCAGACAGAGGAGATAAATAGAAAGAGAAAGTGCAGTGCATTTTGGGTAGGAAAATGACAGCCAGCCTATAGTTCTACTCACATAATAGGCTGGCTTTCGTAATTCTGCCCATTTAAAATATATGTACCCAATCAAAACTCTTAGTTACATTGATAAGGTCCATGTGAACTAGTTTGTTGAAGCTTATTCATTATAATGACCATATAATCACCTCGCGCCGCCGTACTGCACGCTCGCCGTGCCGCGCAGTGCGGACCTAACCCTAACCCTGAAGCAACATTCTCTCACTGCACAACTCCACCCCCGATAGCAAAAAGTGAATGATTTTTTCTGGTTGGCCAGTCAGGGAGTCTCAGGGACCAATCAGAAGGCTGACACCTGTTGTTTTCTGGGGATACCAGGTTTTTACAAAATTAGCCAATGGTTTCATTGGCTAATTTTGGTACCGAACCTGCGCACGCGTCTACTTCTTATCAGTGTAACGTGGACCAGAAACCCGTCTATAGACTTTACTATACAGTAAATAATACAAAAAATAAATATGCTTTAAGTAGCATGTGAAGGGTCAAACTAGGGTTTTTTCATGATTCTGAATCCAATGCAAGCATTTGTTTTGCACGAAAACCATTCATCTGAGTTTGACCTCTCACATGTTACTTAAAGCATTTATTTTATTTTATTATTAGTATAGTAAAGTCTATGAGACACCAACTTTGATTGGCTCCCACAAGTTTACCAAGACAAATCTGCAATGTCCCTACAGCCAAACATTTTCCATAAGGCATGTTCTAACTGTGTGCCAAATTTAGAGACTATTTTCCCAATATGCAAACCATTTAAAAGAGGCTGAGCCTCGGGCAGGAAATGTGGGTTTCCAAACAAAACCAGAAAACCTCTTGCTGTTAAGGTGATTTATTAACACAAAATAATAAGGTCCATAAATGTTGTTCTGAAACTTAGATGAATGAATTGAACACAGAAAACTAAAACGTAAATAGAAAACAGAAAACAGCCCAAGACACACATCACAAACTAAAGGTAATGAGGAGGCAGCAGGAGATAATCAATCAATCAATTAGGAAGTGACACATCAAAACAGAGCGTGGGAAAAACCCAACAAGAATTAGATGAACAATTAAGCAAATGTATATTTTGGCTCCTATAGTTTTAGTAATCTTTAATTTGTCTGTCTGTCTGTCTGTCTGTCTGTCTGTCTGTCTGTCTGTCTGTCTGTCTGTCTGTCTGTCTGTCTGTCTGTCTGTCTGTCTGTCTGTCTGTCTATCTATCTATCTATCTATCTATCTATCTATCTATCTATCTATCTATCTATCTATCCAGCCATCCAAACTGCACAATTGTACAATATCTACTGCATAGTACTGTGTTCTATCCGTCTGTCATTCAATGTTATATGAGATGTATTGTAAATATCTACTATATATATTTTCCTGCACTGTTTTCTTTTTTTTTTCTGGCTATCTACTGCACCACACAGGGTTTCAAAGAAGGTTCATTAGTCCGAATTTGTGAAGAATACTATGCCTAAAGCCCTTTGCACACAGGCACGTTTATCCGCACGGATAAAACGGACAATTTCATTTCAAAAAAAGAAAACAATGATTCTCTACGACCTCATGCACACTGTATCCGAATTAAGCCCTTTGCACACAGGACAGTTGCGTTTTTTTCGTTTGCGGCATGAATAAAACGCATTGGATTTGGTGTGCAAGGCTGTGCGGAATCGGCGCTGCGGATCCAAAAAGGAGTCATAAAAGGAGTGATGAGTTTTTTTACCGCATGCGACAAGACGCACGAATCGAACTGGGTTCGATTGAGAAAAAAACGCACGGCGGCAGCCACTCGTCGCACGGCTAATTCGGAGCCGGTGTGCATGAGGTCATAGAGAATCATTCTTTTCTTTTCAAAAAATGATATTGTCCGTTTTATCCGTGCGGTTAAACGCGCCTGTGTGCAAAGGGCTTTAGCCGTGCGACGAGTGGCTGCGGCTGTGCGTTTTTTTCTCGATCGAACCCAGTTCGATTTGTGCGTCTTGTCGCATGCGGTAAAAAACTCATCACTCCTTTCATGACTCCTTTAGGGATCCGCAGCGCCGATTCCGCACAGCATTGCACACCAAATCCAATGCATTTTATTCATGCAGCAAACGGGAAAAAAAAAACGCAACTGTCCTGTGTGCAAAGCGTTTTTTTCGTTTGCGGCATGAATAAAACGCATTGGATTTGGTGTGCAAGGCTGTGCCGAATCGGCGCTGCGGATCCCAAAAGGAGTCATAAAAGGACTGATGAGTTTTTCACCATGCGACAAGACGCACAAATCGAACTGGGTTCGATCGAGAAAAAAACGCACGGCGGCAGCCACTCGTCGCACGGCTAATTCGGAGCCGGTGTGCATGAGGTCATAGAGAATCATTGTTTTCTTTTCAAAAAATGATATTGTCCGTTTTATCCGTGCGGTTAAACGCGCCTGTGTGCAAAGGGCTTAACCCTAACTAAATTCGGACTAATGAATGATCCTTCGGACTTATGGGCAGTCCAGTTGAAGGTGCCAATTTGTTTCTTACTGATAGGGTACCCTTGTGTAGGCTAATGGAAAATAAAAAGTTTCATGTGGTGCGGTGTGGTGTAGTGTCGTGTGGTGCTAAAGCTGCAGTCGAAAAGGGGCTTTTGTCATCCACCAGCAGCACTGAGCCTCTCTCTCTCTCTCTCCCCCCTGCTCCGTGGAGTCAGAATGGTCCAGTCCACAGCTCAGTAAAGATGGCGGCCAGGCAGAGAGCAGAACAGACGCAGCAGCATCGATGCTGTTGTGAATAAAGTGACACTTATTACCTTTTCTCTCTCCTTTTTAACTCACCGTCCATTCTGTAACGGCTCCACACCGGTGATATATTTAACCCCGCTTCACTGCGGGTCGAGCCCCGCCAGGCCGGGAGGACCTATCCATCACCCCCCGGTAAGAGAACGGCGCTTTTTTTTCTCCAGCCAGCTTATTTAACATGATTTCTGTATGGATATGAAACTTGGGGGGAAAAAAACCAAAGCGGGTCTTTTTTCCTCCTCCTCTGTCTCTCTCTCTTTCTGCGCGTTTAGCAGCAAACAGAACCTCAGCTAGCGTATAGCTAGTTGGGTTCTAGCTAGTTGGGTTCTCCAAAAAAAACTCTCTTTTGAATGTTAAACTCCGAGAGTGTCCACAAATGGGAACCGAATAGACCCGTACGTGGACACTCTGTCTCAGAGCTGGAGCCTGGAGAACCCTCGTTGTGTTGTTGTGGTGGCTGGTGGTGGGTCCGTTTCGGGACCCCCGGGTTGTCCCTGCGCCCCACTTTGAGAACCCACGACGAGACTGAAGTGAAGCTAGCTCGCTCTGCTACTCCAATAAGGGTCCAGGTGGCAGTTTGTACAGTTGTACAGCAGCTACAACAACTGGCTTTTTAGATGGGTTCTAGTTGGTTCTATAATATAGCTGGGTTCTTCTGTTTCATGCGCGAAGTGACCTGGGGATACCAGGTTTTTACAAAGAAACCCTTTAAACCCCCAGCCTGGGGGGTTTCGAAAGGGTTTCTTTGTAAAACCTGGTTTCCTAATGGTTTCAATGTACAGATTTTAATGCCGATATAGTATGTTATAATTAGACACATGCTAGGTTCTTATATGGTCGACCCCATGGCCACGGTATCCTGTATAGTTTCTTGAATCTCTCTCTCTCTCTCTCTCTCTCTCTCTCTCTCTCTCTCTCTCTCTCTCTCTCTCTCTCTCCCTCTCTCTCTGCATTCTATTGTAATGTGATTGTTTACCTTGCTTATTGTGCGAGTCGCTCGCACTGGATAAAAGACAGAGCGTCTGCTAAATGTCTCCATTGTGGATGGAGTGTCCCCGGTTAGGCACTGCTGCATGCATGCTTGTGGAACTGGGTTTTCCCTGGGTTGTTACTTGGTTATTATAGTCTGTTCTGCTGGCTACTGGGTTGTACTGGTGGGTTCTTACTGTGTTGTACCTACTGGGTTCTTATTGGGAGAACCGACGAGAACTGATTTGGAAGGGTTCTTGTTTTTAAAGCGGCTATCCTATAGTTTCTTGAGGCACTAGTAGACAGTTCTCTGTTCTATCAGCTTGCTATGTACAGTTAGTATTTACCGTGCTTATTATGAGTGACTCTGGAGAAGAGCGTCTGCTAAATGCATACAATGTGAATTGAGTCTACCGGTTAGGCTGCTGCTTCTCAAACCTACAATTTTCAAGCACCCCCATATTGATATACGGACGCCTATTTAATACCCGTTTTTTGAGCTGTGTTGACCGCTCCTGTGTCTGTTTGTACGTACCGGTAGGGTATGTATGTCCTGCTCCATTGGCCAAGCTTCGCGGGAAGCTTAATGAAAATAACCATAAATAGATCCGCTCACCCCTCTTTTTGAGCGGTGGTCACACCATCCCCTCAGGGTGACTTTGTCCGTACTATGTTATATCTCTGTGTGTCTGTAGCATGAGCTGCAATACCGCTGGTGACCAAGTGGCGCTGTTGCGTCTCACACGCGACCCTGAAATGAACTGCCACACACACACACACACACACACACACACACACACACACACACACACACACGGCCATGCACACGCACCACCGCTCACTTGTAACTCGGTTTGATTTTTTTGTATCTCAGGGTGTGACACTGTACAATCCTGCACACTAGGGATGTGAATCTCGACCACTGAGGCGATACGATACGCATCACGATACACTCCCAGCGATACGATATAATTGCGATACATTGAAATCTTGCCGATACGATACATCACGATACACCCCTGACCCCGATACGATGCGATATGATTCACGATATTTTGCGATACACCCCTGGTGCTTACGATGCGATACGATTCACGATTCGGTGCGATTCAACACAATGCAAAGGATTTATATTAAAGCCCATGTAAATCCCCCCCCCCAAAAAAAAATTACTAAAAATGCATTACATTTAATTTCCAAACAATTTATTGTTTCACTGTAGTACTAGGCTCTGTCTAACAATCCAACTTATTGAAATCTGGGAGAACACTCCTTGCTGGCTGGTAGAATTGTTTGATTAATACTATATAATTATATCATTATTATATATCATTACATCCTCAACAGGTGGTCAGGGACCCCTAGGGTCCTCAGAGTTATGTGAGGCGGCCAAATATTAATAGTTCGTTTTTACAGTAACCAATTGAACCCTAGCAAGTAGCAACCCTATGGGGGAACATTAGCCAATACATTAACACTTATTGAGGGTTTAAGAGATAATAATTCATGGATTATAATGAATAACATAAATCCATCATATTAATAGAAAAGATAATGTGTGAACAAATAAACACAACATAGTAATGTATTAATGTCACTGATGAAATAGTGCTGTCAAACAAGTCTCTGACAAGTTTTAATCTGCAACAGTTTTATATAATAGCCTACAGTAGTCTAAAATAGCCTACAGTGGGGGTCCCTGCTTGATCTCTCTCTTCTCAGTTAAGGATCCTTGACCTGTATTATTATTATATTGTATGAATATAATCTAGGATTTTGCCATTTCTAGCCAAAATGTTTCAAAACATAGATATTTGAGTCACAACGCGTCGCGTTGTGAGCTTGTAGGTCTGCTATTTAGGTGCGTGCGCGACACCGTCGAGCTGCCAAGTATAAATCAGGCTCCAGCCTCTTTTTGCAGAGGGAACAGCAGCAGCAGAAGAGTGTTCTGCCTGCTACAGTAACAAGTTGTGAAACAGTGTCAAATACTTTGTTTAAATCGCTAGTTGCACGCCCAGTATCGTTGTTGTAGTTCATACGTGTGTGTAGTTAAAGCGTGGAAGCTTCTGCTTTGTTTAAATCAATTCCGTCGCAGACTCGACAAGAAGAACAAACGGGTGTGGAATGTGGATCATAATATCACGCAGCGTGCTCCAGTCCAGTGACACAACAACGGATCACATCAGCGAACATTGGACAGGGATGTTATAAAGCTAAACGTGGTACTAATCTTGCATGTTTAACCAGTGGGCTCACGAGTGCTGTCTGTCTGTCTCTGTATTCCGTCGGGGGTGTTCACTGCGCTCCGCTGAGCAGCCAGTGCTGCTGTAAAAGACGCTGTCTGTAGAGTCGCTACAAGTGCTTTTTGGGGGGAGGGCTGATGGGGCATTCAATGCGCCTCGGAAACACAGTATAGAATGAAATACTAATATGCAAAAACCGATCCAACCGTGGAATGTACCGATCCAAACACTCACGATACGATACATCACGATTCCAGCCGTCAATTGTACCGATCCACCCTGAATGAACCGATTCACTCGTATCGCGCACGTTTGTATCGCGATTACGATCCGTACCGGTATATCTTCGCATCCCTACTGCACACAGTCCTTAATGCTAATTTAAGAGTGTACAAATTGAACCAAATGGACCTGTTTAATGGCTCCATTTGGGTTCTCTGTTCCTTGGTACAGTCCATTTGAGTTCCTAACTATCCATCATTCATCAGCCTAACAGTATGTTACATTAGCCCATCATGCTAGCAGACGGTGTCGTGTAGATCAGTGGTTCTCAAAGTGGGGTCCGGGGACCCCCAGGTGTCCTTGGTGGGGTTCCAGAGGGTCCTCCCCCAGCTAATTGAGTCAATATAACAAACATCTGTTTACTCATTGTATTGGGCACGCAATCTTGATCTTCTAAGATGTGGCTCCGGCGTCCAACGCCAACTGCATGATAATTTTGCAGGTCTTTGAAGTGCTGGGGTTAAAACGTCAAGTAGAAAAGTTGTTTTCTGTCTGTCCTACAACGGAACGTACATTCTCTTAAAGCTTTCCATGTGACATAACTGTATTTTAGTGGCAAAGATTAACACATTTACGCACTGTAATAACGTGCTATAACGTAACAATGTAACTCAGGGGTGCTGTGGATCAAAAGGCTGTTTACTGGGGTGACAAGGCCTTGTCACAACTACACATAATCGTCTAATTGCAATTATTTTGTCATAATCATCTTACATGTTAAAAAATTTCATATTTTCAAACCTTTTCAAAAATAGTGGAAATAGCTGATCTACAAGCTCACAACGCGTCGCGATGCAACACGTTTTGAGCTTGTAGATCGGCTATTTCCACTATCAATGTTCTTTTTTAAATGTTTTGTCAAATGTGTTAGTCAAGCCAATCAGAAATGTAATCGTCAACGACAAAAAACTATTAAATCGTCAATCGCAATAATTTGAGTGAAAATTAGTCGTCATGTAAAATGTCATAATCGTGACAGCCCTAGGGGTGACCTGAGCCAAACATGGTTTGAGAGCCGCGGCGTTAGGCCGTCATGCTAGCAGGCAGCGTGGTGTAGTTGCAGCAGAATGCACAATGAGTGAGATAGCGTGGCGTCGTCTAATAAAGCCGTTGCCCTGCTGGGACTCCTGGGGAGACAGTGATGGATTCATACGGAGCTACCGCCGCTCTGCCGCGCCCGCGGCTGCCTGCATACTGTCGTTGTCGGGTGGAACCCTTGTACGTCCAAAGTCGTTCGTTCTGTATTTGTCTTTTAAAAACATGATTGATTTAAAACAGTGAAAATAGCCGATCTACAAGCACACAACGACTCGCGGCGCGAGGCGTTGTGTGCTTGTAGATCGGCTATTTTCGCTAGTTTTGTGCGACGGTCTTGTCTGGTGAATCAGGGCTTTACTTTACGAAAACAACATACACATTTGAAACTTGGAGATGCGAGGTTTCCGCCCGACAACGACAATGTGGAAAACCTTTCCCCCGGTAGTTTGTTCATAACCTCACCTTTTTTTTCTGTACAACCGAAGCTCGGGTGATTTTGATAGCATTTTTATGTAAATTAGATCATAATAAGAAGTAAAATGACCTAATACATCATCCCACTGAGCTTTTGAAAATGGTTTGGAATAGTATCTGCCTCCAGTCCTCCCCCGCCCATAGCCGTGGGTTTCTGTACCCGTGGCTGTGCCATATCCATTCCAATCCATACTGCTTTTTTCCCCCCTTAATTTCTCGCTAATAGCCTATTGTAATGTGTTGATGTTGCTTTTGCGGCTATTGTAATATACATACAAGGTATCTACATGGCTTGCCGTATCACACATTCTCCTCTATTGTTGTAAGGCTTGTGTATTGCTGCTATTATCCTTATGTCTTATTCATTTTCTTTTACTCCCCAATTTAGTTCTTATGCCAATTGATTCCTCCACACACACACACACACACACACACACACACACACACACACACACACGCACACACACACACACGCACACATTGATCTGTGTTGCTCTGACTCACCTTGCCAGTGAGGAGCCCCCACCGGGAGGATGTAGAGCCTTCGGCCTACTCCACCCTGCTGACAGGTGCTGGGCTGCCTCCTGGGACGATAGTTTTTTTCTTTGTTCTTTATTCTAGCATATAATTATAACTATTGTTGCTTAGTATTTTGAAGACCTAACACGTTTGCATTTCGCTGCTTATAC
This sequence comes from Nannobrachium achirus, assembly GCF_963921795.1. Lineage (NCBI taxonomy): Eukaryota > Metazoa > Chordata > Actinopteri > Myctophiformes > Myctophidae > Nannobrachium > Nannobrachium achirus. The sequence continues at coordinate 58,169,915 of NC_137833.1, forward strand.
ATATATGAGTACTAGTGACAATATACCTGCCTGATTCTCTTGATCATTTTGATAATAGAACAGTGACGAAGTCATGACGTGACTCGCTCATCCCCCGGTTCCACGGAAGTAATTCTCTACGAGTCACCTTAAATCGTCTCATATAAGTATTGCGGACCAAAAATAAACAAACGGTCTTTGCGATATTGTCGGCAAGGTGGCTCTGTATGTGTTATGATTGTCAGTCACTCATATTTGATAAAGCCTGTTTCTAGCAAAAAATGTAACTAATTTGGTGACAGTAACATTAGCGTCTTCTCACCATCAGTTGATTCTTCATATCCATATCAAATCCATGTCAAACCGCTGAGAACATTTGTTTATAATTGGAACACAGTTCTTATATGATACGATATGAAAAAGGTCTATGGGAATTCAGAAGGGGGGAAGAAAACCGCGAACCAGGTAGGATGTGTAAATTACATCATCACACTTCACTACTCTATTTCCTTGGTTTATAATTATGTGTTTAAGTGTGAGATCGAGTGGCTGAGTGTTGTAACTATTTTTAAAAAAAGAGTAATGTTTACTCCATGGCGCGATAAACAACGGATAAGTTCTGTAGTGAGAGAAGTGAGTTCATTCGCGTCAGGGTTAGGGTTAGGGTTAGGGTTAGGCTGTTTGGCTGTGTGCAATCTTCCCAAGACTTTCCTACTGTGTGGGGCGGCAGTGGCTCAGGGGTAGAGTGGCCGGTAGAGCAGCCAGTTCGATCCCGGGCTCCCCCAGAGTTGGTGTCGAAGTGTCCTTAACCATGACTCTGACCACCTTTTGCTTCCGATGTGCAGGCTATTGTCCCAGCAGCACAGTCCTGCAGGATCTAGTACCAGTAAACATAGGACGCTCACCAGATTTGAGGGGAAATCTCACTCTTTCGAACGACAAATTTCGACAAAGGAGCGTCGGGAGGGTTAGCGGCTCACCCCACGGAGGTTAGGTTTAGGGTAAGGGTTAGAGTTGGGTGTCGAACAGATGACACGTAGTAACAGCGAAACGCTCCCGAGATTTGACACCAGACGCCAGCTAGAGATGCTCCGATTGCGATGCCGATGCCGATTCCGATCACCGGTCAACTGGAATCAGTATCTGCCGATACGGATATTCCCCGATCACCGCGTCAAATCCATACATTCTTCTATTTAATGTGTTACTGTAGCAGCATTTATATATTTAATCATTCTTCTTACAAAACATTTTAAGTATAAACATTAGGAGAATGCAGGCTGAGGTCCTTAAATATCCAATTCAACTAGGAGTTGAAGCTGAGGTTACATTCAGTCCCACAGATAAATATTGTGAAAATAGCAGATCTAGCTTGTAGATCGGCAAAGCCAATAGAGGCAAAGCCGATACCTATCAAAGCCGATCGCGATCACTCACCGATCAATCGGCACATCTCTAACGCCAGCACACATTTACCTGTAGGATTTTGTAACTTTTTGCCTCTAGTGGCGACAGTTGGGATGGTCTATCTTCATAAATAAACCATCTTTGGTAACGTCACCTGCAGTTACTGAGACAGTGAGGTCACCTGCAATGTGGAGCACTGTCTGAACTCTGAACGCACAAAGAGAGTGAGTGAGTGACACAGAAAACAAATCACTCCAGTATGCAGCGTGTACAGGTGCATGATATGCAACACTCTGATAAAGTGCATGCCCTACTCTGTGGGCTTGTAGATCTGCTATTTGCGACAAGCAACATCAGCTGGGAGCTCTACACTAAGTCGAAAGAAATTTGTGATTTTCTCATTGATTTTTTTTTGCTGTTTGCAGAGGAACTCAATGCAGTGAACTAAGGAGGGCAATGTTTATGATTTTGAATGCATGTATTGAAAACCTTGTATTTACATAAATGGCATAGTGTACAGTAATACATGTAATAGTCGAGTTAACAATTCATATTTTTCAGCAAATTCATGAAAATGAACAAAGCCTGCGTTGCCCTGCCTCTTAGTTTGCCGCCTTGCCCCCAGGGACGGTCTTGTATGCATAGAAAGTGTATAAAGGCGTTAACAAAGATGTTGGCTAAGCTTTCGAGACTGCCTGTTGTTTCTGCTGTGCTGTCCAGCATCAGTGTCAGCATGTTTGTTCTTTGTCCTTTGAGGTTTACTCACCAGCATATTTTTTGAATGCTTTGTTTTTCACTTGTCTTAAAAACATTAGCTTTTTTCAGGTCAAATTGCGACGGCTTTCTTACCTTTTTAACGTTGGCACACGCACGCTCGCATGTCAATCTGGGCTGCGGTTCTCGAGTTATCCCATTACCCATAAGTGTTTACAATGTAAGCAAACAGTAAGAAACAGAGCTAAAGAGAAATGACCTGCTCCGACCGGTTCTGGGTTACCGGCCTAATCCGGAAGTATAACGAACTGGGCACTGCTGGGCCGCGAAACAGCGATTGGATTTTTTTGGCCATTGTTAATTCTGTCCCTTTTATGCACATATATGGAGATCCCTGATGTCATCAATATTAAGCCCATATCAGGGAATGCCCAGTCAGTCTCTGTTGTTTCAGCATAACCTCGCCCTTAGGGCATCTTACTGGTGATGAGAATTAATAACACCCTGTCAGGTGGAGAAAAAAACATGTATGTCCAAAACTAGGGATGGGCAATTAATCGGTTGTCATATCGGTATCAAACCAATATCAAAATAATATTGTATTTTTTATATTAACTTAGTGTGTGTGGGGAGACTGGAAAAGCCTTTCGTGATGATGAAGGCTGCAGATTGTATCTGTTTTTTTGGGGGGGTGAAGCTTTCAAAATTCAAAACACAGTGTGCGTTGCGAGTTTGTAGATCGGTTATCTTTGCTACTTTTGTGTGACTCCGTAGTATGTGTGACGAAGTACAGAATTGAGAAAAAAAAGAAAGAAAAAAAGCTGAAATATTGAGATACAAGCCAAGGTTTCTACCCGACGACGACGGCGGCATGCGTTGTGCTTTTCCAGGAACGCCGACTTGTTGAACATCAGCTTGAAAGTGGGCCTTTTCTGGGACACAGCAGGATAGAGGATATAACTAGCTAGCCTAATTCCCCACGCGGGAAATGAGGTCCACGTGATCCATCTGTGATGCTTGAGTTAATGAAAGTAGGTTGAAATTAGAATAGCGACGGGAACACAACAACAGTGGTGGGCCGGGCGTTCATGTTGTACCAAATGTACCCCTGCCACCCCGCACCTTCAATACCCATCCTCCTACTGTAACCGCCGGTTGTTGGCAGAACAACGTTTAGCCCGACACCCGTATCTTATTATATAGGCCTGTCACAATCATTACGTAATCGTCTAATCACAATTATTTTGTCATAATCGTAATCTTTTCCATGTTGAAAAACCTTTTCAAAGATAGTGGAAATAGCTGATCTACAAGCTCACAACGGGTCGCGATGCAACATGCTGTGAGCTTGTAGATCGGCTATTTCCACTATCAATGTTCTTTTTTAAGTTTAAAGTATAAAGTCGTTTATTTTTATATTTAGGTACTGTCATATCTGCCATGTGCAACTTCAAAGCCTAAAAGCCAAACAGAAATGTATAAAAATAATTGCGATTATGTCAAATAATTGCGATTAGACAATATATGTAATAATTGTGATAGCCCTAGTAACGGACACCTTTCATTGAGTGGAATAAATTGACTGGGCTCAAGGGCTCAATACTGTTGAGAGTCAAATTATAAATTACGCTTCTTGCCTTTCCACTGGATCCAAAGGACAACTTTATTTTTTGTTTTCTTTTTACATACAACAAGGGTTCATTTTAGATTGTAATTGGAGAAAAGAAAAGATGAGTGTTAAAATGTTTTCATTTGTTGCTCTCCATCGTTTTAGCCATTTTAACTATTTTGATTTCAATATGGGGGCATAGGTAGTAGGTACAAGTGGCTAAATATGACTTTTCAGAGACAACAAGCTGGTGATTTCTTTATTACTTTTTACAGTAACACTTCTAGCCCCCATAAGTCACAACTACCCGTGAAATGGGCTTATTGTGTCGCTCTTCCAAGAGGGCAAGAGTGCTGCGCGAGTGCGCGTCCAAAAATACGGCCCTGTTATTTTCAATGAACTAACCCACACCGGCGGCGTCAGACGCGCGCATCCGCGGGTCTGCCATGTGGCGATACACCGCTGTTCTATTTTTCCAGCGTTGCCACGTGGTGAACATGTTCTCCCATGGTTCTCCCCACTGGGGGAAATGGATGTGCTGTGTGGCAGCGCGCCGCATCCAGTTGGGGTTACTGCGCGGCACTTCACGTGCATCGATAGCGCGACGCTGCGCAGCCGCCCGCGTCCAGTGTGTGCTCCCCTTGAGTGAGAGAGAGTGAGAGAGACTGACTGACTGACACTGGGAAAAATGCAGTCCACCACAACACAACAGTCCCACCAGACAGAATGAGCATTCAACAGGCTATATCACAGATCCTAGCAAACCCACACACACACAGAGCCAGGCCACAGTATCTAAACATCTCATTACTCACACACACACACACACACAATAGTAGCAGCAGCAATCTATGGCGATCCATCATCAATACTAGTGAGTAAATATCACAACAAAATCCATCCTACGTAGCAGTGCTGCTCATCATTCGGAGACAAAGTCCACTTCCTCCATATTCTTCATGAAAAGGATGTATTGCTGTCACTGCAAGACCAACTCCCATTGGTGTGTTTCAGAAGGTCCTTCACTAGTGGAGCCTGTCTTATTTCTTGAATACTGTACGTCTTAATTAGAGCCCGACCGATGCCATATTTTTTTTACCAATGTTTGCTGATGGAGAGTGCTTGACCACCGATTGCCAATATTTAACCGATGTCTTGTAATAATATAAAATAATAATAAATAGCCTAAATTACTAAAACGTCTTACCTTCAAAACCTTTTTTTCCTTTTTTTTAATATATCGGTTTGGCTCTAGTCTTAATGTGGTTTAGGACTGAAGCTGTCCGCTCCAGAAAGAAGGCAGTGGACACTGGAATTGTCACCATGTCAAAGTCTAAAAGTGCCATTCACTCTGAGTACATGTAACCATAAAAGCATAGTTTTCAAAATCAAGTCAAGTGGATGGCAGTGTTAACGGTTCACACCGACTGACTATAAAAAAAAAAAAAAGAAAAGAAAATCAAAGCCATCAAGGCCCAGCTTTCCTCCGGTATAACATATTTAACGCTGGCTAAATGTGAGGAAAACACCTTGTACAAACATCTTACACACAGAACATTCAGTCTACATAAATCTGTTCACATTCACTTGAATGTCAGTTTCACAATTATGTCAAAAATGTCACAACAACCGGATGAATACAATGACAAGGGAAATGAAACTTGAAGTTGTCCTCATGTAGACACAATTCTAAAGGGTGTGTGTGTTTGCGTGTGTGAGAGAGCACGCATGTGACATAGATGAGGAGGAAGGGTAATGGGAACACTGGAAACATTGCTATTCTCAGAAACATATGTGCCTTGTTCAGATCGCAAGGCCAACTACAGCCTTTCTGATGCTAGATTTGTGGGTCCGTGCCTGATTTTGGGGAGTCGTTAGACCACCGATTTATTAGCCCTGTATATATTATAGCTGGGCCGTTATCGGTGTTAACGTGCTGCATTAATGCAAGAATCTAATCGCGCGGTAAAAAGAATATCGCTGTTATTCGCTCAAAGTTGGGTCTGGGAGCTGCGCCTACAAGCTATGAATTTCACTTTGATATTTTACAGCGGACGTATGCCTGGCCCAGCCTGGCCGAGTTGCGCTGTGGGGGGCGTAGGGATGATGAGAAGTGGATCGATTCCTTGGAATCGTTAGCCAAAGTCCTTAACGATTCAGCTATCAATGCCTACATGCGCGATGACATCACACACGCGATACGCGGCCTTGACCGCAGCCGAAAAACCCCCCGAAAACATTTGAAATCAATACAAAAATAGAAAGATATGATTCAGATTGGACTGGCTGTCCTCCACTCCCTCCTATCCAGCATATTATTTGAGAATATTTAACTCTGGCGATACAGAAAATAACAAAAAATCTATCTGTCTCTCTATCTCTATCTCTCTTTCTTGCTCACTCGTTGAGCTCAAGCTAGCACTTCAAAGTAGACCCCGTAGGTCCAACAGTACACGCACGATTTTCCTTTTTATATCGGTGCCCTGACATTTGTAGCGTTGGCCAGGCAGTGTTAGTTATTCATTGGACACTTTATTATTCTTCTGCACACAGACAGAGTGCAGGCAGAGAGCTGTCAACCGCTGTCAGAAAAGAAATGGAAAGTGGTCTGCGGGTCATGAGCATTAAACCGTTTCAACCCCACGACCCAAAAGAAGGGAAAAAAAAGTCTTTCTTCTTTTTCCGTGGAGCCGGTCTTAATTAAAACGTGTTTAAGGGGCCGTGTCGTTCTGTCCACAGAAAGAGTTTTATCAGCAGAGAGAAGCGCTTTGCATGTCATGTCCAGAGCACTTGCACACACTCAGACATATCAACCGTGCCGTGCTCAAACATGTCATCTGTGCTCGCAACGCCTTGCGCTGCGTGCTTGTAGATCGGCTAATTTTGACAGAGGTTTGGTGTAGAGAGGAGAAAAAGAGCAGACGGTGTACAGAGTGAAAGGTCAAGTTTACTATGTATTGCTGGTTTAGGTGGTTACATTTCATTGCGACCGTCAGGTCACAGTTACTATCAAAACCTTCACCGGCTGTCTGTCAGTCAGTCAGTCACGTCACGTCACGTCACGTCACACTTTTCCCCCACTCATATCGACCTGACACTGACTTCTGGTTGTAGTAACGAGTCAAAAGTCAGGTGTTGAGAGCGTTGTCACACATAGGCAGTAGTAACTTTGATGAGCGACGCTCCACGCCAAAATTGAACTATTATCTACTGGAGGCGCCCTGCGTTCTCTGCCAAAGAATCGAAAGAACAATCACTATCAAGGTCAAGTATTGTTCTATTTAATGAAATCTATTTTCCACCTCTTTCCCTCGGCTCTCACTTTCTGCCTCTGTCCCCTGTCTTCTCACAGAATACAGAGCGATGGAGCGCACACCAGAGAACGATACTTTAATTTCCCCCGCTGCTTTACACCTTTAAGCCTGTGATGTTACAAATAAAACTGATTGTGATTCTGAAGAGGCACCAGAAGCACCTCTAAATGGAGAACCTTCTGAAGATGATGATTTCTGTTGATGTTGAGACGCAGAAATGGTCGGCAGGATCGGGAGTCAAACCGACGGCACGTTGTCAGACTGCATCAGCAGCCTCCACTGGCTGTGTTCGGTAAAAAACTTGTTAAAAAAAATGCGGCTACATCATGACTAGATATGGCCTACATCCTGGCACAAATGGCTCAGAGCAAAGATCTTTTTTATGTCTATGGGTCAGAGTTTGTTGTCCAGTCAAAAACTGGGGGGAAAAACGTGTCTGTCCGGATGTCAAAGTTTGTTGTATGCCGGAGTCCAATTGACCAAGCTTTCGCAGGACGTGCTGTGATTGGCTAGCGGGGCGCTTGGTGAAATGACCGCTCACGGGGACTGCCCCATGGTTCAAACTCCTGTTGGTCCGAACACCGTCGGCAGGTTAGCTACTCACCAGCGTCGGCAGGTTAGCTACTCACCAGCGTCGGCAGGTTAGCTACTCACCAGCGTCGGCAGGTTAGCTACTCGCCAGCGTCGGCAGGTTAGCTACTCACCAGCGTTAGTTTTACTGAGGTTAGGGTTAGGTCGGCATTGTTTTACTGAGGTTAAGGTTAAGGATGTGCGTGCGTGTGTGTGTGTCTGTGCGCGCACACAACGTGCTGCTCAGCTCTATCTCACATGGACAACTTGCCCCCAAAGTGACAACATTTTAAGAATGGAGGCGGAGGGGGGGCATAACAATAGTAAGCTCATCTCCTCTTCTTTTGTCACAATAGGCCCCCCCCCTCCCCCCCTCCTCCTCAACCACAACCCAATTAGCGCCGTAGAGCTGATAGGGCCCAAGTCCTCTTTCTGTCCTGCAAAGCATATTAACTGATGTCTGAGATAACCACTTTATAATTAAGAGCAAGGCCTTGGAGGGGTGTTGGGGGAGGGTGTGTGTTCTCACACGGAGGGGGGAAAAAAAGTTTGTCTGAAATGTTCTAGGCTATTAAAACTAAACTAGGCCCCGTTTTTTTCTGAAAGTGGAACTACTAGACTTGAGTCCTCATTTTAACCCGTTTAGGCTTAGAATTATTGAATGCTTTAACTATTGAAAAATATCAGATATACAAGCTCATATACAAGCTCACAGTGCAGCACCGAGTGCCGCGCTGCGAACTTGTATATCTGCTATTTTTGAAAAAGTCGTGAAAATGTGTGCAAGTCTTTGAATATATGTATTTTTAAAGTGAACGTTTGTAACTCAAATTTTGCTTCTGGGGGGTCCCTGGAACTAAATATTTTGAGATGGGGGTCCGTGGCCAAATACATATAATTTTGGGGGTCCTTCACATGAAAAAGTTTGAGCACCACTGACATAGAAACATAGGTTTTTCAAAAAATAGGGATTCAAAAGACAATTGGGTCAACATTAAAAAATAGCAGATCTACAAGCTCGCAGCGTGGCACTCGGTGCCGCGCTGTGAGCTTGTATATCTGCTATTTTTCAATAGTTAAAGCATACAATAATATTACGCAATAATGCGTACTCGGCCTAAATAGCTTAAATGCTGCTACTTAATGAACAAAACACCTCTGCCGACAAGAGCAAGCAGACAGCGGACATTTATTTCTGCAAAGCCCAGACAAAGATAGCGGGGCTTTAGAAGAATATGCCCTCCCTGAGCGTCTAGCACTTCAACTAAAGTGCTTTAAATCTCCGCTGCGAACATGTCAGCATCTTTTCTTTTCTCTTTTTAGATAAAGTCATCGTGGCTATCGGGCAGAAACCTTGTATCTCTCCGTGTAGTTTGACTTTTCTTTTATGTTCTTTTGGTAAAGCAATGCCCTGAGTTGTCCGTTCAAGAGTGGCGGGCAAACTGGTGGCGGAAATAGACGATCTACAAGCTCAAGATGCGTCACATGGTGTGAGAGTGAGCATGCCGATGTGCTATTTCTTTTATGTTTTCTAAAATCTTTAAAGTGAAAGTGCGTGACTCTGTCTGTTTTATAAATATTTAAAGGACAACTTCACCACTTTTCAACCTATCTTAGTATCTTCATAGAATTGGTCCTCACTAATGTTCATGATAAAAAAGAAAAAAAAAGAAAAAAAAAAGATTCTACTCTGTCTGTGTCTCATAGGAAGGCTGTTGGCAGTTCGGAAATCAGTCTGCCAGTGACTGTCAGTGTCTCTTCGTCTCCGTGCTGCGTTGTGAGCTTGTACATTTGTTTATTTTTAAACCAGTGTTTTGAAGTAGTGTTTCTCAAACTTTTTATCCCGAGACCCAAAAGAAAAATTAGACATTTGCCCGGGTCCCAAACTAGTGAAAACAGCAGATCTACAAGCTCACAACTCGTTGCTTTGTGTCTCTACTTCTTAAACATTTGGAACTACTCCTTTAACTCACAAATGGGTCCCGACCCAGTGTTTGGGAACCAGTGCCATAAAGGTAACCCAACCGTTGTGGACATAACAAGGTCTCCACCCGACAGGGACGACGACGTCGGGCACATCTCTGAGTGATGCCCTCTTCCTGAGACGCAGGCATTGTGTCTGCTTTCACGTGGGCTGGCGTTAACCCTGGCACACACAGGGCATCACTCCCACCAGGACCAGGCCAACGGAGGCAGCGTTTAATTGGCTCACTTCAGGGCCCACGCCAGGCTCAACAACTGTCTGTATGATTTGTGGGCGTTTTACAGTGGGTCTGGAGAGCACCCATGGATAACATTTACACCCTCATGAATAACGTTTAGACCTTTACAGCTCGGAGGGAAAAGAGGAAAAGGAAAAAAATGAAAACTCAGACACTGCCAGAGATTGATGAGAAGTTGGCTGTGACATTTACCAGCTGCAGGGGGAACGTTTATATGGCAATCCTGGGAATTAAGTCCATCTCTGTAAAATAAAATAAAATAAAATAAATTGCCTTTTTTTTGGGGGGTGGCGGGAAACGGGAATTGCGGAAACAGGTTAATATATAGGTATATTTTAGTAACATACTCCACCGTACAGACTGGTCATAATAGCTTATGTTTTTTCTTCTTTTAAACGATACACACTTTTTTGACCAGAAGGGTCCATTGGTAGGCACCTCCTTTTTTACTCCTCTACACCAAATTGGTGTACCTTTTCTGCACTAAAACCTTTTGTCATTTTTTACTATTCTGAAAAAGAAAATCAATAGTTCAAATAGCTGATCTACAAGCTCACAACCTGTTGATGAAGATTGGCTGTTTTAAGTATTTTAAAAATAATAGAAACACGAGAAAAAGCCTTAAGGGCTAAAAGCATGGACAAAAATAGAGCCCCATATATCTTTGTCTAAAAATGGCTGTTCTACAGACGGTCTATTTTTGCAGATTGTTTATCCTCCAGAACGGGGACACCAGGGTTCAATAATCAGTCCACGCGGGACTTGCTCAATCCATGTTGTCTGGTCTGCTGCGACAGACAGACCAATCAGAATGGGAATTGCCTACGTCCTCCCACATAAGGCCAAATGACCTCTTTATTGGGAAAGCTGAAAGCTGAGTAAATGTGTGAGTGTGTGTGTCACGACACACTGTACTGTATGCATGTCATTGCTTTACTGTACTTACAGTACTACAGTACATGAGGGCCAAATGTCCCCAAATGAATCGTAGCTTTTGAGGAAAGGACATTGAACACTGTTTAACCTGGTATTTAGAGACATATTTTCAGTTTTTACAGTTAGTCTTCAAATGAGGAAATATTCAGGTTAAGTTAGGTTTAGGGGCTAGGATTTATAAGCGATTAATACTCATTTTTGCGCCAAGTGATGATAAAAAAATAAAAATAAAATAAGAAATGACATGTCCATGTGTGGTCCAGCTCTATGGAATTTATCGCTAAAAAAGTACAAGTCTTCTACAAAAAAAGGTGTCAGAGGCTTCTCCTCCGCCGCTCTGAGACGCTTTTAGCGGCCATGCCCCTGCTGTCTCTCACCCTAGAAGCACCGGAGCACTGCGGTTGATATCCGCGGCTCTACACACAACACACACACACACACACACACACACACACACACACACACACACACACACACACACACACACAATAGCTCTCGAAAATAGCCGTGCTTGTGGTGTTATACAAGCTAACACCGTTAGCGTGTGGTTTATGCGCGGCACCGTACGACGGACAAAGTATACATTCACTACTAACTGATACGGTCCCGCCCCCTTTTCAAGAGAAAGACCACTTGACCTACTGTAGCGTAATGTTACATTTCATTTTGTGTCCCCCCTTCTTTAATAAAAATCTCCCTCTTAAAATGTTGATGATCCTAGCATGTATGTAATGCAAACGTGCGCGTACGCGTGTGTGCGTGCTTGCTTGTGTGCGAGTTCTCATCAGTGCACGGCAGAGAGCACAGCCACACACTGCCAGGTGGTTCTAGTTGATTTAAAACCAGTTCCAGACGGAGGCAACGCGACAATTCACCTCCGTCACCAAAGTGCTGATGTCTGGTATAAAAAGCATCCTCAGTCAGTCAGTCGGTCGCCCCCACACATCTCTGCTAGGCAGCCTGGGCACACATAGACAGACGCAGAGCTGGAGGTACAGCCCAGAGAGAGAGAATACATTTACTTAAATTTAGGCCTAGAATTATTGAATGCTTTAACCAGTGAAAAATAGCAGATCTACAAGCTCACAGCACGGCACCGAGTGCCGCGCTGCGAGCTTGTAGATCTGCTATTTCTGAAAAAGTCGTGAAAATGTGTGCAAATCTTTGAATATTATGTATTTTCAAAGCGAACGTTTGTAACTCAAATTTTGCTTCTGGGTGGTACCACTACCTGGAACTAAATATTTTGAGATGGGGGTCCGTGGCCAAATACATATCATTTTGGGGGTCCTTAACATGAGAAAAGTTTGAGAACCACTGACATAGTAGTCTCTCAAGAACAGACTAACTGAGCTCCAGTTAAGTGAAAAGGACCTTTTCTTTGACGATGGCTGGCCAGATTGCTGACATAGAAACGGGAGGCTCTCTCCATTCTGACATGTCGCCACTCCGAAATTGACTTCTTATTGTCTGAGTGGCGACACTCCCATAGGGGTTAGGTTTAGGTTATTAGGGTTAGAGATAGGGTTAATGTCGGAATGGAGACATGTCGGAGTGGAGAGATGCACCCACTTTTTGTATACTACTGGTATATTCTGATACTAATACTTTCATATTTTTACTACATTTTGAATCATTACTTGTAAGTATTTCTACATTGCAGTATATTGATACCTTTACTTAAGTAAATTTGAGTACCTATTCCACCACTGAGAGAGAGAGAGATGCTGATGTTTTATTTTTATGTATTCACACACATTGTGAGAATGTCTGAGTGACCGACGTGTTACCTCGGATGAACGCCGTGTCCCGCTCTGCAGCAACGCTTCAACTCGTGAGTTCTTCCCGCCTACGCCGACCACATGACGGTGACGCCGGCGCTACGAACTTATGTTCTTATGGGCTTCTTATTTATATCATGAAACTAGTACAAGTTTTATTTTCTGTCTTTGCAGATCTTCGGCACTGTGACCTTTGCCTGTGTCTTCTTTATTACGACTCGATTTTACAAGAGGCTAAAAGTATTTAAGGTTTAAAAGGTTAACTGTCTGAAAGTACACATTAACACGAATCCGACATTAATAGAACAAAAAGCAGTGTGTGTGTGTCAAACAAGTCTATGAAGACATCAATGAAGTCTATGAAAAAAATCTGCAACACGATTTTATTCAATATGTAATGGAGGGGTCCCTGCTTCGTCGCTCTCAGCTAAGGGGTACTTGGCCTGACCAACTTTGGAAGACCCCTGGGCTAGAGGATAAAGGCCTCTCCATACTTCGACCGAAATGTTCGGTGAGTTGTGTTTTCCGACGTGCAAATTTCCGAACTCCCGTTCGGTCCAATGCTTTTCAGAAGTCCCGAGGGATATAATTTTATGGTAGAAAAGGACCTTTTGACCGAAAACGGCGGTTTCGGTCGAAGTATGGAAGGGCCTTAAGATGTTTGGCTCTAGTGTCCCTATTCCAGCCAACACAGGAGACCTGGCCGGTTTGAAACCCTGGCATTTATAATTAAATGTAATTTATAATTAAAAGTCGGACAAGTATAAAAGTACTTGTCCGACTTTATTCCATTTCCTTCCATCCATCCAGAGAAGCGTTATATATAATATAATTTATATACATTTATCCACCTGTTTCCATGAGAATTTACTGTAGAATTATGTGTGGGACACATCCGGAGAACAGCAGACATATTTAAATAAAAAAAGTTTGAAAATGGCAGATCTACAAGCTCACAACGCGTCACGATTCGACACGTTGTGAGCTTGTAGATCAGCTATTTTCAAATAGCCAAGGTATAAAATAGGGCTAAAGTGGTTCATGTATGTTTTATAGAATTATAATTTATATCTGCAAAGTAACTAGTTACTAAAGTTTTCAAATAAATGTAGTGGAGTACAAGTAAAAGTATTGGAAATTGGAAATACTGAAGTAAAGTACACATACCTTAAAAGTGTACTTAAAGGGGCACTCCACCACTTTTCAACCTATGTTCATATAATTGGTCCTCACTCAAAAATAGCTTTTTCTTTTTCTTTTTTTTTTTCTTTTTTTCAGAGGAGGGCTGTGGGCTGGTCAGAAACCCATAGTCTTGTGACATCATCGATTACCAATCCAGCTTATAGAAAGTGCAGGCTTTCTATTCCTGAAAAGTTGCAATTTTAAAGTGGAAGCCAGTGTTCTCGCGATAATAAAAATCTAAATATTTTTTTCAAAAATATTGATTACATTTTTTTTTTTGGAAAATGATGATGTCACAAGACGATGGATTCTGAACTTCCCACAGCTCTCCAAGGAGACTTGGACTGAGTAGAAAAAAATGGTGATATTTTATCATGAACATTAGTGAGGACCTATTATATGAAGACAGGTTGAAAAGTGGTGAACTACTCCTTTAAGTAGTAAGTACAGTACTAAATAAATGTACTAACCGGTAGTTACTTTACACCACTGATATCCATGGAGAGCGGTGGTGCTGTGCCGTACTGCGGGCAAAAAACAACAACACATCATTAGAATAGTGTTTTGAGTTCCACAGTGTGGATCCACTGCAAAGTGGCTTTGGATCGCTGCTTTTACATTTTAGGCAACTGGGATGAAAAAAAGAAAAGGCTGAGAAAATGTAAATGCACAAAGCGAGAGATCAAAGATGATGAATCAAAGAGGCTTAGGCGGGGGGTACTTTAGCACAGAATAATGAGGATCTTTTTTAGTTGCTGCATGGCTACCGCTGAGGCGGCTCGGTGGAAAACAAAAAAAGTACTAACATTTATTATTTAAGTACAAGTCCGGAATTCAAAATGTACTTGAGTAAAGGTATGAAAGTGTGGCATCAAAATGTGCTAAAAGTACCAAAAGTAAAAGTACAAATGTTTTGGAAAATAGCAGATCTACACTCTTACAACGCGTCGCGATGCGACACATTGTGAGCTTGTAGATCGGCTATTTTCAAATAGCCTAGGTATAAAATAGGGCTAAAGTGGTTAATGTATGTTTTGTAATATTATAATTTAGAACTGCAAAGTAACTAGTAACTAAAGTTTTCAAACAAATGTTGTGGAGTAAAATTTGGATCCAAGATTGAAAAGTATTGGGAATTGGAACTAGTACAAATACCTCAATTGTACTTAACCCTGCAAGGCCCAGCGTTGCTTTTTGGCAACATTTTTTGGAGCTGTGTGGAACACAAGCTCCCTATACGTGGCCGTGTGTGTGGGTCTGTCTCCGTCCGTGTCTGTCTGTCTGTATGTAGCCTGCAGTAACCTTTTCTGACCACACATGTTAAGGGAGGGGCGCTGTTGCACACACACACACACACACACACACACACACACACGCACACGCACACGCACACGCACACACACACACACACAGCTCCACTTCGAACAGAGGTTCGATTTTTAAATCATTTTTTAAAAAATGTTATAATTAGTTTTCCTGTTCTTTTTTCACATTAACATCACCATTAAATTCGTGATCATTAGAATGTCTAGAACACGTGCATATGTTAATATTGTGAAAAAATATCCCCAAAATGCAAATTAGAGCATGATTTATGATTTTTGAGTTATGGCTATACAACCTTACAAAAACATTATTAATTTTTTAAAATTACATTTTCCTGTGATTAGGACTCCTACAATACCATCTGATTTAAAAAAAAATAATTGGCCAGTAGAAATTAATTTGGGTCTTGCAGGGTTAAGTACAGTTAAGTAAATGTACCTAGTTACTTTACACCACTGCAAAAAAAAACACTGTACTGTCTGGCCACCGTTGTGGCTGCAGAACAGCACTGGCAGGAGAGTTGTGGCAGCACCATCATGTTTAATTAAATCTAGCATACTGCAGCTGCTGTATCCTTGCTTTTATCAATTAATTAATCTATTACAGACCGAACAATGTTGAGCCCAATTGTCTACAGTAAATTACCAATCCTTACGATTTTTAGACATTTTGAAACCTGAATTGGGACTTTCTGATGAGTACTTTTTCTTTATGTACTTTAAGTAGGATTTGACGACGATATTCTTTAAATGTGAATACAGAACTTTTAAGGATTGCTGTATGTCCGGGTAGAGCTCTCACTTTTGGACCACAAGGTCATGGGTTCAATCCCAAGCACCGCCAACTCAGTGTATGAGTAGTATTACGGCTTGGGTGAGGCAAGTCATCCATCAAGTGCAGGGAGCTGATGGTAGGTGTGGTGCTCCACCTCAGCAATCCATCTCCCAGGGGTCCCTACCACATTGTAACGGGGACAGACTCCTGTGTACAGTATTACTGGCTGATACTGACAATAAGCCACTCCCGACCTACTTACTTACTTCTTGCTATATTGTGGTACTGGTACATTTAGGGCTGTCACAATTATTACATAATCGTCTAATCGCAATTATTTGACGTAATCACAATTATTTGACATAATCACAATTATTTTGTGATAATCGTCATAATCGTTAACATGTTGAAAAATGTTTATATAAGTTCAAACATAAAAAAAAAAGTGGAAATAGCAGATCTACAAGCTTGTTGTGAGCTTGTAGATCGACTATTTCCACTATCAATGTTCTTTTTTAACTGTTCTGCTGCCGTTGACAGTCCTCACCGTCATTGAAAGGGTTAATACCATGGCGCCGTTGACGGTGAGGACTGTCAATCTTACTGTATATACAGTAAAGATATTATTACTTACTGTACGTCGCTCCGGTCCCGGCCGCATCGGTAATGTCGGCGATTTGTTTACAACGCACGTTTGGGCGTGCACGCGAAGTGAAGCTCCTCAATGTTAAGTCAATGGAGAGGCCCATAAAGAAACTTCATTTAAACAAAATAGCCATTTTGAGACATTTTGCAGCAGATCTAAATGTAAACAAGGCACAAGGCAGGGCGCAGCCATCTTCCTCTTCTTGTCCCACACTGTGACTAGATGACGTAATCGTTGCCGTCAAGTGATAATCCAAAAAAACAAAAACAACCCCCTTCCAGCCCTTCAAAATAATAGCGGCGGCCTATGGAGGAAACTGCGTGGCACCGAGGCACCAAGCAACCTTCAGATTAAGAGGCACTAGTTGTGTTAAAGTGTAAAGTTGTCAAACGTGTCCTTCATTTCATTGTATGTTTTGGTTAGGTCATATCTGCCATGTGCAACTTCAAAGCCTACAAGCCAAACAGTAATATAACTGTGAATCGCAATTATTTGAGTGACAAAATTAATCGTCATGTAAGATGTCATAATCTTGACAGCCCTGTCCTCCACCCCTGGCAGGAGAGAGCGGTGTAGCCGTTGTGATCATGTTTAAACCTTTTAGGCCTAGAATTATTGAATGCTTTAACTGTTGAAAAACAGCAGATATACAAGCTAGCTTGTAGATCTGCTATTTTTTTTAAATCGTGAAAATGTGTGCAAATCTTTCAATATATATTTTTCAAAGCAAACTTTTGTAACTCAAATCTTTGCTTCTGGGGGGGTCCCTGGAACAACATATTTTGAGATGGGGGTCTGCGGCCAAATAAATGTAATTTTGGGGGTCCTTGACATGAAAAACTTGAGAGAACGGCTGATTTAGAGGAAGGATTTAGAAGTTGGGTCACACACATTTTCAAGATTTTTCAAAAATAGCAGACCTACAAGCTCACAGCGCGGCACTCGGTGCCGCGCTGTGAGCTTGTATATCTGCTATTTTTCAATGGTTCAAGCATAAAATAATGGTTAAAGTGGTGCGTTCGGGGCACGTTCCAGGTATTTGAGGGTTCATTAAATCCAGCGTTCCACTGCAGCTCCTGTACGTCCTCTTGGTCTCATTGACAGCGTAGGGGAATCTTCCCCTGGCGGCACGGTTCAGATGGACGTTCCCCGGGACAGCCAGGTCCACTGCGGACACACTCCTCATCTATTAGTCACACCCCGCTCTCATCCCCAGACAGATCGGCCCTGGCGGCCGCGAACCTTGTATCTCCATGATTTTACATTTTTTATGTTTTGTAACCGTAACCCCCGCCCCCTGTAAATTAGAGAGAGTTCACCCCCAAAATGACTTATGATTACTCATAGACTTGAATTCATGGCTTTTTTTTTAATATTTTTTGTCACATTCCTAAGATAATAATTTGATGACCGACAGCGGTTCCCTATGGCAGTGGTTCTCAACCTGTGGGTCCATAGGCGCAAATCGCGGGGGGGACAGGGGTTACGTGTCCCCCCCCCAGGTCCAATTGGTACCCCCCCAAAAAAAAAAAAATCAAAAAAAAAAAAAAATTTTTTCTAAATTTTTTTTTTTTTTTCTATAAATAATTATTGATGACATTTTAAAGTATTTAAGAGTGCTGCTGGAATAACTCAATAGATAGTCCCCCCAGGAATCCGCGGAGAAAAAGTATTGATTCCGCGGAGAACAATTCTGATAATGCGGAATTCTGCGGAGAACATTTCTTGATTCCGTGGACATTAAAAAACAACCTAAAACCAGTAAGACTCCCTAATCGGGAGATAAGCGACCGTAGGTCTCGCTAGAAGAGGGCCATGTGAGAAATGAGGGGTGGGGTCTCCGCGTTGCCTTGGCGGACGAATAGGTACCGGCCCAGGCTCTCCCGGACGCTCCTAGGCCGAGTTAGGGCATTTTATGTGAGCTGCAGTGGAGGGGGTCCTCCACTGGGGGCGCCACCACTTTTGCATCCGTTCTGGAGCACCAGGAGTGGGTGGTCCCCGGGAATTCCCCGCGAGCAGCCCTGTGGGGGTGGTCATTTGGTCATTTTTGCACATTTGGTATTTCTTTTACACCTGGGGGTCCCCCAGGGACCTGGGGGTCCCTGGAACTCCGGGGGTCCTTGGAGGTTGTAGTTTGGCAGGCAAGGAGTTTGTGTGGAAATTTTGGCATGGATCGGGGCAACGGTTGTGGAGATATTAGCAGGGCAAAAGTGTGACTCACTCACTGACTGACAGACAGCCCGTGGAGCTTTTGATAGTAAATGCGACCTACGGTCGCAATGACCAGTTATCAAGCTAAAAATTATATAGTTCTAACAATCAAGTAAAACCCTTCATGAAATAGCTACAATTAATTGTAATTAGTGGTTAGAATAATCAAATAATCATTTTTGAGAATAAAAATCTAATATTAAATCTATTATTTTTTAATTGCTATGGTTTTTAATAATTACTTTCTGTTGCAAAGACTATATTGTCATCCAAACCATGCCCATAGTAAACACATTTTAGAGGATATCCTACCTACTACCTAGAATAGGTGTAATATTTATTTATTCTCTTCTGCATTAGCAGGACCATAGAGAGGAACTATAGTTCAGGACACAGTTTCTGTCAGGAACGATTGTGGGACCGGACCATCCAGCAACAACAGCTGGAGGGAAGCTAAGCTCTGTATGCTCTATGTCTGTATGAGGTGGCCACTGGTCAAATCATGTACAAATCGTTTTATAATAGTAGTAATAACAGTTGACTCTCAGTCTGAGAGTCTCAGAGTGAGTGATGACATCATAATGTGGCGACTTTGTTTTGGCTGTGGTGGATACACTCTCTTGCTGTGGTGTGGAAGAAGCCAGAAGGACAGCATGATTTTTTCATTGGACTATGTTTTCATTGGACTACATTTATTGGAATTAAATGGATACCGACCTCACAACCTGTCCCAAGTTGCTACAGAACTAGAACTGTACATTTCGGGAGGACCAAGTTGACCAACAAGCAACAATGGTAACTATTTACTTTTTCATGTAAGCTTTGGTTGTGTTGGTTATTGCAGTAGTGATAACTTGAAAAGTAAATAAATAATACATCATAAAACCGTTAAGGCCCGTATCTGAAGGAAAATGAGGGGGTAAAACTGGCCGAAAACCGATCTCTGCACGCCAAAAAAACGAAATCGAAAGCGCTTCGCGCGCGCGGCGGCGCGAGCGGCGGCGCGAGCTTCGCGCGCGCAGGTCCCCCCCTATGCATTTCGTGGATCTACGCGGATGTGTGGGTCGGGTCCCCAGATGATTAACTTAATGTGCACCATTGTTTTCTCTCAACTGTAAAGAAACCAACATAAAGTTTTAGTGTATAGAGGGTAACTGCACATTTCTAAAGTGACAATTTAAGGACTTTTTAATACCTCTAAAATGACAAATGAAACACTGGCCATCAAATATTGGGAGAAATTGTGAAGGGAGAAATTGTGAAAATAGAATCGCGTGTTATAAATATGATTCAAATATGATTATTTTGGAGGTCGTGGGGGTCGCGGCCTGAAAAGGTTGAGAACCACTGCCCTATGGGGACACAAAGGAGAGTCTGTGGGTACCCATAGGGAACTGCTGAATTCAATCGGGTGATCAATTGAAAATAAGTAATTTTGGGGGTGAAATATCCCTTTAACGCCCTACTTCCTTGTATGACAGCAGCATGCAAAACTAGCAAAAAAAAAGGCAATCTACAAGCTTGCGACGTGATGTGTTGCGAGTTTATGGATCTGTGATTTTTTTGGCACCTTTTGGAAAAGTGTAAGTTAAAGTATTTGCTGTGGGTTTTTACTCCATAAATATTGAACCAATGAGCTTTTAACTTGACCCATTTAGAACGAGTACACATTATTGTGTATAATATTTTATGCTTTAACTATTGAAAAATAGCAGATATACAAGCTCACATGCGAGCTTGTAGATCTGCTATTTTTGAAAAATCGTGAAAATTTGAATTTTGACACAATTCTATAAGTGTCTTTTGAATCCTTTAAGATTTTTTGGAAAAACCTATGTTTCTATGTCGGCAATCTGGCTAGCCATCGTCAATTAAAATGTCCTTTTCACTAGAATGGAGCTCAGTTAGTCTGTTCTTGAGAGACTACTATGTCAGTGGTTCTAAAACCTTTTCATGTGAAGGACCCCCAAAATGATATTTATTTGGCCACGGACCCCCATCTAAAAATATTTAGTTCCAGGGACCACCCAGAAGCAAAATTTGAGTTAAATAACAAATAAATTACATACCATTGGAACTTGGAACCTTTTCCTGAAAAGTACATTATTTTTTCTGGTACTGTACATACGTGGTTTCCCGCCGACAGTGAGGATCTACTGTCTGTGCAGGACGCGGGCCAAACCAGCGAGAGGATGCAGCTGCTGGCCTCTTTCTTAAAGGCTCACCAAGGACTAAACATTGAGAATCTCTAACAGCTCCGCTAATGGCCCCGAGGATCAGCTAATGAGTTTTGTGGAAGTATATGCAAGGGAGTCGTTGGGAAAAAAAGCATGCCTGTTGGCTGACTGACACTTGCGGTTTCCAAGGGGCCTGGACCCTAAGGTGGGCCGTGGGACCGTTAAAATGGAACGTCAAAACATTGCGGAGACGTTTTGCTATGAAACGATGAGGTTTGTTGAGGGAGGACTGTGGGGGAGTTGTTTGGTTTCCTTTTGTTAAATCCGTTTAGGCCTAGAATTATTGAATGCTTTAACTATAGAAAAGTTCACAGCGTGGCACCGAGAGCCGCGCTGCGAGCTTGTAGATCTGCTACTTTTGAAAAAAGTCGTGAAAATGTGTGCAAAAAAAAAAAAATAGCAGATCTACAAGCTCACAGCACTCGGTGCCACGCTGTGAGCTTGTATATCTGCTATTTTCAACAGTTAAAGCATAAAATAATAGTACGCAATAATGCATACCCGGGTCTAAATGGGTTTAATCTCTTGTTATTGCTTGCTGCTGTCGAAGGGCCTTATTCATAATTTAGATGTTGAAATTGTGCTGTTGATTCACCGTTTGAAGCCTATAGCGCCCCTATGCTGGAGGGGAAAGCATTCTGGGAAAATGGCCAAATCTACAAGCTCACGAGGCGTCATGTTGTGACGCGTCGTGAGCTTGTAGTTCAGCTGTGTTTGCAAACGATACTTGGTGGAAAGGGAAAACTCCCATCAACAAGTACTGTATCTAGGACTTAAAAGGACACATTTTCTCCATTTCTTGCTTAACTTTCTCGCACACGTTCGCACATGTTTTTATTCTGTTTGTTTTCTTCAGCTTTATGTAACACACTTTCTTTTAAATCTCTGCTAAGATAAGTGAGTCTATAAATAAGGTTTATCGTTATCGTGGCACGTTTTGACTTCCCGAGACGGTAAGCCTGTTAGGTAAAAAAAAAGAAAAAAGAAATATGTTTGCGGGCTTGTAAACGTTCGGTCCAACGGCCCCCACAGCCAAGCTTTCGGGAAAGCAGCTTCCTAGAGGATCTCTGTCATTAAAAGCAGCGCGCAGGTCGTGTCTTAACAAGTGTTCGCTCTCGCAGACACACATCTCTAGAGTTCAGCCCCGCGGCTACTGAATGTCTAATGTCTTACAACTTACCCCTCCTCCAACTCACAGTGAGTGGTGGAAAAAGTACTTTTATTTACTTCGGTAAAAAAATATCAATACTCTGCAATATAGAAATACTTTGTTACAAGTAAAAGTCCGGAATTAAAAATGTACTCAAGTAAAAGTAGAATATATATATATCGTCGTTGTCGGGTGGAAACCTTGTATGTCCAAAACCGTTTGTTTTGTATTATTATCATTTTAAAAATGATTTAAACTACTGAAAACAGACGATCTACAAGCACACAATGCCTCGCACCGCGAGGTGTTGTGTGCTTGTAGATCAGCTGTTTTCACTACTTCTGTGCGCCGGCCTTGTATGATGAAACGGGGCTTTTCTTTGCAAAAAAACGTACACATTTGAAACCTGGAGATATGTAGAATATCCCATTTCAAGTTTTCAAATGTATAAAAGTTTTTGGAAAATAGCAGATCTGACGACGCATTGTGAGCTTGTAGATCGGCTATTTTCGAACGGCCAAAATGTATGTACGGTTGAAGTGGTTAGTGTATGCTTTGTAATAATAACGGATCTACAAAGTAACTAGTAACTAGTTTTCAAGAAAATGTAGTGGAGTGAAAGTACAATATTTGGATCCGAGATGTAGTGGAGTGGAAGTAAAAGTATTGGAAATTGGAAATACTCAAGTAAAGTATAAATACCTCAAAACTGTACTCAAGTAGAGTACTCAAGTAAATCTACTTAGTTACTTTACACTGCTCACAGAGTTCATTCAGTCAGCA
Source organism: Nannobrachium achirus (assembly GCF_963921795.1). Lineage (NCBI taxonomy): Eukaryota > Metazoa > Chordata > Actinopteri > Myctophiformes > Myctophidae > Nannobrachium > Nannobrachium achirus. The sequence goes on from NC_137833.1 coordinate 58,192,756, forward strand.
GTCTTAACACTCAGGACGCCACCATTCACTTGCGCTTTATTTTGAAGAGCCCCGGAAGCTCCGTGCGTGTGCACGTGGGTGTACACTGACGATCCAGGAAGGAGATCTGTTTGTTTACAAACGGTCGCGAAAACTAAAATCCTAACCGGGGCCGACCATCACGGCATAGTGTCGCCGTGAAGACAAGCTGATCTCGGCCTCCTCAGCGTTATTTGCACCTTATTTCGAGATAAAGCCGTTTTTATGTTTCAGTATAGAATAGGAGTCAATGGATAATGGCCGCTCTCGGTTGCTTCTGGCTGCGTTGCGTCATGACGTATGCAGTTTTTTCTTTCACCAGCACCCGTAGCAAGCGTCTGAGATGCGGGTTACCATGGAAACCTTATCTCGTCTGTGAACGTGTTTGGCTACCAAGAGCAGCCAAACTGTTAAAGGCCGTTTACAGACAGGGACTATTGACTATTGACTATTGACGCGGGCGTTCTCGCTTGGATCGACGGGGATCGCGCTGCGATCATCATTGTTGTTTTGTCCTCCTGCACGTACTGTATAGCATGAAAAAAGTGACCCAAATAATTGCCCCTGTCTGAAAGGGCCTTTTTTTAGTCTTAGTCTTTTGAATAACACAATTTAGTTTTAGTCCTATTTCAGTTATCTGAAATTGTTTAGTCTTAGCCTTTTAGTCTTAGTCAACAAAATGACACTGCCTCCTCCTCACACATGTGCAGATCTGCTATTTTAGGGCAAAGAGACTTGGTGTAGATGGACCCTTGTTTTAACTCAAGGGTCTTCAACAGGGGGTCCGGGTCCGGGACCCCTAGGGGGTCCTCAGAGTTACTACAGTGGGTCCTCCAAATCTTTGATTGATAGAAAAAAAAGTTTAACCTCTTGAACCCTACTGTCCATATCTGAGAACTTTAGCCAAAAATAGCAAAGCAGGAAAAAAGCTTTGGTGTAGAGTGGGAAAAGAGCAGACTAAGTACAGAGTGAAGGGTCAAGTTTATTAATTATTGACCGTTCAAGTGATTAGATATCTGAAAACACAAGTTGACATGAATCCAAAATACACTCATGATTGCGCTGTCAAACGATTAGAGAGATATCTGCAATGGAGCAGAAAGCCAGCAACATAATTAACTGAAGTATTTTTGGTGCACGGCTCAAAATAACATGTTTTATTTACCTCTATGGACAGGAGCAAACGTACACATTTCGACCTTAGTCTTCATCAGCGTTTGTGACAAGACAACAGGAAATGACGTTTAAATAGGATGTGTTACAATCAGTGTGATTCAGAGCAGCTGCCAAAACTGCAATCACTTTGGAAGTTCACCAACTTACCAAAACAAGACAACATGTGTTGACATTGCAGTTTTGGCAGCTGCTCTGAATCCCACTGATTGTAACACATCCTATTTACACGTCATTTCCTGTAGTCTTGTCACGAACGCTGACGAAGACTAAGGTCGAAACGCATACGTATTCTCCTGTCCATAGAGGTAAATAAAACATGTGAAAAGGAAATTCCTTGAGTGCTGGCAACTTCTTCTGTCAAACGATTAAACTATATGGAATGAATCTATGAACAGGTTGTGGGGGTCCCTGTTTCATCTCTCTCTCAACTAAGGGGTCCTTGGATTGAAAACGTTGAAGACCCCTGGACTAGAGTGTTTTAACGTGTTAAATACGGGTAAAAAGGCAATGAGATTGAGATATAAGCCCTTCGCTCAGCCATAATTTATCATCACCTGGGAGAGAGCAGTCAATGGCGAGAGAGAGAGAGAGAGAGAGAGAGAGAGAGAGAGAGAGAGAGAGAGAGAGAGAGAGAGAGAGAGACGAGTCAACAAACAGACAGCCCAGAGGAATTCAGACATGGGGGGGGGGGGTAGTAATAGTATGGTCTAATTACAGCTCTACAGGTGTGGAGATGAGATGAGGGTCTCTCCACATGCACTCCCCCTCTTTACTGCCCTCTGTCTCTTTGTCTCTCTCTAACCTACCTCCATGCTTCCTTTTTGCTCTCCCCTCCTCCGCTTTGGAGTGGTGCAAGCGCTCCAGCCTCCGATGCTTGACCGTCCCTATGTATGTATGTTTCTCGTAGGAGTATCGACAGCTGCAGTACCGCTGGGTGACCAAGGCCTGATTTACAATGCCACCCAAATCCAGCCTGATTCAGATCTGTGTCACATCAAAAGTGGAATCCGATTTGTTTAAAATAGTCTTAAATGCGGACAGGTCACATGCAGGTCACATGAAATCCGATTTTGAGAAACCACATCCAGAGGTGGTTTCAAATCCGATTCAAATTTCAGGACATCTCTCTCAGTCTGAAAGCAGTAACCAGATGCACCCCATAGAGTTATGCGCAAGTCACATCAAATTGTCCAAATGTCACTTGCTGTGCGACCCGAGCGCGGAGCTCCACTGTAATGACGTCATTACAGAGCGTGAGTATTTACTATTTGATTACAGCTTGCTGGCTGAGCACATGAGAAAAACAAGAGAAGAGAGAATCAGAGAAAATATGTGAGCTAAATAGATCAAACCAGAGAGAAGATCGAAACACAAGAGTAAAGAAAAGAAAAAGAAGAGAGAAAAACAATATTGTAACGTGTGTTTGTATTGGGTTACTATGGTCTATTATGTCGCATTTCCTGAACGTAATAAACTAGCGTCAACGTTCTGACGTAACGTCATGACGCCTACGTCATTACCACGGTAACCAATGCAGATATGTAGACACAGCAGCTTTGGGCTGACACTTTTAAAATAAGTCTAAACGCACAGATCCGATCTAGTCACTTGAAAATGCAGTGTGAAAAGTCGGGCCAAAAGATCGGATTTGAAAATCAAATCGGATTTGGGGCTGGATTTGACTGCAGTGTAAATCCGGCCCAAGTGGCACTGTTGAGCATGCTTGGCATTAAAGGACAACAGATTAATTCAGATACAGTTTAATTGACAACAGAAGCATTCAGCATTCAGTCACCTGAATGCAGTTAGTGTTGTAATCTTGCTGCTTAGTTAATGAGACACCAGACAGACAGACAGACATACAGACAGACAGACAGACAGACAGACAGACAGACAGACAGACAGACAGACAGACAGACAGACAGACAGACAGACAGACAGACAGACAGACAGACAGACAGACAGACAGACAGACAGACAGACAGACAGATCAGATGCCTATCTAGTGTGTGAACCTTCAAAAACAAAAACATGAACACAACACACAATGAAGCAGCCGGGGAGGAGGAGATTGTTCCCGTTTCATTTCCTGAGGGGCTCCGAGTCGTGTTCCACAGTTTTGCACCGTTAAGCCAAAAAAAGACTCGCTTGATCACTCTGTCACACAAGCCCTGAAAACACACAGTGTCTGTCTCCCTCCCTCTCTCTCTGTCTGTCTGTGTCAGTGTTGTTTTTAACAGCAAATTTTGATTTAGTTTTAGTCAGTCTTTTTAATAAAACATTTTTTAGTCATAATGTAGTCACCTGAAAAGTATTTAATTAGTTCTAGTCTAATTTTAGTCGACTAAATATAAGATTTTAGGCGACTAAATCTACAGTTGATTTAGTCAACTGAAATGTATTTTGGCAGGCCTTGATGGCATCATAATGGCTGATTTTACACTTGTGTGCTGAAAATAGCAGATCTACAAGCTCACAACGCTTCACGCAACACCTGAGAGCAACCAAACATAACATGACTTTATATTTTGTTGACAAAATTGTCAATATATTTAGTCTCTCTCTCTCTCTCTCTCTCTCTCTCTCTTTCTCTCCCTCAATTCAATTCTCTCTCTCGTGTATGGTGGGGGAGCATGGAGATCTAACTCTTTAAAGACTAGTACTGTAGGTTGACCAGTGCTTTTAATGGTTGTGTGTTTATTAATTTACTTTTGCTCTGCATTTCATGTAAAGTCACTCACAGTAATATATGGTTGCTGTGGTTCTCTCTCTCTCTCTCTGTCTCTCTCTCTCTCTGTCTCTCTCTCCCTCTCTGTCTCTCTGACTAACCATTAGCATTTCCTCCAGCTCAGTGGAGCTCAGATAGGCTTGAGGAATTCAGCCCCTTGGCCCAACATTGCACTGCACTCCCACTTCTTTCTTTTTCCCCCCTCCAGTCCAAAGGAGAAAACAAAACACAGCCCCGATTCGGCATCGCTCGCTGCGCCCCATTTGGAATCCCATGTGTCGTGTCGGGGTTGACCCGATCGTGACATTTAAAATTGCGATGTGTGTTTTGGGGGGCATTGAGCGACAAACAAGTTTCTTCCCTGAGTAAATGATTCGACTCAGTGGGCAAACGTTTCAGATCTTGGCCGAATCCCGTTCAGGAAGTGAAAGTCACAGATGGACTTAACAACTCGAACCCATCATCTCTATTCTGTTGGGGAGGGACATTCGCCCAAAATAGCCGATCTACAAGCTCATAACACACTTGCAGGCTATTCTTGGAAAAGAGATTTGGTGTAGGCCAGGGGTCTTCAAGAGAGAGAGATGAAGCAAGGACCCCCAGCCACTACATATTGTATAAAGAAAAAAAAGGGAAAAAAGTGAGATTAAACTGTTTTCATAGATTTCATAGATTGCTTTGTTGACTTGTTTGACAGCACTATCATCTATATAGGCTATGCATTGTACGGTATGTTTTATTCATGTTCATGTGTATTTCTCAGTTTTTTTTAACTACTACTACTTTTAACTACTTAAACCGTCAATACTTAGTAAACTTGATCTTTGGCTCTCCACTTGGCCTGCTCTTTTCTCCCTCACCAAGGGTCGGGAGAAGTAGAACAATTTTTTCGCCAGTGGGGAATACACCACACTATGAAAAAAAAAAGCAAAATAGAAAAACAATAACATCCAGTGAAATTCTTCCAGTGGAAGTAGCACTGTTCTATGCCATATCATGATATCAGCCTATGGTCGTAACCAGACTTTTCTCTTCACAGATGAGTAAAGGGCTTTGCACACAGACGCGTTTGTTCGCACGGATAAAATGGACAATTTCATTTTTTTTAAAGAAAAAAATGTTTTTCTACGACCTCATGCACACCGGCTCCGAATTTGCCATGCGACAAGTGACTGCAGCCTTGCGTTTTTTTCTCAATCGAACCCAGTTCGATTTGTGTGTCTTGTCGCATGCAGTAAAAAAACTCATCACTCCTTTTATGACTCCTTTTGGGATCCGCAGCGCCGATTCCGCAAAGCATTGCACACCAACTCCAATGCGTTTTAATTATGCAGAAAAACGGAAAAAACACAATGGTTGAAAAACGCGTCTTTGTGCAAAGACCTTCAGTCCTGGGTACGCGAGGGTCCGCGAACCCACTTGAGTCCGGGGAACTCAAGTGGGTTTCAGTTAGAGTAGGGTGGGTAAAACAAGGCGCGCGTGGTCGTATGTGTGTAAGGAGGGGTGTATTCAGGACGGATGCGGGGGAATGTGCTGTGTCATGTCCACATTTCGACAGCAGTCCTGGACTGGGCGACAAGGCTGACCCATCTGTCCCACAGATGAAGTGTTTGCTTGTAGAAAAACCTCTCAAAAAGGTCAAGAGGTCCTGGCCTGAGCTGGGCCTGGGCGACTTGACAAACACCAGCCGCTTGGACTCAGTGGAGTGGAGTGGAGTGGAGTGGAGTGGAGTGGAGGGCTCACAATGTATTGCTGGCACGAGTAAAAGAGCAAAGAAGTACTAGGTGGTACTCTTCGCTAATCTATGAGTCACCGTTTGTTAGGGCTGTCACGATTATGACATTTTACATGACGATTAATTGGCACTCATATAATTGCAATTAACGATTTCATTGAGTTTTTGTCTTTACGATTACATTTCTGTTTGGCTTGTAGGCTTTGAAGTTGCACATGCTAGATATGACACTTTAAAAAAGAACATTGATAGTGGAAATAGCTGATCTACAAGCTCACAACGCGTTGCATCACGGCGCGCTGTGAGCTTGTAGACGTTTTGTCTTTTCGATTTGTCGTTTTGTCGTTGCACATTGCTGCGTTTTTCCGTTGCGTTTTCGAAATCCGAAATCCGCAAAAATGGGTTAAGAGTGCCTGGGCTGGGCTTGGGCCCAAAAAGCAGGCATTTGGGACTCGGCGGAGTGGAGCAGAGTTTAATGCTGGCAGCGCTGCACAGCCGAACAGGACGTACATTAAGGCAGTGTTGTGGGGGTGTAAATATCGTCACTATCGGGAAGAAACCTCGTATCTCCAAGTTTCACATATGTACGTTTCTTCGCAAAGTAAGCCTTGCTTCATCATACAAGGCTGTCGCACAACAGTAGTGAAAACAGCAGATCTACAAGCACACAACGCCTCGCACCGCGAGTTTAAATCATTTTTAAAATGATAAATACGGGGGCGCCGGCTGGCCTGGTGGTCAAGGCGCATACCACATACTAGGCTATGATGCCTGCTGGCGTCGCCGGTTCGATTCCCGATCCGGACGACCTTTGCCGCATGTCATTCCCCATCTCTCTTTACATTTCCTGTCAGTCTAGTGTCCTATCCAAATAAAGGCATAAAAAGCCCAAAAACAAATCTTAAAAAAAGAAAAAAAATGATAAATACGGGGCGCCCGCTGGCCTAGTGGTCAAGGCGCATACCACATACTAGGCTATGATGCCTGCTGGCATCGCCGGTTCGATTCCCGATCTGGACGACCTTTGCCACATGTCATCCCCCAAATAAAGGCATAAAAAAGCCCCCCCCCCCCCAAAAAAAAAGAAAAAAAAAATCTTTAAAATGATAAATACAATACAGTTTCAAGGGGCACACTTGACCCTTCTCAGGGGCACACCAAAGGTCCCCAGGCACAGTGGTTGAGAAACACTGCAGTAAGGGGGAGGGTGGTGGTGGTGGTGGTGGTGGGTGGGGGGGTGCAGCTCCTCGCTGGCTGCTTCCCTTGCCAGGAAGAGGCTGGAGGAGCAGAGAGGGAGCCTCCGGGATGGCTGGCTGCTTCCATAAATTAACTGGGGGGGATAATGTTATGTATCGCTTCAGCTCCAAGCATTGTTGGATAATAACCCTTCACCCTCCCACAAGCGGCAACACCAACTATTAGACATTAACACCTACTTATTACAAGCCGCATGTGGCTCCTTAGACTGCTGCGCGTCACTGGTCCTTGGAGACCCCCTCTGTTGTTATGTCTGATGGAGGATGAGAGCCCCCCCCCCCCCCCACACACACACACACACACACAAACACAACTACAAACACATTAGAGTACGTTGCGAGCTTGTCAGCAATTTTCTCTTTTTTCTGTTTTCATTTTTTTAACTTTTGGAACAATGTTGAAAAGTGTAGATTATAAAATGTTGTCTGTCTATCTAAATATGATTGTGTGCAACATGCTTAAAATGTAATTACTACCATTCATACAAGCCCTCATATCTTGAAAATACTATCTCATACAACCTCTACAGTCATGTCATCAAAATGTATCTGTCCCATTTAGGGCCACCATCAGGCTGATTTTTGAAAAACGCATTTTTGGACACTACTCCTACAGATTTCGCCCTAAAATCACGCAAAACGGCACACAGCATCTCTACAGTCATGTCATCAACATGGATCTGTCCCATTTCCCACATTCCCTCCTGATTGGCTACCTGATTGCCTTCCAAAGTTTGTGTTTGCAACCTGACGGTCGCTTATCTCCTGATTAGGGAGTCTTACTGGTCATATCTGCACTACAGGTGCAATTTGTTATTATGAAGCCTAATGGCCAAACAGGCATTGCATTTGCATTCATATGGTCCAAAGTTCAATGCCAAAAACAGAGTGAAATCGTTAAAGGTGATACACCATGAAATTTCACTTTTCCTATTTTAAAACCTTTTTTTGGGGTCCCACTAGCACCTTCTATCCTCACAAAGTCCCATTTCAGACCGATGTGTCTTTCTCTGGTTTTGGGAAGGTGGAGGTTAAAAGCATCCCACGCCACGGGTTCTCAAAACAGGCTGTCCAGATTTGCTGCCATTTGTGACGTCATAAACGGCTGTTTTTGAAGAAAAAAATATATATATATATTTTTTTTTTCATTTTTTCTTTTTTTTAAAAAAAAGGGGGGGGGGGGGGGGGGGGCAGTTCAGGCCAAAGGTGGTACTGCAGCTGAAAATGCTCTGAGAGCCATTCAAAAATGAGAGGCTCTCTATTCAGGAGTGGTAATTTTGTTTATATAAACAATATGACATAAATACTTTTTAAATGCATGGTGTATCACCTTTAAATCGCGATCGTTTCGTGTGACAATCGCCAAGTGGATTTGCAATGGTGACAGCCCTAGCGTGGCGTGGTGCTAATGACGGCTGCTGCTACGCTCCAGTGTTTGTGTGTGCTTTGCGGGCGAGGGGCGCTGGAGGGAAGGCGCGCGGATCGCTGCGCTGCCTCCTCCTCCTCCGCCGCGGCGTGCTGCGTTCTCCCTTCAGGTTGAAGAACCGCCAGATTGATTCAATTAGCCGTAAATGAAAGATCAAAGCCAGGGAGCGAGACGTTGAGACGGGGGGGATAAAACAATATTTTATTTGAAGTAGCGGCGGCAGATTAGTTGGTCTAATCTCCTGAGGGCCTCCAAACATCTTTGGTTCACTGTGGCTGGGAGCCATGTGGGATGTGCTCCTCCTACTCCTCGTCCTCCTCTCCTTCCTCCTCCTCTTCATCATCACCACCAAGCATCCATTTTTACCCCTAAAGTGTAGGGGTGGGCGATATGGAAAAATACAATATCACAATATTTTTCCAGGCTGTATCACGATACACTATCTCATCACGATTCTTTTTCATGTTGGTTTTATGGTTATTTTTCAAGTTACTTAACACAATTAGTGCCTCTTAATCTGAAGGTTGCTTGGTGCCTCGGTGCCACGCAGTTTCCTCCATAGGCCGCCGCTATTATTTTGAAGGGCTGGAAGGGGGTTGTTTTTGTTTTTTTGGATTATCACTTGACGGCAACGATTACGTCATCTAGTCACATGACAGTGTGGGACAAGAAGAGGAAGATGGCTGCGCCCTGCCTTGTGCCTTGTTTACATTTAGATCTGCTGCAAAATGTCTCAAAATGGCTATTTTGTTTAAATGAAGTTTCTTTATGGGCCTCTCCATTGACTTAACATTGAGGAGCTTCACTTCGCGTGCACGCCCAACGTGCGTTGTAAACAAATCGCCGACATTACCGATGCGGACGGGACCGGAGCGACATTAAGTAAGTAATAATATCTTTACTGTATATACAGTAAGATTCACAGTCCTCACCGTCAACGGCGCCATGGTATTAACCCTTTCAATGACGGTGAGGACTGTCAACGGCGGCAGAACAGTTAAAGGGAGTAGTTCACCCCCAAAATGACTTTTTTTCTATTGATTACTCATGCCATGGAGAGTAGAGTTCAATAATATTTTTTGGTTTTTGTCACATTCCTAGGACAAAAATTTGATTCGAGTAAATTTTCCCCCATTGATTCCGGATGGTGACCCGTTTCGAAACGGGTCACCATCCGGAATCAATGGGGGAAAATGTATTGTTATCACATTTTTGTCTTAGGAATGTGACAAAAACCAAAAAATATTATTGAACTCTACTCTCCATGGCATGAGTAATCAATAGAAAAAAAGTCATGTTGGGGGTGAACTACTCCTTTAACAGTAAAATCACTACAAGGTAACAAAAACTAAAAGAAAAAGGAGTAACAGACCATTTAGACCTGTGGTCCTTAAAGTGGGGTACAGGGACTCTCTGGGTTCATTTTGGGAGGTCTAAATTGACCCTTTCAAGTATTTAACTCTGACAGCATACAAATGAAACCAAATGGACCCTTAGGGGTCCATTTGGTTTCATTTGTATACTGTCAGAGTTAAGGGGAGACCTTGGCATTTTAAGGTCTGAGAACAACCGATTTAAACCAAAAAAAGGTTTAAATGAATTCTGCAATGAATCTCTGTGTTAACAATTCAACAGGATTTTTTTACAAGGCTATGTCATTGTATCACGATACATATGATATCTCTGAAAAGGCATATCGTGGAGACATTGTATCGTCTCAACGATATTTATCACCATATCGCCCACCACTACTAAAGTGCTGGTTTTCAAAGTGCAGGCCGTGGCCCCCAAGGCGCGATGGGAACAGGGGGCAAAATGTGGAAAGGGATGAGAATGGAAAATGGGCTGCCTTTATAGCCTATGTAAAGTGTCTTGAGAAAACTTGTTATGATTTGACACTTAACAGGGATTGACGCTAACGCTTGTCCAACTGCCCGGGGCAGGTAAATAAAATGGTCGGGCAGGTGAAGTTTGCCACCAGGTTGCACGACCGGGCAGGTGCCCATTTTGAGTTGCATAATAGAAGATTGTTTCTTTAGCCTACAGTACTTGAACGCTGAACGGGGGCTATAGACTAGAGTGTTCCGTCTGTCTCTCTCACTCGCTCTCTCTCTCCCCCCCAGCCCCTCCCCCCCCCCCCCCCCCCCCCCACACACACATACACTGAACAAACGTTGTGCAGTGGGATGGCTTGCTGCGACATGAGCTCCCTTTAAAAAACGCTATTCTACAAGCTCACATTATGCTAAAAAAGTGGCCATGACCTGAGGGAAAGTAGAACATGACCTAGTACTTGCCCGATGGGCAAGTGCCTCTGAGGCCTTAGTGTCAACCCCTGATTTAATAAAAATTGAATTGAAAAGCATTCAGTTCATACGATTATTCTGCCATCCTGGGCATGTCATTAGGCTGAAAACGTTCAAGAAATGTGTATTCCTGCTCAGCAATATTCTATACAGAAGAGAATCATGATGCACAAGCGTACGATTGTCAAAAGGATAAAGCCAGAGATCGTATTTCCATTGTGAGTTGAATAATTGCGAATTTGTGACCATACAGTTAGGCCACATTTAGTTTGAAAACTTGCAGATCATGACATCTATACGATGTCAGTCATCTCCATATTTGGGAAAACACGACCACATTTTGTCCAACTTAAACAACCGACCGCGACACGAGTCACACTTGAAAATGAACTCCGTCCTTTTATGCCCATGCTGTACATGGAGATCCCTGATGGAGGTCCATATCTGGAAATGCCCATACAGTGGATGGGCATATTGTGTCAGTCTCAAAGGGTGAGATCGCTTCCTGCCCTTAGGGCGTCTTACTGGTTCTAAAGCCCCTTTTCGACTGCAGCTTTAGCACCACACATTTTCCATTAGACAAAAGTACCCCTATCGGTAAGAAAAGAATTTACCCTTTTAACTGTGATTATAATACAATATTCCAACTATCCTAAATTATAATACACTATAATGCATTACAACTGTGATTATAATACACTATAAAGTATTAATGTATTACTATGATAATTGAAATACACTAAAATAGATTATAATAGTGGTATAACACAATATAATCTATTATCATGTATTACAACTATATCCTGTTGGTCTAAATGGAAAGTCAGTGAGTGATCAGTCATTATGAAGTGTTTGGCCTAGCTCAGACCTACTCTAGATTGGATATTTTTAGTACCACGTTTAGTACCACTCTACCCAGGTCCTTGTAGTGGAAAACCTGACACAAGTGGGCGGTGTATGTGGAGTGGTATGGTGTGGTGTTGGGCCAGTGGAAAGGGGGCGTGTGTGTGTGTGTGTGTGTGTGTGTGTGTGTGCGTGTGCGTGTGTGTGTGTGTGTGTGAAGTAAGCTGTGCGTTGGCGGAATCTCTGGTGTTGACAGACATCATGGTCCACAGGGTTCAGCAGTAGTTATCTTGTCACCCACACATTGGGGAAGTGGACCGCGGGGCCATTGTTTAGGATTTGCTGGGCTATAACAGCGTGAGCGGGTTTGCTCAGCGGTTTGCTCAGCTGTACGGCTGACGTGTTAGGAGCCTCACTGCTCAGCACAGTACAGTTGGATATCTCCTCCACAGACGGCACATGTTTACACAGCCAGCCATGGGCGTCACAATGGGGGGGGAACGTGGGACTGAGTCACTAGGGCCCAAGGTGGAGGAGCCTTAATTATTTTATACTTTAGCTATTGAAAAATAGCAGATATACTGCTATTTTTGAAAATGTGTGCAAATCTTTGAATATATGTATTTTTTTTAAGCGAACATTTGTAACTCAAGTTTTGCTTCTGGTGGGTCCCTGGAACTAAATGTTTTGAGATGGGGGTCCGTGGCCAATTACATATCATTTTGGGGGTCCTTGACATGAAAATGTTTGAGCACCACTGACATAGAAACATTGTTTTTTTCAAAAATTTGAAATATTCAGACTCCAAAAAAAATAAAAAAAAAATAAAAATAGCAGATTTACAAGCTTGCAGCGCAGCACTCGGTGCCAGTGTGCCACGCTGTGACTCCCCTGGTGTGACACCCCTGTACACAGCCATCCGCTCTGTCACGGTTCAGGACACCGGCAGCACTCAGTGGGTTGAACGGTGTGCTGCTCTGCTGGTGATACTGGAAGGTAAACGGGGACATTAGAACCCATTCAGAAGGTGCACTCTGTCATGCAAGCACCTGATAGACAGACACACACACACACACACACACACACACACACACACACACACACACACACAGACACAGACACAGACACAGACACAGACACACACACACACACACACACACACACACACACACACACACACACACACACACACACCTAGTAACTAGTAACAGCGAGAGTAAGGCTGCAAGTATTGATTACTTTCGTAGCAATTATTATATAAATTACTTTGAGTTTTTAAATATGTTATATATTAACGAAACAATTGACCAATTAGGCATCATTTTCTAATTGGTTGCACAGCAGTTTTGTGAAAAACCAAAGCAAAATGTCACATCTACGACTTCACGTGACCGAAACAAGTGAAAAGGGCAAATCTACAAGCTCACAGCGCGTCACATCACACCACATTGTGAGCTTGTAGATTTTCACTACTTCTTAAACATCTGTTTTCTAATTTATGGAATTTCTTAGATTTTTTATTTCATTTATAAATGAAATCACTTAAAAATCATTAGATTTTATTCATGAAAATCTTAACTTTTGGGGCAATGTTTATGTTTTTCTTTTTACTTTTTACGTTTTGACAAAATGTAGGAAACTAAAAGAAAGGTGCTTAGGAACCAGTGGTCTATTATGGCAGTGGTTCTCAACCTTTTCAGGCTGCGACCCCCAAAATAATCATATTTCACCCTGACGAGCACTAAGAGTTGAGGCATTAGGTTTTGTATAACACGGTTCTATTGTGAAAATAGCCGATCCACATGCTCACAACGCCTCGAGGCGTTGTGAGCATGTAGATCGGCTATTTTTTACAATTTCTGCCTCTTGACAATTTGGACAATTTTTAATTTGTCATTTTAGAGGTATTCAAAATGGTTGAAATTGTCACTTTAGAAACGGGCAGATACCCTCTACACACTTAAACCTTACGTTGGTTTGTTTACTGTTGAGTGAGAAAACAATGTTGCACATTAAGTTAATCATCTGGGGACCCCTCAAAATAGTTTGGGGGTCCCCGACCCACAGGTTATAGGAACCAACGGCCTATATGGCGTGGACTGGCCTTAACCGCGGCCCCACCTCCCTCCCCTTGGCATCGTTCCTCATCTCCCCCTGCCTGTCCTGTCCTGCAGTCAGTCACCTGTCAGCGCAGTGCGGTGGTGATAAAGGACCCCGCACCTCTCCTTCCTGTGGGCCTGGCCCCTGCCCAGGGCTCTGTGTAATTGGGGAGATAAAAAGAAGAGACCCATTTAGAAGGGTACTTTAAGTAGCACAGACTCCCCGTGGGCCGCCGCTGGCTTATAGTGCGGGAGAGAAAATGAATTGTGTCGCAGCAGTAGCAGCACACATAAAGCCAGGGGTGGGGAGAAAAAGTTTTTTTACTTTAGTGTGGCAAGTAGGGCTGCAACTAAATAATGATTTTCATAATTGATTGATTGGTCGATTATTTAAACCAGGGGTCTTCAAACGTTTTCAGTTTTCAAATAATTGCAGTAAAAGTTCAATATTTGCATCCCATAAGTAGTGGAGTAGAAGTAAAAGTCTTGGAAATAGGAAATACTAAAGTAAAGTACAGATATTCAGTTGCACTTAAAGGTGATACACCATGCATTTAAAAAGTATTTGTCATTTTGGTTATGTCCCAAAAACGTTTTTCAAAAGGTTTGAGGCTAAATTACCACTCCTGAATAGAGAGCCTCTCTCATTTTTTGAATGGCTCTCAGAGCATTTCAGCTGCACTACCACCATATATATTTTTTTTGATGATGACGTCACAATCGGCAGATGGCGTCACAATCGGCAGCAAATCTGGATAGCCTGTTTTGAGAACCCGTGGGATACTTTTAACCTTCGCCTTCTCAAAACCAGAGAAAGACACAACGGTCAGAAATGGGACTTTGTGAGGATAGAAGGTGCTAGTGGGACCCCAAAAAAAGGGTTTAAAATAGGAAAAGTGAAATTTCATGGTGTATCACCTTTAACCACAGTACTTAAGTGAATGTACTTTACACCACTGTCTCACACTAACCGGCCGCCGCTGTCCGGCTTTGGTGCATGAGCAGAAGCTCATAGTGCGTGCAGTCATAGCACAGCAGAGGACACAGACAGTCTGTGTCTCTGCTCTACAAAGAAACAGCCTTCATGTGGGGACTTCAAGGCTTATTGTGTTCCTCCTTCCCCTGGAGAATGCTTTGCTGGAAGACGCGTTTCTACTTCACTCGCTCTGCGGCGGCGCGAAAAAGTCCCAGCGCTCGGTACGGTCTTGCCTCCGCTGATGTCTTCATACTGTACATGTATGTGTCTTATATAATGACCTCATACTTCACATACTATGCGACGTGTGTGTGTGTGTGTGTGTGTGTGTGTGTGTGTGTGTGTGTGTGTGTGTGTGTGTGTGTGTGTGTGTGTGTGCGTGTGCGTGTGTGTGTGTGTTAGGGCGGCCATAGCTGAATGGTTACTAGAGCAGTGGTTCTCGTTTTAGATCGAGAGCAACTTTGTTTTTTTTACAACAAGGGTTCATATTTTAGATTTTTATTAGAGAAAAAAATGTTTTCATTTACTGTTCTCTATCGTTTTAGCGATTGTAATTTCAGTGGGTGTGGGCATGCGTACAACTGTCTTTTTAGACGCAATAAACCAGTGATTGCTCGCTACTAGCCCCCATAAGTCACATCTGCCCATGAAAGATTTTGTGCATCTTCGGAATGGGCTTATTGTGTCATTGTTATCGTCATTGTCATCTTTTCTTTTTTCTAATTACAATCTAAAACATGAACCATTGTTGTAAGGGTTGTCCTTTAAGGGTTGTTTACTCGCATAAAAATGTGTCCGTTGACCCACATCACTGTTGGGGGAAGAAGCGGTGCACTAGAGAGAGCCTGCCTGGAAAGCAGAAGGTTTGACCTCTTCACCTCTTCAGGCTCCGCCCCCAGTACGCCCGCAGCACTTGACCTAGTTCTGGGTTATGACAACCATGGCCATTTGTTCTCTTCTTTATGTTACTTTACTTTTTACTTTTTTCTTTCCTTGAGGTTAAAATGCAGGCCTGTTGGGTCTTGGTTTTCCTGTGATCCTAGTTTACTGAGGCACTACACTGTCTCTCTACTGGGGTTCAACTGGTTAACTCATTTTCAACATTGAACTATGTCATTAATATACCTTAGAGTTGTTGTGTGTTGCCTAGAACTGGAGGATTGATTGTGGGGTCATGTGATCACATGACCCCACAATTAATCTTCCAGTTCTAGGCAACCCATTGTATATTAATGAAATTGTTCAAAGTTGAAAATGAGTTAACACATGTGGCATTTTAAGAGTTTTAAGCACATTTTTGTTATCGCGTTGATAATATCGTTAATCACAATTGTTTTTTGCCACAATAATGGTGAAATGTAACTTTCATATGGTTCGAACCCTGTGTTCAGCGAAGGTTTATGGTTGTGCTTTATTGTTATGTCTTTTGTACAGGTACATTAAGAGTAAAACTTGATTTTGTTTGGCATCCTTCAGACAATTCAGTGGTACATATAATAACAGCAAACAACATCTAAGAATAATATTCTTAAAGGGTAATAATTAGAAAAGAGAAAAATAAAAGAGCATCCTCAAATGTACATGTGCATAGAGTTTGGCATATATCTATACGCCAGGGTTCCCCAATTAGTTTTTCCCAATGGCCGAATTATGTCTAGGGTACCAAGCAGAGGGCCACAACATTGCAGGGGGCGACGGTGGCGTTCC